>NC_142164.1:112924777-113226368 GCF_024610735.1 Ursus americanus | reverse complement strand
GTCTCTATGGATTGGCCTGCTCTGGCCACCTCCTATAACTAGAGTCGTACAATATATGACCTCGTACGGCTGGCTGCTTTCACTTGAGCTTCATCCAAGTCGCTGTATGTCTCAGTGCCTCATCCCTTGTTATGCCCGAGTCATCTTCCATCTACACCACGATGTAGCCACTTGTCCATTGATGGACATTTGAGTTGTTTTGACCTTTTGGCTGCTGTGAACAGCGCTGCTGTAAACATTGCCGGATAACTATCTGCTTGAACCCCCGTTTTCACCTCTTCTGGCCAGACATCTCGGTGTGGAATTGCTGGGTCGTATGGCAATTCTGTGTTTAACTTTTTGAGGATCTGAATTTCATTTTAGTGGTTTTACTCTTCTCCCATGCTATCACACTATTTCACAATAAGGACAAATGAAAATAATCAGGCACTGGAGAAATATCTCACTATTTAGTAACTCCTCCACCAAATGCCTTTTGCCACATCAGTCAATTTCAACTTATCTTGTTGATTTTTCCCAGTCCACAACTTAGCATAGCAGTTTCTGAAGGACCAGAGATTTGTCTCACGTCAGCAAGCAGGAAAGTGAATGAAAGAAAACACAGAGCCTGGATAACCTTCCAAGTGCCTCTAAATAATCCAGGATCAGGGCTGGCCTCCCGGGCCTGTGACCTGCTTCGTCACACAGAGTGCCCCCCCACCAAAGGACCCCGGGCTTGGTTCAACCCTCTGCTGTCTCTTTCTTGAAAATCTTAATCATTTTTTAACACAGGCCTCACATTTTCATTTTCCACCGGGCCCCATAAATGTCATAGATGGCCCTACCGAGAATCAAGAGTTTCTATCTCATAGCCATCTTATACCCTGAACGACAAATTCTAAATTCTGAAATAAATTCTAAAATGGGAATAAAAAAAGATACATCTGTCACTCAAGGCGGAAGCCTTCCAAATGTGGGTGGCAACTAAGCAGAATGGTAATAGAATAACTCAATTATATTTAAAAATACAAACCACAGACCAAAGCCAGACAGTTTTCCACAAATGAATTTGCTGTGTCTACTATTGTTGGCCTGAGAAACAAACTCAAAGAAGCCATCAGAGGAAACGGAACCCAAATAAGGACGAAGAGCAAGCACATTCCTTCTGTTCTCCAAGGAAAAGTGGAGAGGTTTCCGTTCTTATGCCTTCAGGTACAGCTGAGCAGTGCCCCTTGTGCTTGGAAGGGCCTGGTAAAATCGGGAGCAGAAAGCAGTTTCAAGAGAGGAACTTCAGAGAAAACAGAATACTTTTGCAATCGGCTGCTAAGCCTTTCCGCCATCTTTCAGTCACAGGAGAAATCAGGGTTCGTGGACTCGGAAAAATAAATGGGTTACTGATAAGCCTAAAGCCTGTCCTGCCCTTTCCAGTATAGGCAAGGAGAGGAGGGTCTGGATTTTTCCTAAGATAAGAGTAAACAGGTTTTTAGTTTACGATAGAATCACAACTGGCCAAAAAGCCAATGGGGCCCTGTTATCTGCTCTATCTGCTGGCTCTCAGCAGACTTCAGCCATTGCTCAATTGTGACATCTTTAAAGAAATCTGGCCAACCACACCCTCTTCCCAAACTTGCCTTAGCGAAAACAATCTGCAAAAGACAGGGTAGAAGAGGGGCCACCTCCATCTCTGTTAGAAGTGGCTATGAGAACGATCGTAGCAGACAGAGCCTCCAGGAGAACGATTAGCCTAACCGTCCTGTCCAGAGGCCTTCCAGGAAAGCAGATCAGCAGTGATGTGATTATGTAATCGTGCAGCACGTTTCAAGGGGGCATAATAAAAGGCAGTTGACGATTTGGCGTCAGGCAGCAATTTGGGGAGTAACCTCTATCAGGAGGAGCCAAGTCGGATACCAGAAGCAGGACTCACTTTTGTAGGGAAAGAAGGGGGGGCACCTGGCTGGCTTCATTGGTCAAGCGTTCAGCTCTTGGATTTGGCTCAGGTCCTGATCTCATGGCTGGTGGGATGGAGCCCGGTGTTGGGCTCTGAGCTCAGTGGGAGTCTGCTCAGATATCCTCTCCCTCCATCCCTCCCCTGTGCTCGCTCGTGCTCTCTCTCTCAAATAAATAAATAAATCTTTAAAAAAAATAAAAAGGAAGAGAGAGGGGTATTTGGCAGTGGTGAGAAATACAACATATTTGTGGTTTCTTATAAGGAGTTTTTTATACGTTTCTAAGAACATTCGTCCACATTCCTGATTGCCTTTAGCTGTTCATAGTCTGAGTTAGAAACAAACAAAAAGCCTTAAGGTAGAACTAATAAGGGCAGGCTTACCCGTAGTCCCTGATTTTCTTGGATTTTGTGGGAAGGAGCGTCTGTAGCAGCTTTGCTTCTACTCTCTTAGGCTCCCGGTGCAGACCCGGGCCTGTTCTCACGCAGTTCTTCCTGCAGCAGGACAGACCTCGGGAGCACTGACCTCCTTGCCTTCTGGGCTCGTGAATTCATTCTGGGCTGTGGTCAGGCGCACCGTAGGGACCCCCACCTATGTCTTTGGCTATGTAATTTACTCCCCAAGTTTTAAAAATCCTCGTGATTCTGATCTGTCTGGAATTGCTTGAACTCGATTCTGTTGGAGGGTAAAATGAGATTATAGTTGCTTTTTTACTTATCTGTCTCCCCCACTGGAATGTATTCCTTGAGGGCCGGTGTCTCATTATATTGACCATTGTGTTCCCAGGGAGGGCCTGCGACAAACTTGGCACACAATAAGTGCAAATGTTAGTAAATGTTTCCTGGGGTTTTGCCAGATGAATGAAGCAGAGACCCTTTCAAGACCTTCTGCAGCCCAGCAAGTATAGTACAGTGTAGTGCTTTGGAGCAGAGGTTACAGAACTGGGGTACTTCGGTCCTAGCTCTGTCTCTTTCTCCTTGGCACTGTGTCTAAGTTACTTAGACTTCCTGTGCCTCATCTTTACCATCTGTAAATTGGGTGTACTAATAAGCTCAATCTTACAGTGTCGTGGCGGTTAAATGAGTTAAAACTTAGAATGTTGCCTGGAAAATGATAGGCACTCAACCGTGTTAACTCTCATTACTATTTACAAAAAATGTACCGATGACACACTTCCATGTTCTTGCAAACTGCACCCCAGCAAAGTAATTATTTGACGACATATTTTCTTATAATCACTATATATCTCATCATCTCCCTTATGATCATTCCATTATAGAGGGCAAAAATCCCTATAGGAACGAATGCCTCCAAATCCACGCTCAATAAGGCAATGCTTAATAAATACCCGACTGGCAAAAAAAAAAAAGGGGGGGGGGGGACGGACTTTTGGAGCCGCTTGAATCTCTTAACTACCTAAGCATTTATAACATTTAATACATTTTGATGAAACATTTTCAGTTATTGAACACAAAAAGGATTTGCTTGTGCATGGCTATCTTGGAGTAGATTTGGTTGATACCCCATATTTTCCATTAATTCTACACTAGAAAATGGGAACAAAGTCAGAATCGTGAGTTAAAGATTATGAAAAGCACACTTTCTGACATCTCCACTCCAGAAAATATCTGCACGTGTCCTTGTGGAAAACGTGCAGTTATAAATACGCCAAGTGTGTCTTGGTATGTTATTCTGAACACGCCTCTTATGCTGCCGGGAAAGTCTAACTATGAATTATACTTGACATTCAGGGAAGAAGGTCCTGGCAGGGAGCTGACTTCTACCACAAAAGCAACCCGGATCAGGAAGCTGGTGGAAGAGCCTGGGGCTTGGCTGGTGAGTGTTTGCAACTGAAACTTCTCTGACACAAATCCGTTCATTTGTGTGTCCTGAGGTTGTGTTCTCTTGAGGGGCTCCGAGATGCCAGGCAATGGTCACCCCCGATCTCCATCCACCAGCACCAGCTGGTCTCCCTGGGTAACCAGCTATGTCATCAGACTCCTCGAACAGTCTGCAAACAGCGGTATAGCGTTACTGCATGAGGGGAGAAAAGGATAAGAGGCAGTACTATGAAATGGTCTGAGTGGTAAAAAAAAAAAAAAAAAACCCAAAATCCCACTGAGGAATAAGACTGGAGGAAAAGACACTGCAGGGGCACCTGGCTGGCTCAGCCAGAAGAGCGTGCAACTCTTGATCTCAGGATTGTGAGTTCAAGCCCCAGGTTGGGTGTGGAGATTAAAAAGAAAAAAATAAATAAATAAAAGCACCACAAGTTAGCAGAGGTTATAGTGAGCTTTTAATTTGTAGCTGATTTTTATTGTCTCCTTTATGCTTGTCTATATTTCCTCCAAATGTCTATAAAAAACTTACGCTGCTATGATCATATAAAAGGGACTCAGTTCTGTTTAGAAGATTCTCCATAAGGTGTGGGGAGAACCAGTCTGCAGCCCCGTGTGCGGGGCGACATGGGATGGAGAGAAAGCCAGCCAGGCCTCCCGTGGGCCAGGCCCGCTCACAGGGACCCGCCGGAAGTCTTGACAGCAAACTCCATTCCGGAGGGCTCTGCCCCTTTTGCCTGCTGGGAGCTCCCTGCGAATGCATCCCCGGCCTCTCCCGTCAGCCTCCTCAAGGGAGGCCGGCTAGGCCACAACAGAAGCTGGGGGCAGAGCCGCAGCAGGAAGGAAGCTGTGGGTGCTTCAAAGCCCCCTGTTGGGCCAGTTACTCCCCGAGGCCCGCGGGCCACAGAGGGGTCCCCTGACCCGCGCTCTCCAGCGGCAGCAGCGCCTCCCTGTTGTGAATCCTTGTCTTTTGCTGGTTAACGTAGCTCAGTCACTCAACAAGGGGAAGATCCGTAGCCTCAGCTGGTGGATCAGAACAGTTTCCTTGCTTCACGAAGCGGGGGAAGGTTATGATTTCATAAAAGCTCCTGCTCTTTGGGTGGAAGATTAGACTTGTTATTTGGCGTTTTCACTTTCTTATGAACTTGTCGGTTCGCCTTCTGCTTTGGGAAAGGGTTTTTATTGGGTGGACTAGCGTATAGCTTATTTTTGAAGTTCTAATGTGGAAAATAAAGGTTAAAATATCGATACCCATTGAATATCCACTGAACCTCTCAAAGGACGTGGCGCTTGTACCAGTGTGAACGAGTTCGGAAAACAGGGCTTTAAGGGCGTGAGGAGGAGGAGGAAGAGGATGACAGCTGAAGGAACTCCCCATCCCGTGAGAGAGGTTCTAGTTACTCCATGGATTTCTCATTCGACCCAAGAGCCGCCTTCCCCGTCTGCTCCACTCTGAGGTGCTATTATTTCTTGTCTGGCTTTCTGTCCTCAACCTCCATGGTCTCTCTTTGTGGAAGTGTCTTATCTTCCCTATTCACCTAGAGCTCATCAGGGGCATGTGCTGGGCCGTTTTCGTGTTTTTCGTAAAGTCTTCGTGGCTTATCTCAGGTCCTGCCACGCACTAGTAGCTCAGTTATCACCAGACAAACGAATTTGAAATCTATTCATTGGCCATTTATTCATTCGGTCAGTCACTCAATGTATTTTTTGAGCATACCTGTATGCCAGTCATGGCCAAGGTGTTGGGGACACAGACTTAACCAGACCAGGCTGGAATCTCCCTACTTTGGAAATTTACATTGTGTTGGGTTTGACTGAGTACTGTGAAAACCCTTAATTTCCTTGTATAAGTATCTAATTGCCGGTCCTTGGGGATTCATCAGAAGAGTGGGGGGGGGGACGCAGTTTGTGTGTGGCCTTTCCTCTCTCTAGGGATGTGATCAGGATCAGGACACAAATAAAGCTCCTAAAAAAAACCTGCCATTTCAAAATTTGGGCCTAGAACTTGATGCGGCTAAAGGTGCAGCCGGAGGGACCCGCCTCCCAGGGCCGAAGGGCGGGCATGCAGGTGAGACCAAGGCCTAGGGCTGCCTGTGCAGGAAAGACTGTAAGTTGCCCCCTCCTTTCCCACATGGTTCCAAATTCAAGAATTTGGGAACTCTATGCCTCTGAGAAAATGAGGAGCTAGGATAAAGCTCTCTGTGTGAAAGGAATGGGGGCGCCACATCAAAGGTGGCAAGAAGCCTAAATATGACCTAAAATGAGGAAGACCCTGGGGCTGGAGTCGAGAGCAAGAAGAGGAGGCAATGACCAGGAGGAGGGAACTAACCATTGGGAATGTTCAGGAACTTTAGCATGGGTGCAAGACTTTCACAGGATATGCGATTGGGCCCTGAGGTATTTCACTTAGACGTTCAAAGAAGGCTCAGGCCTGAAAGGCTGGGGCATCTGTGGATTTCAGATTGTTCTATAGTCATGACCTCCATTTCCAAGCCGTGAGAGCAGTTCGTTGGCAGCTCTTGATAGGATTCTGAACGCGTTTATTTGTCTGGTCTTCATATTGCCTCACTTGCAGCAAATCCTAGAACTTTCACAGATCTCTGGGAGTAAAAGGATCTCTTTGAAAAGCCTTTCACTCATCCTTGGAAACAAACTTCCATGAGATTAAAAGTAGACAGAATACACATCTGAGTTTACATACTGTAAAGGCCCCCACGGATTTTAGTGGCCCACCATTCTTCTCTGAGAGATCCAGAATGAATCCCAGGAAGAAGCAGGAAGGCTCTCAAGCACATGGCTTTGATGCATTCCTTCCCTACAAAGAAGCTGTTTTCCACGTGGAAATGCTGCTGGGCCGTGAGCGGATTCATCAGCAGTGTATTTGTATAAGCCGCTCACTCTGCACACACTGAAAATAAACCACAGTGACCCAAACTCCCAGCAGTGGGGGCCGT
The DNA here is from genome assembly GCF_024610735.1 of Ursus americanus. Lineage (NCBI taxonomy): Eukaryota > Metazoa > Chordata > Mammalia > Carnivora > Ursidae > Ursus > Ursus americanus. The sequence goes on along the minus strand of NC_142164.1, from coordinate 113,219,651 downwards.
GTGAAAATGGGGGCTGATGTTTTCTCTCTCCCAGCCTCTTCACCAGAGCCCTCTGTCCCAACCCTCAGAAGAGCAACTGGCTTCACTAAAATGACACTTTCAGTTTGATGAGAACAAACTTCCACTTTCCCCAAAGATACGCACTCTTGCGCTGTTCTAGCTTTGAAAATAAACTCGGGGAGGAAAGTTTCCAAAGACCACCTGGGTTTGAGAAAGACCCGTGTGGCAAATTACTTCTCCTCTGTTTTTGCAAAAAGTGAGGGTTCACAGAAAACCTGGAACCCCATGGCTTCCGCCTGACGATGAAAACCGTTGCCGAAGAGGATGCTGTGTTTAGAACGAGGGCCAAGCCAGGTCACCGTGGCGGTGCTCAAGCGTGCGGGCCACATGCCTGCCCATAGTCCGTTTGCAGCTTCGCCTCAAAACCCCTTTGGCTTAACCTCTTTCCTTTCGGGGGGGGGGGGTGAAAACCAAATTGAATAATGGAGAATGGTTAGCATCAGAGGATTTAATAATCTTCTCATGCATTGGTTCTCATGAAACTAATTAGGAGAATAGAGCCACGTCTCCTGTCATTACCATCTAGCTCCTTGCCTGATGCTGTGTTTTGTTCCCTTAAAGCTTTTAATGGTCCCGGATAAATCAGAGCTTTGACATAACCCATCACTTTTTGCCATCAGAACACCCCGTGCCCTAAACTAGGATTGATCATGTCTAATAGCGCATTTACTCTTGGTCACATTCTGCTGGGTCTTTCCACCCTCCACAGGGCTTTTCTGCATGGGCAAGTTCCCAGTTCCAGTTCAGCTTGCCATTGGCTGTCCCCAAAGTTTCCGCTGGTCTCCTAAGGGTGACCAAGGGAATGCCTTACAGGCCGAGACAGAAAGCCGGCAAGGGGTCTGGCCAGAGCTGAAGACAATGTCTAGGAGTTAGCCCCAAAATAAAACAACCCCCCAGCCCCATGCTGCTTTTCCTCGGGCAGGTTCTTCTCCGCTGTGAACTCTTGCTGCTCATTCTCTAGGACTCAGCCTGGCGTCGTGACGGAGGCTCTTGGCACCGGTCCCTCCTACATACCTTTAAGCACCTCGTACAGTTTTCACTCCAGCATGTTCCTTGTGGTTTTGGTTTTTGGTCTTTTTTCCCAAAGATTTTATTCAATTGACAGAGAGTGAGAACACACGAGCAGGGGGAAGGGCAGAGGGAGAGGGAGAAGCAGGCTCCTTGCTGAGCAGGGGGGCCGACGCGGACTCGATCCCAGGACCCTGGGATCATGACCTGAGCCAAAGGCAGACACTTAATCAACTGAGCCACCCAGGCGCCCCTTCCTCATGGTTTTGTAACTATTTGTCCACTTGTCTGTCACATCTAACAGCCAGCACCCTCTCTCATCTGTGATTATGTATATTCTTAACTAGTACCCAATAAATGCTATCTCCTCTTAATTCGCAGAACGAGGTTTCTCAGCTTCAGCTCTATTGGCATTTGGGGCCAGATCCTTCTTTGCCAGGGGCTGTAGGATGTTTAGCAGCCGCCCTGGCCTCCACCCACTAGATGCTGGTAGCAGCTCCCTGCTTTCACCCTCCCCCCGGGCTGTGGCAATCAAAACTGCCTCCAGAAATTTAGTCTGCTAAACAACCCCTTGGGGGTGGGGGGCAAAATCCCCCTTCTGCTATAGACTAAGACTACAGATGCCAGGGCAGTGATCAGACCCTGACAAACTGTCAAAACTGTCCCCCCCCCCTTTTTAGCAGAAATCACCAATATCCGGCCAATGTAGCCTCCAGATTCTACTTTAATAACAGATTTTCAAATCATAGTAAAACCCAAGTTAAAAACAAAGATCCCTGAGAGGTAGGTTTACTTGCAGGTCTCTAGAATAGTTATTAAGAGCAGAGTGTTGAACCTAGCACTGCAGCTTGAAGTTCCATTCTCCCAGGTACTTTCTGTGCTTTTAGGAGACTCCCTTGCCTCACCGTGCGTCCTCAGCTGAATAATAATCCAGGCCATCTAAATCATGGTCTAGAATAATGATGCCACCTGCCGGAAAGCATTGTTGAGAGGGTTAATATTTGAGTTAAGATTTAGAAACCTCTTAGAAGAGTACCTGCACAAAGTAAATGAGGTAGAAACATCAGCTCAAAGCCAGGAGATAGGATTTTCAAGAGGCCTTCAAATTAGAGCACAATTTTTTTTTTTTTTTTTAAGAACTACTTGGAAGCTTTAAGTCTCTGCTGCCAGAGGGATCGGAGTAGAACCTGCAAAATGTGCGAAACATCTTGATACCTCCAACATTTTAGCACTGAGTTTTGAAATTAGGGTCAGCTCTCTAAGTGTCTACTCTTAAGACTTGACCTTCCTTCAGCTGTGATTCCAAGTACTTATTTTAGAAAGTAAGAGATACGATGAGTCTCAATAGATGAGAGCCTAGGAAGTCTCACAGCATCTTGGGCGCACTAGTCATCGGGTGCATACCTACTAGAAGCAAAATCCCAGAGGAAACCAGTTGGCTGCCATTTTTGATGAACACATCCAAGTTGCTCTGTTGCACTCTCGGACATCGAGCCATTCATCTCCAGGGAACTTCTCTTTTTAAAATGGTCTTCTCTTTTTAAAATATAAAGATAAAAAGAGTTTAAAAGTTTAATACATGCCATGCCTTTGTTCTCACTGTGCTGTGGTGTTTAGATGGTCATCTGTGATAATAATTTCATCCGTTTCCACTGTTCAATATTGTACTTTAGATGCACCATAGTTCGGGGATAAGAACATAGCCTTGGGGCTCGAATTCCACCTCTGTGACTAAAAACTGGGTAACCTTGGGTGAGGCATGTAATTTTTCTGAGGCTCAGTTTCTGTATGCATCAGGTTCCAATGACGTGACTACTCTCATCAGACAGGTTTTGGGAGACTGAAATGAAAGTTCCAGGTTCAGAGGTCAGTGCAGAGCAGGACACATGGGTAAGCTTCTGTAGATGGTAGCCCTTAACGTTCCTAATGTTTCATAACCATAGAGGAATTGATACTCTTTCAAGCAGGTTCATGTTCACAAGCTTGTATGACAGGAAGAGCGTTATTCAGAAAGTGGGGGAAGGCGATTTTAGCCCCACTTTGGAGAGAAGATGACCAAGGCAAAAACATGGTGAGGAATTTGCCCAAGGCCACCAGTGAATTAACACCAGCTGGACCTGGGACAGGATCTCGAAGACCCTGAGGCTTGTGCATTTCTTTGGGTTTTTTGGGGGTTTTTGATTAGCGCTTCTCGAAAATTCATGTGCATTCAGATGATGTGAAATTCCTGTTAAAATGCAGATTCCGATTCTGCAGATCTGGCTGTGGGAAGGCTGAGAGTCTGTATTTCTGAAAAGCTCCCAGAAGATTCTGAGGCTGCTGGCCCAGGACTGTCAGGGACTTGGAATAGTGAAGGTCTCTAACTGATTGCCTCAATCTCTGGCATTTCTGATGCCTTGATGCTAATTTTCATTAGAATTCAAGAAAAAAGGAGCATGCAAAAGTTGCGCAAAACATATCATGGGGATCACTTCCCAAATGATCATTTTCCCGCCACCTTGAAGTTACGTGGGAGTTTATTCCCAAAATACCCATCGCTCTTTACAGCATCAGCACAAACAGGCCCCCCTAAATTTTGCCATGGCCCACAATCAACCAATGTTTCTGTGCTGTTGGCTAATTGGAAGTCCAAGGGGACCCACAGAAGTCCCTCCACTCCTGCTTCTTCACTCCGAGCCAGCAAGCTCACTCACAAAGGGGGGCCTCATCGAAAAGAACATTTCTCTTTCTTCTGAAAACTGATTGCTCCCTCCTCATATACATTTGGTTTTCATTTACACAGATATTTCAGCTATTTTTGTTTTGTTGTGTAACCCAGGTAACCTAAACTAACTAACAAAACTCAGTCCAACTTGTGCATCAAATTTCCTACCATACCTGGGCTTTCCACAGATCACACAGCAGAAAGAACGGTCCGGTTTTTGCAGGGAGGGTAGCCCTCTTTAATCTGAGATGGCCAGACTGCCCTAAAGAGTGGGGCAGATGTGCAGCGAGGTTCAAGTACAGCTTCTGAAACTCAACTCATTTTTCTCCCCTCAGTTCATGTGTGTGTGTGTATGTATGTACTTTTACTTTCAGATTAAACTATCTTTGCATATTAAAGGGGACATCAGCAAACTTTTCCAGGAAAGGGCCAGATAGTAAATATTTTTGCCTTTACAGGCCATAGGGTCTCTTCTGAAAGTACTCAACGTTGCTGGGTGCCAAATCGACTTTATTCACAGACACCGAAATTAGAATTTCAATTAATTTTCCTGTATGACAAAGTAGTATTTTCCTTTTGATTTTTCTTTTTACCATTTAAAAATGTAAAAACCATTCTCAGCTCGAAGCCTGTACGAAAACAGGCGGCAGGCAGGGTTTGGCTCATGGGCCATGGTTTGCTGACCTCTACGTTAGAGTCATTTGAACCCGGCCAAAGGCAACATTCTTGTATATTGTAATGTTAAAAATTAGATGTAGAATATTCTTCCAGATTTCCTGCGTTTATGATGGCAGCTTGAAAGGAAACCAAAGCTGTGTGCTGGGAACTAAGTGTTCTAAGTGTTCTGCAAATGTTTTTTTCATGTGAGCTTTTGGTATATAATACATGCTCGTTTCCTAGGGCTGTTTAGTTTGTGAATGTGAAACCTTCAACTTCCTGTGTCAACTTCAAGTAGCTAGGTTTTCCTATTTGTTTAAATTCCTTTAGTGGACCCTCATCTTGTATTTATTTATCTGAGTTCCAAAGGCCAGCCATACTCATAGCAAGAATTTGGAAACATAAGTAGTAATTTTCTGCAAAGGAATATATTCTGACCAATTCATTTTACTGAAACTTCCTAAACTATATTCTTTCAGTCAAGTAATAATGAGAGTAATATGGGCTTGGGGCAGGTTCTTCAGGCCTGTGGCTTGCATATGTTCTAACTACAACAATGCGGTTGGATTTTTTTCGCGGAGGAATTCTACGCATAGCCCAGAAACTATTTCAGGGTGAAATTGATCTTTGTAACCCAAATCTTCAACAGGATTCGTGTGCTTTTTGTATATGCACCCCCCCAAATCTGCTTTTTTGTTAGCTATTTTCTTTTGCATATTTCATTTTATATCAGGCCCAATCACCGTTCAGACTCCCTTCCACTATCACCATACACATACCCATTAACCTCCATGGCCTCAGCTATAGGAATTTCTCTAACATCCTGAAATTAATTTTCTCCAAATACCTCATTTGTTTATTCCTCCTCTTGGTAGCACTACCCTCACACAAGACACATGGGCTTGTTGGTTCGGGATTCTTCTTTTATGGCTTCTGTAAACCATCACCTAATTGTTCAGCTGACAGATTGTAGATACGGAGTAAATTTACTAACCAGAATATCTCTTTGTGGCCCATAAAATTAATTTATTTCCACCAAATGAGTTCATTTGGGGAACGGGCCAGTAAGAAACATCTGAATCATAATCAGTTTTGGAACAGTCCTGTACTCTGTAAAAACAACATGGACTCAGGACCACTCCCAAGACTCTGTGCTCCCCCGGACACGGGATAGCAGAATGGAGTGGCTCCAGCTGCGGAACGCAGACAACGAGAGTGCCCACCAACCTAGAAGATGCTGGGCTGGCCAGGCCAGTACCCCTGCTGTCAGGAAGCAACGCAGTTTAGTTCCCCTGCAGATGATCTGCTTGTATTCTGTTGTACATTAGAATGGGCATTGGGCCACATGGGCTTTGCCAGCAGTAGGGGGTGTGGGCTGGGGGAGGTGGGGGAGGGCAACGAAGGCAGCAGCTGAGGCCCAGCTGGAGTTCCCCACCAGCTTTCTGATCTCTGACATCTGCTCTCCCGAGGCCCTGACCTGTATCCAAGCCTTCCTTGGCTAGGGGGTAGTGCTCCCGGGCATTGGAGCCCTGCAGATCCACGAAGTCCCTGGGTGGCCTCCTGATAGAAGCATAGTGTCCTGGAGGAAGGAAAGAGAACTGCAGGCAGAACTCAAAGTGAGCAAATCCGCAATGTTATCAGGACCCGGCTAGGCTGTGCGTGCTTAATTGTCAGTTCATAAAATTGAAGGGAGAAGAAAGGAGGTACATGCGGTCGGCACATCTTTCTTGTTTTCAGTGGCTTAAGGCTTGGAAGAAAATTGACTGAAAGGGAGGCAGAATCATGTTCAAGCACAGACGAGCAGGTTGGGCTCCTAGACCACTGCGGTGTGCAACAGGAGGGGCGCCGGCACGGCCCTTCACGCTTCCGCCCTCGGTGGACACCACGTGGAGGAGAACCCCGTTACTTCTCACTTGGCTGCCTCGCTGTGGGGGAGGCAGGGACATACACGATGCCAACGATGCTCCTGTTCACTCATGAGGAGGTCTCTAGGCTGCCTGTTGCACCAGATTTACCCTTCTGATCTTCCGATGACGTTTGGCTTGGACGCATTTGTAAACGCTCTGGTATTCCCAGAGTACAGCTTCTGATGAAATTTACCCCCAACACCGAGCTCCCAGAGCTGTTTCATTGCAGCTCGGGTAACTTTCCGCTGCCGCGGCACAGGGGAGCCAGTGGAATTTCTCCGCTGAAGACCAGGCCCGGGAAATCATTTTCCCCATTTGTTTTTCTTGAGCTAGCTAGCGCCCCTCCTTCCCATGTGTCAGGCAAAGCCAGAAGCAGTGGACTTAGCTGGTCAGCTGACCGAAGTGCACCTTCCCCTTAGATACGACAGCCAAAATTGTCTTCAGGGGTTGCCCGCTGTCCCCTCGGGGGGACAGCATTGCTCCCAAACGAGCACCATTGCTCTTGTACAAGGGAATTGTGGGGGTACACAGGACCCCTAATAGGATTCCTTTTAGCTCTGTCTGGAGCACTGGTCATTCCGTCCCGGTTTTGAAGTATAGGACAGGCTGTCATGCGAGCTCTGTGAGGAAGGAGTGCCTGCTCTATGCCTAGCTCCTAGTCTGGTCCAAGCAAAGCAGGTGCTCATTAAAAGTATGATGACTTAAATTATGTTTTCTTTTTTTCTGCTAATTCTCTGTCCTTTTCACTGTGTACTAGTCTAGGGCTGTTGACTCACTTTTCTTGGTAAATGAATGAAAAGGACACTTTGGCTTTGACTGTCCAGTCCTGGCTCAGTTTCAGATCTCAATTTCCTTTTCTTAACCACCAGATCCTAACGCGAGGGCACCCCCAAGAACCTTGCTTATGGGGTATGCTTGAAGGCGTGAATGTCTCTGTGTTGCCTAAGCCTTTTTTTTTTTTTTAAAAAAGATTTTATTTATTTATTCGACAGAGATAGAGACAGCCAGCGAGAGGGGGAACACAAGCAGGGGGAGTGGGAGAGGAAGAAGCAGGCTCATAGCGGAGGAGCCTGATGTGGGGCTCGATCCCACAACGCCGGGATCACGCCCTGAGCCAAAGGCAGACGCTTAACCGCTGTGCCACCCAGGCACCCCTGTGTTGCCTAAGCCTTATCTTCCCCCTGGTTCTTCCTCAAGAGAGTCTCTTCACCTTTCTTTCTCACTCCGGCTCTTCACAGTTTGCCTGTGACCTCTGAGCGTCTGTTTTAGGTGCCCCACATTCCCACCACTCGGGAAGCCCCCTTTCAGAGCCCTCCGGCGTGGGCATGACTCTTCACAAATAATTGTTCATGGACAGCCGAGAGAGGATGTTCTTAAGTTAGAGCCCACAGATGGAAGTTTGGGAATCGGTCGACGTCTAAGCTGTCAGATGACCCCGAGCAGAATGTCCACGGCCTTCACTGCATATCCAGAAGGATTTAGGGCACACAGAAAATTCCAGGCCCACGTCTCTAGATCCTGATCCAGCAAAGCTTAACGGCATTTTGAGATCCATTAAACAAATGAGTGGCTCATGTTCCATACCTCATTTTTGGGGGAAGGGATTCACTTCGTTGTCTCAGCAAGTGCATCTGGAGCCCTGTCGTATACTAGGTCCTGCCCTAGGTTTCAGAGGTATAGCAGCAGCAAGATAGAAGCAGCGCCTACCCTCACGGAGGTTGCGATAGCGGGATGAGCTAGCTCAAAGAGAAGACGGGGCCTGGCACACATTTCTGAATGCAGCCAGTGTCTTTGATCACTTTGGAAAGTAAAAAATAAAAATATGCTTTGCGAAAGGTTCACAAGGAAAGAATCCTTCCATGGATCTGTATAGATCCATAGAATTGCTAAGTAAAAGCACATATCATAAGGATCCTGGAGGGTAAGAAACCAAACGGATAGGATGACTCAGGAGTCTTTTGTATGGAAGGAAACTTACAAAGGATTTTGCTCTGTATTTTTGAAAGAAGTGTTAAGCTCTGAGGCTTCTTTAGAAAATTTAAAGAAAACATGAAGAATTCCTTGAACTACGAATGCAATTAGAGTAGAGAAGCCTTCAATAATAACACGAAGATTTTTTTTTTTTGACCCTTTCATCTTACCATGCCGGAGAGGGAAAGAAAAGCTGCTAGGAGATTTGGGGGGGTAGGAAGTTCTCCAAACAACCTGGTTTCTGGGTCATGTTGGTCTAACAGCCCTTGGTGATTTTATTCCACATGGAAGGTGGCTGTGGAAAAGGGATGTAGACCATTGTTTTGCTTGATTGAGTCATGAAAAGAATGATATTGCAAAAGGAGGCCAAGGTTGTGCCAGAGATTATTATTATATAATTGATTCTCCCATTTAAAAACATGGTCAAGGGGCGCCTGGGTGGCACAGTGGTTAAGCGTCTGCCTTCGGCTCAGGGCGTGATCCCGGCGTTATGGGATCGAGCCCCACATCGGGCTCCTCCACTGTGAGCCTGCTTCTTCCTCTCCCACTCTCCCTGCTGTGTTCCCTCTCTCGCTGGCTGTCTCTATCTCTGTTAAATAAATAAATAAAATCTTTAAGAAAAAAAAAAAAAAAAACATGGTCAAAAGCCATTTTCTAAACTAGATTTTTATTTTCCAGTATATAGCACCTTGGGTGATATATAACAAGGCACAATGCCATCTTATCCCACCCCTTAATTGTTAATGAGAATATTGTCCAAAAAAAAAGAAAAGAAAAGAAAAGAAAGTTAGGGGGCGCCTGGGTGGCTCAGTCATTAAGTGTCTGCCTTCGGCTCAGGGTGTAATCCCAGGGTCCTGGGATCGAGCCCTGCATCGGGCTCCCTGCTCTGCTGGGAGCCTGCTTCTTCCTCTCCCACTCCCCCTGCTTGTGTTCCCTCTCTCACTGGCTGTCTCTCTCTCTGTCAAATAAATAAATAAAATCTTAAAAAAAAAGAAAAAAGAAAGTTGGGAGCACAATGATTACATTCTAGCTCAGAAAGGTGAACAAAAGAACTAACAGGGTTATTTTAGTTAAAAAGCCTAAGAAACAAGGAAAGTCTCATGTCTCTAGACAAGAGAAGAAAATGTTTAATAGAGTTATATTAGAATATTATCTTAAGAGGCAGGTGAGAGATATTTATAAATATCTTTGAGTCTCCTTATTGGCATAAGACACATCTTAAGGAACTGAGAAAACTTAACGTGAGCCCTCTAACCCACCACTGAGGACTCAGAGAGTGGAATGAGCACCAAAAGACTGAAAATCAGAATTTAGATTCTGAATGCCACTGACCAATGGATGAGAGTGTAACATAATTATCAAAGGTTTGATGTCTGAGCTCCTAACAGAAAACCAGTCAACATCAGCATGGAGTGACAACCTTCTGGAAGGAGTAATGTCTGATCAATCTAATATCGTTTTAAAATAAAATTACTGGGGCTCCTGGGTGGCTCAGCAGTTAAGCATCTTCCTTCAGCTTGGGTCATGATCCCACGGTCCTGGGATCAATCCCCACATCGGGCTCCCCGCTGAGGACAGGGCTACCCCTGTCCCTCTGCTCTGTCAATATAAATAAATAAAAATCTTTTAAAAAATAAAATAAAAAATAAAACAAAGCTACTACATTGGCAAGAGAATGATATGAGGACATCGGGGAAAAGACAACTAATCCATCGCCTTACAACCAACACAATTCAAAGATTCTTTGACAGATAGTGGCTTTCTACCAGTTGGCGTGTAGGAATATAACACAATACATAAAATATTATTTTACAGTAAGCAACACCAGTGATAAAAATATGCCCTGTGGTTTTAAATATATAGTTCATAGTATTTTTTTTGAGAGGCGAATTGTTTGAAGACTTAGAATGTGACAGAGACAGTAAATGGATTGCAGACGTAAATGGCAATATTGTCATGCAGACTTTCTATTTATGGCATTTGTAAGTTGCGTATAGTGTGCATAACAGATCTCTGACATGGGTTATCCCAGAGCTCTTTCCTGGGATGATCCCTGGATGGAAATCATCCTGGAAATCCCAGTGGTTAGGTGTTTTTTGCGGGGGGGAAGGAATATCACTACTGTAGTTAAACCAATTGTTCTGACACTCCCAACCTCTCCACATGCAACTGCCTTAGCAGTGCAAACATGTGGTCAGGGACTACAGGCACTCATGTGATGATAATGCGGTCTAGGTGGTTACTGTATTTATAACAAATTTACCAACAAAGCACGTAGGATCTTCAGTGATCTCTGCTTAAGTCTCAGGAGAAGTGCCAAAACTGAAGGGTAACCTCAAACAAGAGCCCTTGTACACACACACACACACACACACACACACACACACACACACACAGGATAAAGAGATAAATAGCAGGACCTAATTTGTTTATTTCTCAAATACTCTTCTCTTTCCCCCAGACTGTGCCAGCTCCCCCACCAGGATGGTTAAAATAAATAAACAAACACAGTTGTAATCTTTATCACTGGATCCAAGCAGTTGTTTCTAGAACCTGGAACTCAGCAAAGGTTCTCTGAGGTTGGTATCTGTTCAAAAAGGCACTGGCTTCTGTGTCTTTACAATGTGTGTCCTCCTCCCTGGAGGAGGAAATGATTGCTGTGGAGATGAGGGTAAAATATGCTCAATACGGCTTATTGTTATTTGTACAAGAAATTCTATCTGATGCTCGTGGCCTTGAAACTAGGCTCTGGATTGGAAAGGAAAGTAAGTACCTGTGGAGAGAGAATTGAGAAGCAAGAAGGATGCTCTCTGGGTGGCCGCCAGCAGATTCCATTTCATTTCTAAAATTTTAATTTCTACGTTCCTCCATTTGTTTGCACAGGGCTTTGTCATTTTGCATTGTTTTATCTTGTTTTCGTTCTGGAATGCAATGCCAGCCCACTGTAAGGAGTAGCTTCTAGTCAGTGTTTATGAACAGCTGAAGGCAAGGGTCAAGTTAAACAGCACATAGACTCCCAGTGGGATTTGCCTCTTTGCACTTTGTGGTCTTCACATCGCCGAATGCCCTAAGTACATTCAATTCTCTCTATGAGAATTGCCGAGGCACTGCCAAAGCCAAGTTCAAAAAGCCGGAAACTTGACCTTTATGCAGATATAGGGTGAGCACGGATCAAAGACGTTATCTAATTCATTAACGAGGAAAGCAGCATATAAGAGACACTGCTGTATAAATAGTGGGAAAAGGATGCAAAGATAGATACGAAAGTGTCTGATGTGCTGCAAGGCAACAAACTGTAACCTTTGAGGTGGTTCCTTTTACCGAAACAGCATTCGTAAGTCACCAGTCTGGGCGTTAACATCTAACCGTGCTGAGTCCGGGCCTAATCAATGGTAAATAGGAGGGCAGACAAACATGCATTTCTGTAGAGAATTAAATCCCCTTGGCTTCAGTATGACTTGAAAGGACAACAGTCATCCTTTTGCTTACTTCCAAGCATTGTACAAGTTTTGTTCACAGGGCCACACAGAAGGCATTCGGGCTGAAGTTTAGGGGAAGGAGCTTTTATGGGGCTTGGTCTCTGAAATTCCCTCATAAGTCCCCCAAAACTCTATGTTATGAAAAGCTCCAACCACCAAAGGAAAGCCCCAATATTTCAAAAAAGAGAACTCTAAGGGTTTGTCTTTCTAGAAGCAAGCCCCTGCCAAGTACCGGAGGCCAAGATGGCCCCATCTCCACCCAGCAGCTCTCTTGCTAACAGGCCCGCAGTCGGCCTTGAGCTGTCTGTCAATGTACTGTTGTAATCTGAGGTTCGGGAGGGCGGGCTGCCCACCGCTGGCCACTGCTCCTCAGTCTACACTTGGCTAGCCCACACTTGCAGCCAGAAAGTCCTCTAGAATGTGGCAATGAACAAAACCACACGCCCCCAGGCCATCTCAGGCAGAGAAAACCACAGACAGACGCGCTGTCTTCCACAGGCTCCTGATGTCCCTCACTACTGTAAGTCCTCTGACCTTAGCTGCAGCTTCAATGGGCAGTGCCGACCGTGCAGGCAGAAATGGAATCACAGCTCTGGACACGGGCGCGGAGGCACAGGAGTCACATTCGAATTCTGTGCCAACCACATTCACGTAGCTGCAAGTGCTGGAGGCTCGGTTTCCTCATCCGTGCAGTGGGGATGTGGAGATTTCACTGACCTGCTCCACAGAAGTGTTTATGTCCAGGCAGTTGTCTAATGAACAGAGCTGTTATTATTATCAAAGCTCCCCTGCGCTGGATGCCGACTGAAGCAGGTGCTTTCTACCCCCTAACTCAAAGCCTGTAGCAAGCCACACAGCTGTTGGTTACGGCAGTGTGCACGACAAATACTGTTACTTGCGTGTCTGTGACCAGCGACCCCTTCTTCTGTGCTAACGCAGTCTTAATTTTGTTTGCGGCCGCAGCATGCCCAGCTCTGTTCCACAGACCCTCTTGTAGTTGGGAGTTCCCATGTGACCTGATTCTGGGCAGGGAGCCTTAAGCAGAAGTCTTCTGGGGACGGGGCGAACTCTGGACAGCTTTTGCTTCCATGACAAAAAGAGACTGGGCTGGCTGGTGTGACCTTTCCCTCTTCCCTTCCCATTTTCCTTCTGCCTTAGATGCAGAAGTGACACTTGGAACCTGGAAAAGGAGGGAGAGGCCAAGAGAACAGCAGGCATATGGGCCCAGCTGTAATAGGGTGGAGCTGTTCGATCTGAACACATAACGGCCCGTCTCCAAACTTCCTGTTCCGTGAAAAAATTAATTCCTCTAGGTTGAAGTCACTCGAGTCTGGTTTTCGACTACTTGCAGCTGAACACAACACTAAGCAATGTACAGGCAGCAGTAAAAGAACTGAGTCTCCCAAGGGAAACTGTGGACTTTGGGTGATGAGCATGTGTCAGCGTAGGTTCGCACCTGGTAACAAATGTTGTTGATAACAGCGGGGGCTGTGCTTGTGAGCGGGAGGGGGCAGATGGGAAATCTCTGTACCTTCCTCTCAATTTTGTTATGATATGAACTTAAAACTTTAAAAAGTTCAAGTCCCGGGGCGCCTGGGCAACTCAGTCAGTTGAGCGCCCGACTCTTGGTTTCAGCTCAGGTCATGATCTCAGGGTCCTGAGATCGAGCCCCATGTCAGGCTCTGTTCTGGGTGTGGAGCCTGCTCAAGATTCTCTCTCCTTCTCCTCCTGCCTCTGCTCCTCCCCTGTCTCTTAAAAAAAAAGAGAGAGAGAGGGAGAGGGAGAGAGGGAGAGAGAGAAGTACACCGAACTTCTGATTCGCAAACTTCCTTTCCAGTATTTGGTGTGAGAAATTGCTCAGGACTTCCAAGACACATCTGTGCTTCCAGAGCTCAGCTAGCGGTGCTTTGCAGGAGGCAAGTGAGGCCTATCTGGTGGGCCTTTTTGCAAATACCACCCTGTGTGCTATCCAAGACATGTAAACGTGCTTTAGAATCCACTATGATAGGGGTGCCCAGCTGGCTCAGTCAATAGAGTGTGTGACTCTTGATTGCAGGAGTGTAGGTTTGAGCCCCACGTTGGGTGTAGGGATGACTTAAAAATAAAATCTCAAAAAAAAAAAAAAAAAAAGAATCCACTATGATGGAAAACATTTCATTCTTTAAAAAAAAAAAATTCTCTTCTTCCTGTTATTGGTAGTTCTGAACATTAGATATTTTTTCCCCCATGGGGTCAAAAAGTACCTAAGTATATGATTGCAAGTGTAAAAATAGGGGACAGAAATCAGGTCCTGGCATTTTTTCCATTTTCACTTTGGTGTGAATTTTCATTTCTATTTATTTAAAAAACTTTTTTTTTAAATTTTGTGTGTATGTATGAATTTTTATAAATGCGGGGACATAAAGCGTTAGTGCAAGTCAAAATGTTTCAGTGAACACGTTTCAGCAGTACAACTTTATAACAGTTACAAATAAGCCTGTTGAATTCTTCTGGACAATGCCAGCATTTGGATTTTTTACCAAGTACATTTCTTATCGACGGCAGCTAAATGGTGTTTGTGACATTTTTATCGTATGGTAGATTCCATCCAGTCACTATACTTTTCTAACTGGGTTGTCCTACAAGCAAGCACACATTTTTAATGTCTGTCTTCTGTGCTGTTCCTGTAAGTTTGCTATTAAAATACATTAAACCATTAAAAAAAAAAGTTAAAGTCTAAAAAGAGTTATGTCTGCAGGAGTTTGAAATTTGATTATTCAACCAATGGCACCTTCTTTATGAAAGCCCAGACCCTTTGAATTCTGGGACCTGGCTTCTGTTATGAAAATGCAATGGCTTTTATAACCCTCTCGGCCCTCCCTCCCCCAAAAATCTTTGAAGATGATCTCCAATGGCCAACTCTTCAAAACTAAGTATGTGATTATTACCCCAAACTAAGGTTTGTTCTTGACATGGAGCCACTGTTCTTAATCACTTTACTCTGTTAGTCCTATAAATTATAGAAGTACCTTGGAACTGAAAATATTTTGCCATGCAAACTTAATTGATTCATTAAATAAAAAAATTAGGAATACTGGCTAAGTTCTAGGCATTGGGAAGATAAATAAAGTCTAAGGAAGAAGACAGACTTGGAAACAATTAATTTCAAAAAGACCTAAAGGAAAGCCACCAAAATATCTTTGTCATTATCCTGAATGAGAAGGCTCTGTGAGCGATTTCACTTTTTTTTTTTTTTTTGGTTCAAAAAGGTGGTTTTATTAAAGTATGAGGACAGGAGCCATAGGCAGAAAGAGCTGCCCTGGTTTCACTTTTTTAGGTATTTCTAAACATTTCAGTCTTTTTTTTTTTTTTTAAGATTATTTATTTATTTGACAGAGAGAGAGAGCTAGAACACAAGCAGGGGGAGCAGCAGAGGGAGAGGGAGAAGCAGGCCCCCCGCTGAGCAGTAAGCCCAATCTCAGGACCTGGAATCATGACCTGAGACAAAGGCAGCTGCTTAACCGACTGAGCCACCCAGGTGCCCCCATCTCAGTCTTTCTATATTGAACATACATAGTGGTAGGGAACCCAGGCAGCTCCTCAAACAGCTCCTTCATTGGATAATAACCCCTGCATTTTGGTTTGAAAAATATGGTTACTAGGTCTGACATATCCCCTGGCATGGAGATAGATAGGTATGGGTCACATTTTTGAAGCCAGCCTTACACATGGACTTTTGTAAAGTGAAAGGGGCCTTGGAAATGACCTAGGCTGATTCCCTGACTCTCAGATGAGGAAACTGAGTCCCAGACAGGTGAGTGGCAGACAAGAACTTGATCCCAGGGCCCTGGGCTAAAACTGGTGGTCCTGAAACCGTCAAGTAGATTCCTCACACATAGACGTAGCATTTCAGGATTCAAAGTCCTGCTGGGAGAAGACCAGAGGGGGGTGGGGGGGTGGTATGGTCAGATTAGCAGCCAGCATTTACAAGCACATTCTGAGTGCCAAAGACTCTACTAGAATAAATTTTAAAATCAACTTTATTTTTGAGCAGTTTTAGGTTCACAACAAAATTGAGGGTAAGGTACAAAGATTTCCGATGTCTCCCTTTCCCCCCACTACATGCCCAGCCTCCCCCTGTAGCAATGTCCCCACCAGAGAGGACATTTGGTACAACTGATGAGCCTACACCAACCCATCATCATCACCCACAGTCCACAGTCTGCACTACAGTGCAGTCATTAGCGAACGTTCTCTGGGTTTGCATCCACCATTATAGTATCATACAGAGTAGTTTCACTGCCTTAAAAGTCCTCTGCGCTCCACCTAGTCATCCTTTCCTCCTCCCAACCCCTGGCAACCACTGATCTCTCTACTGTCTGCATGTCTTTGCCTTTCCAGAATGTCATATGGTTAGGAATCTCAAAGTCTGAAGTCTTTTCAGACTGGCTTCTTTCACTGAGTAATAGGCATTTAAGTCCCCTTCATGGCTTTTCATGGCTTGAAAAGTGCTGAATCATATTCCATTGTCTAGATGTATCACAATTTATCCATTCACCTATGGAAGGACATATAGAAGATTCCAAGTTTTGGTCGTTGTGAATGAAACTGCTATAAACATCCATGTGCCGGTTTTCTGTGTGGAAAGAAGTTTTCAAGTCTTTTGGGGAAATACCAAGGAGCACGGTTCCTGGATCATATGGTAAGAGTATTTGGTTCTGTGAGGAACTGCTAGACTGTCTTCCAAAGTGGCTGTGCATGGACAGCCCAGGAAGAAAGAACAGTGCCCCCCCCCCAAGAACCCGAAGTAAATAGTCCTTGTTCCATCAGTGAAGGCACAGAAGGCAAACTTCTTGCTATGATCCAATGTACACGAGTGTTGGAGATCCTGGAGACGTGTTATCTAAAACACACACAGCACAGGGGAGCACAGAGCTCCAGTGTTAGCTTTCACCCTGGAGCTATTCTGCTCATGGAGAAAGAGTCCCCGGAGCTGTGGCTGTGAGCAGTGGGAGAGGCCCCCAGGATATGGTTTATCTGGGCAGAGCCTGGCCTTACTGGGCACCGCCTTCCTGGACTCCCTCTTGGGCAAACCTCTGGCTTTATCTACTTGTAATGCAGTGTGTTTACTCAAGCTGCCCTTGTACCTGGGAGGTGCTGTAGGCAGTGGCTGGGTTTTACTGCCCGTATTCCAATCTCTGGGCCTCTATAAAAAGAAGGAGAGCAGGAGGAAGGGGAGGAAACTGGATCCAACCTTTTAAAAAACAAAACTCATAAAACTCCGAGAGGAAAAAAAAAATTAATTCTTGTATCTTAGAAGGAGACCATTTTTTACCAGGTATTTGGCTTTATGTTTCCTGGCATTTCTTGAACTTCCCGAAGAAAGTTGTAAAAACGCCCACCAAATGTCACTGTGAAAGGAAAGAAACACAACTCATGAGACAGGGGTCAATAAAAACCGAGGTAGATATAAATTCTATGTTTCCACTGAAGGGACTGTTACTACCTAAGTAAAAACTATGGTGGAAAGGGAGCCGACATCATGCGATCTGATGAAAGATAGAGTCGACCCTACAGGTCCTCTAGCAAGTCATGAAAAGGATAGCTAACTTAAGAAGCCTTAAAAAAAAAAAATTAAGATCCCACTTACGTACCACAGAAGTTACTCTTTTTCTTTTTCCAATTTTTTATTTAAATTCTAGTTAGTTAACATATAGTGTAATATTGGTTTCAGGAGTAAAATTGAGCAACTCATCCCTCACATAAAAGCTACTCTTTTAAAGTGTACAATTCAGTGGTTTTAGAATGATCAGAAAGTTGTGCGACCATCACTGCATTCTAATTCCAGAGCGTTTTCATCACCCCCAAAAGAAACCCCATACTCATTAGCAGTCACTCCCCATTCTCCCTCTCCCCCCAGCACCTGGCAAGGACGGCTCTGTTTTCTGTCTCCATGGACTTGCCTATGCTGGATATTTCATGTAAGGGAAGTCATACTTTAGATTCTTTTGTGTCTTCATATATATTCTTCATATATTCTTTCCACGTAGCATAACATTTTCAAAGTTCATCCACATTGTAACATGTATCCGTACTTCTTTCTTTTCTAAGGCTGACACTACTCTGCTGTAAGGACGTACCACAGTTTGTTTATCCAGGATGAGATAAACCACAGGTGGTCAGTGACTCATTTGCCTGGATGGTCAGTGGTGTTTATGACTTAATGTAAAAAAAAGCCTTATTATCTTAAGAGCTATATTTAAACAATAAGGCCTGCTTTGAGCCAGGCCTCCAGGCACCCACCTGGTCACTAAGGAGTGCCAGTTTCCTCCTGACAGCTGAAAGAATTTCCCTGAGGGGAAAGTGCACGATGCGCTCTGTCTACGCAGCTCCTTGTTCAAACTCAGGCACCTGCTGAGCTGTGAGGTAAACACGGCCAGTTTTCAGGTGCAAGATGTCCCTCAAAGCATATAGACATGTGTAGCTGTTCAGGGACTGGAATGTTACAAGTTCTGGCAGAACCAAAGAAGACATACAGATGGCCAATGAGCATATGAAAAGGTGCTCCGCACTGACATGCCACAAAGGAAATGCAAATTACAGCCGCCAAGAGATGCCACTACATGCCCCCGCCGCTAGAATGGCCAGAATCTCCAAGACCAGCACCGCCAAATACTTGGGAGGCTCCAGAACGATGAGAACTCTCATTTCTTGATGGTGGGAATATAAAATGGCACAGCCACTTTCTAGGCTCATCCTAGATTTACTTAGAAACTTTGGGGGTAAGGCACAGCAATTTGTATTTTATTTAACAAACCCTCTCGGGGATTCTGATCTACATTCAAGCTTCAGATGAATCTTTTTTTTTTTTTTTTAAGATTTGTTTTTGAAAACTAGTCTCTACACCCAACGTGGGGCATGAACTTATAACCCCGAGATCAAGAGTCACACACTACCAACTGAGCCAGCCAGGTGCCCCAAGAGCCACCTTATTTTATCATATGGATATAATATATTTTTTATTAGCATTTCTAAGTCTCTGAACAGTTGTTGTTGTTGTTACAAAAATTACAGTGGTAGGGGCGCCTGAGTAGCGCAGTCGTAAAGTGTCTGCCTTTGGCTCAGGGCGTGATCCCGGCGTTCTGGATCAAGTCCCACATCGGGCTCCTCCGCTGGGAGCCTGCTTCTTCCTCTCCCACTCCCCTTGCTGTGTTCCCTCTCTCGCTGGTTGTCTCTCTGTCACATAAATAAATAAAATCTTTAAAAAAAAAAAAAACCACACACACACTAAAAAACGCTGGGTTTTAAAAAAAAATTACAGTGATAAACATCCTTATAATCAAGCCTTTGGGAGTATCTTCAAGTATTTCTCTAGAATAGATGTATGAAGTTCAATTGCTAGGTCCAAGGATATGCACAACTCTAAGCACCCACGCTCTTTTTTGCTACAAGATCACAAGGTCAGCACCAAGTTGGACTGCGCTCTGGAGCCAATGTCTTCTGTCTGTACAAGTCCATGTTGCCCTTGTGCAGGTGACATCATCAAAGATAGGAACATTCCAGTGGAAGCATTTGGAGCAGGCTCTGGCTGTCCAGATGCCAGTGCAGGAAACCAGTAGATTCTGAGAAAGGTTCTGAGGCTTAAGGAAGTGGCAGAGAAGGTAAGATGAAAAGCCAAGAGCTCTCCCCATATATAAGCAAACAGTGGAGGAAGTTATCAGAAATTCAGCTCATGAGAGGATCAACTATGATTAAATGCAAGGGAAGTATAAAGCCAAATTTAAACTCCACAGTGATGAAGAATTTCGCATTAGCTATTACATGAAAATGCCTTACTGCATACAGATCAGGAAATTATTAAAACAAAACATTCCAAGCATTGTAAATGTTTCCAGAGACATCTGAGTCATTTTATAAAAATAGGTTATTTTTCTCTTATTACTTAGAGTTGGTATGAAATGTTAGAAATAGAAACCAGAAATCCCTCACCAGGGCTGGTGATACACGACAAGGAACTTCAAGATTCTTTGAGCAAGTCCCCGATCAAATGGGGGTCCTTGTTTGAGGCTTACAACTGCCAAGCGTAACAGGGACATAGGGCAAAACCCAATCAATGACAAAGAGCTGTGCTCAATAGTCGTCAAGCATAAAGGGCTAAATGGTGGCTTGCAATTCCTGGATACGTCTTCTGACCTGTAGAAATGGCGCCCCATGGAACAAGGCTCTAGTCTCAACTATGTTATGTCCAGAGGTGTGACCTCAGCCAGATCATTCTCTTATCTCCTCTGTCAAGGGCATGCCAATCTCTGCCCTTGTCTACTTCCCAGGATTATAGTGGGCATGAAATGAGGGAACAGCTCTGAAAATGTCTTATCAACGATGGCATAATGGTAGATATTATCATTATAAAAAGTGGATGTAATGAGCCAGTGGCAAGGCTGAGAGATGGATGGCTTTTTGTCTCAACTGTGCCACCAACTAATGTGCTAGTATGTGGCTTTGGGTAGCAACTAGAATAGATACCGGTGGTGCCCCACTCGGATCCCCTTTATCGGGCCGAGGCATCATCCCCCAGCCGCAGGATATTCACAGCTGTCCCCCTCTTCAGAGAATTGCCCCAACCAAAGGGCAGCCACAGTGAGAGGGATCCCAAAGGTAGGTTCTTGTGCTTCAGGGTGCAACTCTATGGTGCTCCTCATGCTCTGGGGCTCCCCATGGGGTCAGGCTGGAGCTAAGCTGAGATCGAACCCTTGCTTTCCTCCTTTCCCTTCTCTACCATGTCTCCCACCCTCCTTTTCTCCTAAGGGCGCTACCTCAATAATTCCCATGCACCTAAATCCAAGTCACAAGTTCTCTTCTAGAAAATCCACTAAAGACATTATACTTTCTTATCTTCCTTCCACGTGTTGCTATACAAATCTTCCTCAACTTTCAGTGGGGGAAATCGAATTGCGAAATTGCATTGACCAAGCTAACCTACTGAACATCATAACTTAGCCTAGCCTACCTTAAATGAGCTCAGAACACTTGCATCAGCTTACAGTTAGGCAAAATCATTTCACGCAAAGCCCATTTGCTAATCAAGTGTTGACTATCTCCTGTAATTCATTAAATACTGTACTGAAGGTGAAAAGCAGCCTGGCTGTCTGGGGACGCAATGGTTGTCAGAGTATCCTCGTTCACTCTTATGATTGTGTGGCTGACTGGGAGCTATGGCTTGCTGCCCTGCCCAGCATCACGAGAGAGGATCGGGCCATATATCGCCAGCCCGGGAAAAGATCCAGCCTCAAAATCCCAAGTACCAGGGCCCTGGGTGGCTCAGTTTATTAAGCGTCTGCCTTCGGCTCAGGTCATGTTCCCAGGGTCCTAGGATCGAGCCCCGCATCGGGCTCCCTGCTCAGTGGGGAGCCTGCTTCTCCCTCTCCCTCTGCTGCTTGCCCTGCTTGTGTGCTCTTTCTCTTGCTCTCTCTGTCCAATAAATAAATAAAATCTTTAAAAATAAATAAATGAAATCTTTTTTAAAAAATTCAAGTACCATTTCTACTGAATGCATATCATTTTTGCACTATAGTAAAGTTGAAAATCTTATGTTGAATCACAAGTCCGGGACCCTCTGTTGTTTTGTTCCAGGGAGATTTCTCAACACAAAAGAGTTGAAATTTTGGTCACCAGGCTGCTCTGTGATTCCTGTACCAAGACTAGTTAAATATTCATTTTTACACAAAATGTTGCTCTTTACGATGACCTTGGTGCTTCTCATGTTACCCGCATTCTGTTACATTGTACTTTTCATGCAAAGTGACCCCAAGACATGACTTGAAAATGAACTCTCTTTCTCTCTCTGGATGAAACACAATTCTTCCTGAGCAACTCAGAGCTTAACAGTTAGTTTTGCTGATCCAACTAAGTCAGAGCCTTGTTGATTCTTTTTCCAACAGTGTAAATGAACAAATACCCTGATTTTTTTGTTTTGTTTATTTAGTGTTTTTTTCCTCGCTACCAGGCTAACTTTCTGCAGGTTGGATGAAATCCCCAAGGGCCACGTCCCTGAGCATAATTGCGTTGCTACTGGGACCTGCTGGGCTACAGACGTGACTAATGTTTCAGTCGGGAGTGCTTCCCCTAGTAACCTTCACATGGGACCTGGTGAAGGGGAAGGCAGGAAAACGGTGTAGGCTGTGGCATTTCGTCGATTTCCTACAATTACGTTGCAGAGGCCTATGATAAGCACAGCAGTCCTATGGACATGTTAGCACATCATATCATTTTTCTGAGGACTTGTGAATGCCTGGCAGCAAGTGTTCCTTTGTGCAATTCAAAGATGGGCACTACGAGGCTGTGGGGCTAGAGGCCTCCCTCGCTGGCTATCAGGCAAATGGATTCCCCAAACCTCTGAGCTCCTTGTGAATTTCACTCGCTTGCACAAAATCACTCTCTGTGCTGACATTCACAAACATTGCTGCAATCCTCTGTCCTTAGGCCAAGAAAGCACAGAATAGAAAAAAAAAATGGGGAAAAAATAATTCAGAGTTTTACATTTCTCTTGAACCCTAGAGTCATTTCTTCCTTTGTCTCTTTCTTCTCCAAACTCCAGTTCCGCAAGTATCTACTTAGCTTATTGCGGTGCTCAGCAGGTTAACATGGAGTAGACCAAAGGGAAAGAAAGTGCTGTCTCCGCTTTTTATGTTGCGAAAAGTCAAGTTGGAGAGATAAGACATGGCTAAGTTGGATATTGTTATGCACATTTCTCAGATAAAGAAACGGAGGCTGGTAGAGCTTAACTGATATGTCTTGGGTCACCCAGTGGCTACCAGACGTCAGGCTGAGCTCAAACTCAAATCTGATTCCTGGTCAGCCCTCCTTCTGCTACCCGCATCACCTCCATTCATGAGGAAGGCCTGGGAAGGCTGGGTTCGATGGCCATAGAATAAAATGGATTGAGAAGAGAGAATCAGAGTCACAAGACAAGTCCAGCTGTGTTGGGGGTTCTAGAATATGATTGCCTCACGACTATCCAAGAAGATGTGTATTCAAGGCAGCTTTTTCTGATCAGTGGATTCTGTTGTGTCCTTCTTTGAGTCGGAAAGAAAAGAAACTGTGACTGCACTGTGTGTTCAGCATTGTCCTGAGTGCTGTGAAGAGCTAAAGTACACAAGAGTGCGACCTTAAAGAATTTGCCCTCTTCTTGAAAAGAAGTTTTCTAAAACAATGATAGTTACCAGGGAGAATTCCCCAAATACCCAGACCACTTGAAGCATGATCACACCACTCACATCAGTACAGAAGAGAATTAAAGAGCTTTAGTCCTATTGCAAGGTTGGGGGGCAAACAGGGGGGTTGTGGTTGGCCCAAGTAAACTCTTGGGAGGATTTTTAATTGCACGTCATAGAAGCTTGTTATATGTGCCTGCCAGTGAATCCATCCTTGTTTGGGGTTTTTGTTTTTGGTTTTTTGGTTTTTTTTTTTTTTTTTTTTTTTTGGTTTTTTTTTCCTGAAGCAGTAGGACCTTCTTGCCTGGCGTTTTTATTCTAGCAGATGATTTAAGGTCAAACAGGCAACTCAAGGTCAAGTGTCTGAATAGTTAGCAGGAGTTGCTCCAAGTAAGATCAGCTATGGAGGTCTGTATTTGTGCTGTAAGACGTCAGGGCTGGAAAGTACTAATTGGACGGAACAGAACAACTCCTTCTCTCCATTCTAGCAACTAAATATTCAGTGAGCAATCATTCTATCGGGTACGCTGTGAAATGGCATCTCAGAACATTTTATGCTACAACGCTGGTACATTGGATTTCACTCCTTCGGAATTTATGCTACAATATTTTTATTTGAAAAGCTCTTTATTATTTAGACTTAATTCTGGGAAAAAGAAAAAGAATCCGGGACTAAATATTGGCAGAGCAGTACTGACACTGTCTGGAATGTCCCGTGAAATTTCCTCAGGTCTTTCCCAAGTGTGTCTGTGCAAAAGCCACTTTTCTTTTCCTGTCATATCTTTTCCCCTCACTTCCTTAGGTGCTACATAAATGCGGTGAGTGGGCAATACATTTGATCAAAGATGAGCTGGGTCATGGTTCCCATGGGAGGCTGCTGATTCCGGCTTATTCTGGTTCAAGCAAGTCCCAATGTCCATCTCTCCCCTATTTCAAATCCCACTCACTGTAAGAACCCAGGCCCCAGTTCAGAAGCATCACGGGACCTAGAGCTGGACAAAAGGGTCTGGAGTCTAGAGGATCCCTGGTGCACTACATACAGTGTGAGGCCCTGATTTTTTTTTATTAAAATATTTCCCAGGTGATTTGATGACCGGCCAGGGTTGGTAACAACCAGTTTGGCTTATCAAAGTGTACTGAGTCCTCGGCCTCACCAGGAACTTGCGGGGGGTGCAAATTTTCAGGAGTCTCCACCCAGACCCACTGGGCCAGAAATTCTGGAGGTGGGGACCAGCAATCTGAATATTAATAAACCCCAGAAGATTCAAGTCTGAGAACCACTGGTTGATCGCTAAAGGGCCTTTTCTCTAGCCCTAAGGGAGTCTTTGTGTTTTAAATATTCCAGAGACATTTGTGATGCAGTGTAGTCTGGGAGGCACTTAGCAAAGAAAGCCAAGCCCCAGAAAGTTACATGGCTTGACCACGTTCGTAGTCATGCAGTGACCCAGCCTCGGACTAGAAGCCCTGACTCCTGACCCTCGGAAACCATGCTTCCTCTGTGCCCTCCTTCAGCCTCTGAGGAGTCCAGGCCAGGTGAGGCTTCCATCTCTAAATTCTGTAAACATTTACGAGAGGGAAATCGCCCCTTTGAGCACCAACCAAATTCTGCCTCGCCCTACTAAGTAACTTTTCAGTGAGGCAGGGTGTGGCCTCTGGGTGCAAAGTGTGCTGTCAACATTTGTCTCCTACCTCGCTGGCAGCCTTTTGGACAAAGCAGCTGCCACAACTACCCTTACTTCCACCACCCCTGTTCCGTCCCCACTACCGCATGGGGTGGCTTATGACATGGCTTTCCTCTTCTAGATGAGACAAAGAAAACTCGCTTCATGTTAATAGAATGAATTGGGGGCGCCTGGGTGGCTCAGTCGTTAAGCATCTGCCTTCGGCTCAGGGCGTGATCCCGGCGTTCTGGGATCGAGTCCCCACATCAGGCTCCTCCGCTGGGAGCCTGCTTCTTCCTCTCCCACTCCCCCTGCCTGTGTTCCCTCTCTCACTGGCTGTCTCTCTGTCAAATAAATATATAAAATCTTAAAAAAAAGAAGAAGAAGAATGAATTGAATATACTTGCCCGTCAGTCTGCTTTATTTTTTTTTTAAAGATTTTATTTATTTGAGAGAGAGAGTGAGAACGAGAGAGCACAAGCCAGGGGGAGGGGCAGAGGGAGAAGTAGACTCCCCGCTGAGCAGGGAGCCCAATGTGGGGCTGGATCCCAGGACCTTGAGGTCATGACCTGAGCCAAAGGCAGATGCTTCACAGACTGACCCACCCAGACACCCCTTTCTGCTTTTTTATAGTAACTTTTTCTTTAATATTTTATTGTTGAGTGCATTATTTGTATTTAAAAGGTTTTTAAGGTGACATGGTACCATCTATTTAGACTTGGAAGTTTTTTAAGGTAAAATTCCCCCAAAGCAATCACCATGGCCAGGTAGGTACTATATTCTGATTGCCTGTCCTGGGTCAAGTGTCCATCTCTGAAACAATCACCATGGCCAAGTAGGTAGTGTATTCTGATTGGCTATCCTGGGTCATATGCCCAGCCCTGAACCAATCACTATTGCCAGGCATGTACTGTATTCTGACTGGCTGTCCTGGATCATGTGTCCATCCCTAAACCAATCACCATGGCCAGGTAGGTAGTGTATTCTGATTGGCTATCCTGGATCATGTGTCCATCCCTGAATCAATCACCATGGCCAGGTGGGTAATGTATTATGCCTAGCTGTCCTGGATCATGTGCCCATCCCTGAACCAATCACCATAGCTGGGTAGGTAGTGTATTCTGATTGGCTGTCCTTGGTACCAATCACCACGGCCAGGTAGGTAGTATATTCTGATTGGCTATCCTGGGTCATGTGCCCATCCCTGAACCAGTCACCATGGCCAGGTAGGTAGTGTATTCTGATTGGCTGTCCTAGGTCATGTGCCCATCCCTGAACCAATCACCATTGCCAAATAGGTAGTGTATTTTGATTGGCTGTCCTGGGTCATGTGTCCAACCCTGAACCAACCACCATTGCCAGGTAGGTAGTGTATTTTGATTAGCTGTCCTGGGTACCAATCACCATGGCCATGTAGGGAGTATGTACTGATTGGCTATCCTGGGTCATGTGCCTAGCCCTGAACCAATCACTATTGCCAGGCATGTAGTGTATTCTGATTGGCTGACCTGGGTCATGTGTCCATACCTGAACCAATCACCATGGCCAGGTTGGTAATGTATTCTGATCAGCTGTCCTGGGTACCAATCACATGGCCAGGTGGGTAGTGTATTCTGATTGGCTGTCCTGGGTCATGTATCCATCCGTGAACCAATCACCATGGCCAAGTAGGTAGTGTATTCTTTTTTTTTTTTTTTTTAAGATTTTTTATTTATTTATTTGACAGAGATAGAGACAGCCAGTGAGAGAGGGAACACAAGCAGGGGAAGTGGGAGAGGAAGAAGCAGGCTCATAGCGGAGGAGCCTGATGTGGGGCTCGATCCCACAACACCGGGATCACGCCCTGAGCAGAAGGCAGACGCCCAACCGCTGTGCCACCCAGGTGCCCCCTAGGTAGTGTATTCTGATTGGCTGTCCTGGGTCATGTGTCCATCCTTGAACCAATCACCATGGCCAGGTGAATGGTGAATTCTTATTGGCTGTCCTGGGTCATGTACTCATCCTTGAACCAATCACCATGGCCAGGTGAATAGTATATTCTCATTGGCTATCCTGGGTCATGTGCTCATCCCTGAACCAATCACCATGACCAGGTAGGTAGTGTATTATAATTGGCTGTCCTGGATCATGTGCCCATCCCTGAACCAATCACCATGGCCAAGTAGGTAGTGTATTTTGATTGGCTGTCCTGGGTCATGTGCCCAACCCTGCACCAATCACCATTGCCAGGTAAGTAGTGTATTCTGATTAGCTGCCCTGGATACCAGTCACCATAGCCAGGTAGGGAGTATGTTCTGATTGGCTATCCTGGGTCATGTGCCCATCCCTGAACCAATCACCATGGCCAAGTAGGTAGTGTATTTTGATTGGCTGTCTTGGGTCATGTGCCCAACCCTGCACCAATCACCATTGCCAGGTAAGTAGTGTATTCTGATTAGCTGCCCTGGATACCAGTCACCATAGCCAGGTAGGGAGTATGTTCTGATTGGCTATCCTGGGTCATGTGCCCATCCCTAAACCAATCACCATGGCCAAGTAGGTAGTGTATTTTGATTGGCTGTCCTGGGTCATGTGCCCATCCCTGAACCAATCACCATGGCCAGGTAGGTACTATATTCTGATTGGCTCTCCTGAGTCACGTGTCCATCCTTGACCCAATCACCATGACCAGGTGAATAGTATATTCTCATTGGCTATCCTGGGTCATGTGCTCATCCCTGAACCAATCACCATGACCAGGTAGGTAGTGTATTATAATTGGCTGTCCTGGGTCTTGTGCCCATCCCTAAACCAATCACCATGGCCAAGTAGGTAGTGTATTTTGATTGGCTGTCCTGGGTCATGTGCCCAGCCCTGAACCAATCACCATTGCCAGGTAGGTAGTGTATTCTGATTAGCTGCCCTGGATACCAGTTACCATGGCCAGGTAGGGGGTATGTTCTGATTGGCTATCCTGGGTTATGTGCGCATCCCTGAACCAATCACCCTGGCCAGTTGGGTAGTGTATTCTGATTGGCTGTCCTGGGTCATGTGTGCATCCTTGAACCAATCACCATGGCCAGGTGAATAGTGTATTCTGACCGGCTATCCTGGGTCACATGTCCATCCCTGAATCAATCACCCTGGCCAGTTGGGTAGTATATTCTGATTGGCTGTCCTGGGTCATGCGCCCATCCCTTTTTTTGGGGGGTGGGGGGGATGGGGAATATGATTAATAGAAAGACAGCCTTATCAGAAGAGGAAGGTATAGTTCCTAAAGGAAAAGATGCTAGGAAAAGTAACATGTCAACTACATGTGTACTAGCATTTCCCTGAAAAAAGAAATCTCATTTTGCAAAATAACTCACTAAAATTAATAAGGCTTATAGAAAAAGTAAGAGTTGGGGTAGAGCACCCAAAACCTTTACAACTTTGTTAAAAGAGCATTGATAAAATAAAAAAAATGAGCATCATGGGCAATTATTTGATCATTTCAGACACACATCTTGGTATGCTTAGAGGCTGCCTCTGGGGATATTAAAAATGCAAGGAACCAATAGAAAATTCTGGCTTGGTAGAGCTGAGGTGTTACAGATGGAAGCAGAGATCTAAGACAGTAGGCTACTGTTAAGCTGGCCACAGGAGGAAATGCCATCTGTCTGAAGCAAGAACCACGCAAGGCTGGGGTGTACCTTCTTGGGAAGGATGTCCTGGGTGCAGACCCTCACCTTTAATTTTTTAAAAATGAAGCTTAAGAGGCTCCTGACTGGGGCTCCGGGGTGGCTCAGTCGGTGAAGCATCTGCCTTCAGCTCAGGTCATGATCTCAGGGTCCTGGGACCGAGCCCCACATCAGGCTCTGTGCTCAGCCAGGAGTCTGCTTCTCCCTCTCCCTCTGTGTGTGCACATGCTGCATAAAATTAACCACTTTAAAGCAGAGAGTTTAGTGGCACTTTATGACTCTCAGGGGCCCTATCTCAGGACTATCTCAGACTATAGTCTATCTCAGGACTATCAAGCTGAAAGTGGGCTGAATTTGGAGAAATAAGGAGAAAGTTAGACCCTGCAAATATCCCCCCACCCCCGGCATAGCACACGTTGCAGGTTAAGATGCGCCACTGAGAGTCTCCAGTCTCAGATGTCAATTGACCTCGTGGTTGTGGATGGGAACGTGGATTTCAAAGGAGACTCTTTGCTGGAGACAGTGATGCAGGGAGATTTGAGAAGCCATTCAGACAGATGGTGGCTAACTGCCCTCTTCTCTCTGCCCTTCCCTCCTCTCCTCTGAATGGACCTGTAAGAGGATTTTGGGCAATGTTGTGCTACATCACCACTATCTAGATCCAGAACTTTTTCATCAGCCCAAAAGAAAATCCCATGCCTATTAAGCTGGTACCTCCAATTTCCGTTTACTTCCAGCCTCCGGCAACCATCCATCTACTTTCTGTCTCTATGGATTTGTCTACATTTCATATAAATGGAATCATCCAATATGTAACCTGCTGTGACTTGCTTCTTCCATTTACCTAGCTTAACTTTTTGAGATCCAGCCATGTTGTAGGATGTGTCAGGACTTCGTTCCCTCCTATGGCTGAATCACATTCCATTATGTGGCTAGATGACGTTTGTTCATTCATTCATCCACTGATGGACATTTGGGCTGCTTCCACCTTTTGGCTATCGTCAACAGTGCTGCGTGAACATTCACGTACAAGTATTTGTCAATCTATTTTCAATTTTTCAGGGAGCCTGTTCACTTTTTAACGTGGAGCAGCTCTGTATTTTGGTGGGTGATAGAGGACAGTAGGCTCCTATTTCATCAGAGAGGCGAACCCAAAATGGGCGCCTTGGTGCCAAGCTTGCTTCCACAGGCATGGTCACGTTTTTTTGTCCTCTTTTGGGGTCTCACGTCATTATTCTTTTGTAAAAGTCCAAATGGCTAGAGTAGAGATGTTCCATGGTCCAGCTCATCTTCTGTAACCAAAGGCTGGGGACCCTGCCCAGCCCTCAGCTTGGAGGAGAAACTCATCCCTGGTGAAGGACCTTCAGTTACAACTAGCACAGTGTCCAGGGGAAGGGTTTTGGGGTTTCTTCACTTAAGCACAACTTCCTGTTTCTTCAGTAGGATAAAAAGATTATTGTTAATAGAAAAAGGCACCAGATTAGACAGCAGCTAAGAAAACATGTTCTGAGGATGATGTTTTTAATGACTGAGGAAAACCATTTCCATCTAATATTGCCATCTGCTGAAGAATCCAGAGTGAGGACCGCAGGCCCAGTTGAGGTAAACCAGCCTCTCCCGAGTGCGGAGGTGGGTAAAGACAACACCACGTATCTCCAGTAGCTACTGGAAGGAGATAAACACACACAGATATGGAAGCTGGGAGCTACGAATATCTCTTCAGAGACTTGGAGTCATTTCCAGAAGCCCTGCTTCTCTTTGTAGTCTGGTTGCCATGGCTCTTTGTTGTTGCAAAATACCGTGGGTTCTTCTCCACTAAGTGGGTAATGAAAGAGTTGATAACCACAAACGCGTTCGCAGATCCCTATCTTTCAGGCTCTCCTCCCAGCCTGGAGCTCTCTGACGAAGCCTTTACTCCCACCTCCTTAGGGCTTGTGGAGCTGCGGGTGACTGCGGTGGCACAGGAAGAAATCAAAGAAAACGCCACTCAGAGCACAGCAGCCAGTCCGCTGCTGAGGCTCTCCGGGGCTCTATGGGACAGGAATGCCAGGCTGAAGGTGGGCTGAATTTGGAAGAGTAGGGAGGTTAGACCTTGCAAATACCCCCCACCCCCGCTCCGCCATCGCTCACGTTGCGGGTTAAGACGCGCCAGTGGGAGTCTCCAGTCTCAGACTGACCTCGTGGTGCTGGATGGGAACGTGGATTTCCAAAGAGACTCTCTGCTGGAGACAGTGATGCAGGGAGATTCGAGAAGCCATTCAGACAGATGGTGGCTAACCGCCCTCTTCTCTCTGCCCTTCCCTCCTCCCCTCTGAATGGACCTGTAAGCGGAGTCCCTCTCCCAGCCCCCAGGAAACCAAGGGGCCTCCCCCATGCCTCTTTGTAAATCAGCCTTATTGAAGTATAACTCCCAATACAATGAGCGACACCCACTTAAAGTGTACAATTTGTTCCGTTGTGACACCCTGAAACCGCTGCCACAATCAAGATACGGAATGTTTCTCCCCGCAAAGCATCCTTGTAGCTTTTTGTTGTTCCTTCTGACCTTGGGCAATCAGGGATCTACTTTCCATGGCTCCACATTAGGTTGCATTTTCTAGAATTGCGTGTGAGTGGAGTCTCGCGGTGCACGCTCCCTTGCCGGGCGTCCTTCGCGCGGCGTCGTGCTGTACCTGGTGTGTGGACGCACCTCTTCTTGTTCGTCCATCTTCCTGGTCTTGGGTTGTTCCTAGCTTGGGGCTATCGTTTCTCTTTGCTTCCTCTCTTTGGCCTCTACCCCCTAAATGTAGAGATATGCCCAATCTCTTCCATCTTTAAAAAAAACACTCTCTTGACCTGGCAACCTTATGTGCCCAGGTGGGAACAGCGATGAATTGGGCTTTTCTGGAGTATTCTGAGGATTTGTAGGCATAATCCAAATAAACCAGGCAGGCAAATTTTAAGTGGCCTGTCATTGTCATGGCATAAGCCAACCTTTGCAGGCATAGTTTATCTAATCTGCACGTTCCTCAGGGCCAGCTCACAGTCTCTACAAGTGGCCGCTTTAGACTGGGATCCCCCTGGGCCATTTTTCTTCCTCTTTCGGGACCAAATAATTATTCTGTGCCTCAAGTTAAAGCCTTGGAAATCGGGAAGAACCTTCATTTATAATTATTTAAAATTAGTGAACCGAGTACAGTCGAAGAATACGGGCTTGGGTAGGGAAAGACACAGTGACTAAATCAAAGACAAGTATGTCTTGCTGGAGTGTTGTAAATATACTTGCATTAGGGTCAAGGATGACTATTTTAAATCATAGGACAAGTCGTTCTACTAAAATTGTAAGTGCTGGGGATGTAGTATCAGTGATATACAGAATAGTTTGAGATAAAATTGGTAAACTGCCAGGGCCTGGTCCTATGCGTACTGCGCAGCGGACACAAAATGTATCAAGTGACTGGCCCCACCCCCAGTGAGGCAGACAGCGGGGCTAGATGCTGTGTCACCCTTACCCGTGGACGTCCTTGCTGCCTATTGTGTCACCAACCAGACCTGGGGCCCGCACCACGGCTTTCACCAAGAGAAGATGGAAAGGTGAGGACAAGGTGTTTCCACAGCCCCAGATGGAAATGGCTGTAGCGATTGTGAGAAGCCAGACAGAATTCCCTGACAGTGTTTAAAACCACGGCCTTTATAGGAAGAGGTGACTGCACTCAAAGCTGTGGGCTCAGTAAGTCATTAGGCCTCTCGGTGTTACCGTGTGTCAGATGGGTTTACCGATGCTAAAGTCTAGGGTGGTTTAAGGTCCACATGAAGTGACGGACAAAGAGCGTGCGCTGTCCATGCCCAGACTGTCATAGGTGTTTAAAGGCAGTGACGATGATAATGATGCTAAAATATCAAGGAGGCTCTTCTTTGTTGTGTTTCTGTGGTGAAATAATGGCCCCCAAAGATGTCCATGTCTTAATCTCTGAAACCTGTGAATATATTACCTTAGAGGACAAAAGGGATTTCATAGATTGTTTAAGATCTTGAGATGCGGAGATTATTCTGGATAAAACTGGTGGGCCCCATGTAGTCACAAGGGTCCTTATATGAGGAAGATAGGGAGAGATTGGAAGATGCAATGCTTTGAAGAAGGAAGAAGGGGCCACAAACCAAGGAACACCCATGACTTCTAGAAACCAGAGAAGGCAAGGAAATGGATTCTCCCCTAGAGCCTCCAGAAGGAACAGCCTTGCTGACACCTTGATCTTGGCCCAGTGGGATCCATGCGAGACTTCTAATCTATAGAACTGTAAGATAACAAATTCATGCTCTTTTAAACCACTAAGTTTGTGGTGACTTGTTACAGGAGCCATAGGAAACCAATACCATCTCTAAGGCAAAGCCAGTGGGATTAGCTGGGATTCCAGTTCTTGAATAGTTGGTCACCACCATTTCAGGTTCCCCAGAGGAGTAACAGAGAGGATATTCCAAACAAGTGGCTAATGTTTTTTACTAGCTACAGCCACAGCCCTACACCTGCAGGTGGGAACTCCAGCTTTGGCCAGCTTGCCAGGCCCTGCATGGCCCACAAGGAGTTGAATAATCTTGAAAATGAGGCTGCAAAGTAGTCTGCAGAGAGTTGGTCTTTCAAGGGCCCTGCTTTGCCTACAGCTTTGACTTTATATTTTCACTTGCTGAGAAGGTCATTCAAATTGAGACACTTGAGAGGCAAATGATTTCTGACCTCTGAAATGATACTTCCCTGATATCAAAATTTATAATAATGTAATATATCACTGAATCTTCACTCCGAAAGCATGCTAGGGTAGAAAATTCTTCTGGGACACTAGGATACCATTAAGGTAACTTGACTCTTATGTTGAGAGCATTTACGTGGATATAATCGTGGATTCTCTCCAGAGAATGCTTGACACAAATAGGATTCTATTTGTTTCCATATGCTTAATTTCTTGCTGACCTAGGCAATATATTTTGAATATAGACCTATGATACACATTTTAATATTTTATTAATTGATTTCTTTCAAGAAACCGTGTGCCAAATATAAACCTTTAGAAAAAAAAAACACACCAGGTTGTTAGGAAATGGAATTTAGAGTACCGTATGTTTAGTATGTAGAAAGCTGCCAGCCGCGCTAGCATGGCCATTTATTACTTATTGAATTTGCTTAAATAGTCTTTGGATCCAATGCTATGCACACAGTGGGCTCATAGTAGTCATTAATTATAGATTTAAAAAATGTCTATGCTTCCATCATTCTCTGGCTTTATGAATGTGGAGACTCCAACATAAGCATAACCAAGTATCCGACTTTCCAGGCACTTTGCAATAGATCAGACAGCCAACCCATGCCTAGTTTATCAATATCCAAGGGATGCACAATGGCAAAAACAAGACATATCAATTCACAAGTGAAACCAAGATTTTTTTCCCCTGGTTCATCATTTCACATCAACATGGTAGCTTGTGCGTTGGGTTGGACACACGCTCTATAACCTATCATCTCCAGCTCTGGTTTGGTTTATATTACTATATTTTAATTACTCAGAATCATCTTCTGAATTCAATCAACACAGGCATCCTTATGCAAAAATATGAGAGTTTAAAGTATAGTTGGGAAATTAAAATATAGGCAGAGAAAAATCTTAAGGTAGTATATACCATCAACCGAGTGGAACAGATAATAATATGGCTACAGAAGGAAGATGGTCTTGTCTCTGACAATCCAATTATAATGATCTGCTTTGGCCATCAGTTTTTTTTTAAACAACTTTATTGAGATATAATTCACATACCATACTATGCCCCCATTTAAGAGAATATAATTCAGTGGTCTTTAGTGTATTCACAGGGTTGTGCAACTGTCACCACAATCAATTTTAGAGCATTTTCTCCAGTCCTAAAAGAAACCATGTACCCATTAGCAGCCACTCCTCATTTCCCCATTCCTTCAATCCCACCCCAGCCCTAGGCAACAACTAATCTACTTTCTAGCTCTGTAGATCTGCCTTTTCTGAACACTTCATATACATGGACTCATATAATATGTGACATTCCTGAGCTGATGGCCATTTGGGGTGTTTCTACTTTTTGGCTACTATGAATACTACCATGAACATAAGTGTACAAGTGGTTGTGTGGACATACTTTTTCATGTCTCTTGGGTCTATACCTGGGAGTGGAATTGCTGGGTCATATGGTAACTCTGTGTCTAACCTTTTGAAGAACTACCAGATTGTTTTCCAAAGTGGCTACACCATTTTCCATTCCCGCCAGCACTGTATGAGGGAATGTCTTGTGTAGGAGAGAGGGACAGATGCTGGAAACATTGCATGTGGGTCAGTAATCAGATTGGGATGCTGGTTTTGCATGAGGGATGACCAATGGGAGCTAAGGTGACCCTGAGAGGGCAAGCGTGGGTCCCCAGGAAAATTCCGGTGTCCTAAGAGAACTAAGGAAGTTAGGAGGAACAGCTATTTTGTGGGCTGGATAAAGGACAGGGTGATTTTCATATTATAAATGTCAAGTCTGAGGGTATGTTAGACAGTAGGAGGAATGGAACATGGAGAGAGGTGTTGGCTAGAAGAGGGGTCTACAAACTCCAGCCTGCAGACCAAATTTGGATCATGGTACGCTTTTGTGAAGGAGCATGAAGAGTAGTTTTTACATGTTTAAATGGTTGAGAAAAAAAAATCTATAGAAAAATAGTCTTTTGTGATAAGTGAAAATTACATGAAATTCACATTCCGCTGTTCATAAATAGGGTTTTATTGGAATACAGACACGCTTATTCATTTACATGTTTCTGGCTGCTTTCACGCTGCAAAGACAGAGTTGAGCAGTTTCAACAGAGACCGCATGTCCTACAAAGCCTGAAAAATGTATTATTTGGACTTTGGCAAAAAAAGTTTGCTGACCCTTGGGTGAAAGAGAAATTGGGGAGGTGTGGCCTCCTAACTGTGAAACCTACAGCTGGAAGAGTGAGAGTGACCTCAAGTTGAGAAGGTGTAGAGGGAAAAGTGAGCTGGAGCCGGTCCGTGGGGCTGCTTCTATTTAGGGAACAGAGGCAGGTAGGAGAATGCGTGAAGAGAATAGGTAAATACGTTTAAGTAAACCTCAACTTAATTGAACATGTCAACTCCCAGACTATTTTATTGCTTGGTATTTTAAACACACTCCCAAGAGGAAGATCAATGAATAAAGTTGAAAGCTGGGGGAGCCATTCAGCTGGACTCAGAACCAGCCAGTAACAAGGAGACATTTGTCTTCAGCAAATCCCCACCTCCAGTCTTTTTTTTTTTTTTTAAGATTTTATTTATTTATTCGACAGGGATAGAGACAGCCAGCGAGAGAGGGAACACAAGTAGGGGGAGTGGGAGAGGAAGAAGCAGGCTCATAGCAGAGGAGCCTGATGTGGGGCTCGATCCCATAACGCCGGGATCACGCCCTGAGCCGAAGGCAGACGCTTAACCGCTGTGCCACCCAGGCGCCCCCCCCACCTCCAGTC
The DNA here is from genome assembly GCF_024610735.1 of Ursus americanus. Taxonomy (NCBI): domain Eukaryota; kingdom Metazoa; phylum Chordata; class Mammalia; order Carnivora; family Ursidae; genus Ursus; species Ursus americanus. The sequence continues at coordinate 113,183,861 of NC_142164.1, read as the reverse complement.
TTTTCCTTCTTTCTCCCTCCACACCATGAGGTCTCATTCCTGCCTTGTTCCAGGAAGGCCTGGCTCCTAGCTAATTCTCTTAGAAAGGGGTATGAGGAAGTATATTCCACTAAGGTAAATGTTTGATAAAAGCTCAAAGGGCTATTCCTGCCCTAAGATTTGGATCTCGATAGGGGAACTTTAAAGACACTATAAGGACTCTCAACTCTGGAACTTTCAGGCGCTGTGAAGGGGTAAACAGGGAGTTGTGTAAGAATACGGTGTCTGGTAGAAGGGGTTGGGGGATAGATCCTTGCACTGTTGCACCAACCAGGCCAATTGTAAATGCTAGCCACGTAGGGGTTGAACCCACCAGCTTGCCAGGTGGCCTTGGGTAAGTCATTCCAATATTCTGTTCTGGTAACTCATGTGGAAGTAGGGAATAAATTCTAAGTCACTTTTTAAAATAAATAAACAAACAAACAAATAAATAAATACATTTGTTTATTTTAAAGATTTATTTATTTATTTTAGAGAATGAGAGAGCACTGGGGAAGGGGCAGGAGAGGGAGAGAAGCAGATCCCTGCTGAGCGTGGGGCCCAAGGCGGGGCTCAATCTCGTGACCCTGAGATCATGACCTGAGCCAAAACCAAGAGTTGGACACTTAACCGACTGAGCCACCCAGGTGCCCCCAGTCACTTTTAAATGAGAGGCACAGAAGCATTAGAGTCTCCAGGATTTGCTTAAGTAATCATTGCAGACTGGCTATGCCAATTGCAATGAAGTTCAGAGGAAAACACCTCCATTAGAGTTGCAGGTGAAATGGTTTCTTCCTTTCCCCAGACTCAGCACAAGGAGTGGGGAACAGGAAGCCATTCCCAGGAGTTGCCCCTCCCTCCCACCGCTGAGTACATGGCAGGGCAACAGCCGTGGCTGACTGCCCAGGCCCAGAACCACGAGTACTAGCCTGTGCCCTTGGAAGCAGGAAACACATTGTGTTCATGGACTCTGATCTTTGGGAGAAAACACCACAGCTCTTGTAGGAGGCCCTTGCGGGCCCAGATCCAGTAGAGCATCTGCTCTCTCCAATCATTGCTCCATCTTACATTTGTTTCTGGGGCTATTCAGGAAGTACCAAGTGGTGCCAGCTGCCCCACGAAGTACATATGTAATAAATTATCCTCTATCTATACACATATACCCTTGCTCACTTAGCTTATCTCACCCAAGGGACTAGGAGAGGTACGGAGGAACAATATGAGCAGAATTTACAACTTTCCTTGGGGAAATCAGACCCTGATTCCCCCCCAACCCCTGACTACCCAAATTAGTATATACTCTGTTCCCTTCTGAGTGTGTGCCCATCGCAAGTTGACTGGTGACTGGTAGTTGATGAAAGTGTCTCAATGTCTATCCAATATGGGGCCATCAAAACCTTCATAATACATTGTAACTGCTGAGCTGGGAATGATCTCAGCAAGCATCTGGTCCACTAAGTGTTGACTCCTTCCCTTTTATATATAGGGAAACTTGGGGCACCTGGGTGACACAGTCAGTTAAGCATCTGACTCTTGATTTCAGCTCAGGTCATGATCTCAGAGTCATGAGATTGAACCCTGCGTTGGGCTCTGTGCTCAGTGCGGTATCTGCTTACGTTTCTCTCTCTCTCCCCCTCTGCCCCTCCCTACCTCTAAAATAAATAAATATTTATACATAGGGAAACTAAGGCCCAAGGAATTTAAGTGCTTGTAAAGGGTAATAGTTGAGACAAAACTTGGAACAGAATTCAAGGCACCTTGACTCACAATCCAAACCGTCTTTCCACCAATCCCCACTGAATTCATGAATATAAAAAACTTTGTAAATAAAATTATAACACCTATGAAGATGTTAACCACCATTACTTATAGTTACTAATCATAAATTATCTGTCCTTCAAGATGCCTCTGTGAGGATCTTAACAGATACACCTCTAATCCTGTCCTAAGAAACACGCTCTCTGAGACCAAGGAGGTGCCAAAGACCCACATCTAGAGAGACATGAGGGAATGAGCAAAGGAGATGCTGTGGAGCCTAATTTTGCAGGCAGAAATGGAAAAGAGATCTTTAGTATAAACCTCTCTAGTTCTGTGTGATTTTGTGTTTTTGTTTTAGTGCAACTGAGAGAAACAACTTCTTGATTGCAAGGAATTTTTTTACAGAGAATAAAAGGCCATGCATTCCCACGCACCACCCTGCCTAGAGTAGGGGTCAAGGGCAGACTGCCCCAAATGTGCCACTTCGGTATATTGATTATTTTAAATAAAAGTGACTTAAGGGGCCGCCTGCACAAAAGGGACTCTCAGACCCTCTTCTGTCTCCCTGAAAGCAGGAGATAAACCTCCCATGCGAAAATTGCCCTCCTTGTACCAGGAGGTAAAGAGATTTCCTTATCACCAGAGATAAGGAAATTACAGCTGACAAGGCTATATAAACAATGCTTATTACTTCTTTCTAATTTATTACTCCAGCCCAAATTCTGTTTGGAATTCCTTACTAATTGAAGCTGGCAAAATTAGGTTAGTTTTTTTTTTTTTAATCCTGTCAATTCCTCACAGATTTATGGTCTCTTTGTCTAAAAAATATAAAAACTGCCTGCCTTGGTCACATCTTTAGGATTCCCTTTCATTGTTAGACCTCCATAGGCACATAATAAAACTTTGGTTTATTCTCCTGTTAATTTGTCTTTTGTCAATTTAATTCCTAAACCAGCTGGAAGAGCCTTGGAGGGAAGTATGAAATTTCTTCCACCCTACCCGAGAAAAGCCAGAAGGCCTCCTGGATTAAAGGTTGCAAGTTAGAGAACGGTCAAAACATGTGAGGGGCACCTGGGGGGGCTCAGACGGTTAAGCATCTGCCTTCAGCTCAGGTCAAGATCTTGGGGTCCTGCGAATGAGCCCCATATTGGGCGCTCTGCTCAGTGGGGAATCTGCCCCCTCCCCACACACCCCGCTTGTGCTCTCTCTCTCTCTCTCTCAAATAAAGAAATAAAATCTTTAAAAAAAAAAGAGTCAAGGGGTGCCTGGGTGGCTCAGCTGTTAAGCGTCTGCCTTCAGCTCAGGTCATGATCCCAGGGTCCTGGGATTGAGCCCCATATCGGGCTCCCTGCTCGGCAGGGAGCCTGCTTCTCCCTCTCCCACTCCCCTTGCTTGTGTTCCCTCTCTCTCTGTCTCTCTCTGTCAAATAAATAAATAAAATCTTTTTTAAAAAATAGTCAAAACATGGGAAACTAAGTGACAATGCAAACTTTGTATAACAGGCTACAGGGTCTGTAACTACATAAGGACAGAGAAACAGCTGGATAGAAAGAGCTGTGTGGGTGACAGATGAATGGAAGGATGGATGGGTGGGAAGGAAGGAAAGCAGGAAGGAAGAGGCTAGGTTAAAATGTGTGTTAGGGCCGAGCTGTGGGTGGCAATTTTCATTTTCCAATTTTTGCTTCTCTGTTTTATAAATTCTTGTACTTTCTTATAATCAGTAAACAACAGCAACAGCAACTCTAAAATAGCTGCAATTTGGTAAAAGGCTTGATTGACAGTGACAAACACAGACCTCTTGAAATTTCCACCCCTGCTTGCCAGCAGTTCTGCCTTCGCCTGGGCTCCTTCCCGTCCCTCATCCACACTGAGGTTTCAAGAAATCCCACTAGATGAAGTCCAGACCACATCTAAGACGGAACCCTGTACACTTAAACTTTTCTCTGATCCTTTTGGCCACTCGGACTTGCTGGAGAGAAAACGATGACCAACTTGCTGCGCCATTGGCCGTTAGATTCGGCCAGGGTGATCCCGCGCCATGTTCAGGCATTTGGTTTTCATTGTACCGTTTAATTTGGCCTGTTTTCGTTGTACCTGTTCAACGTCAATGAAATGAGGACCTTCACTCAGTGCCTCGGATTAACTTCAGGGTGGGGACTGAAAAATCTGAAACCTTCTGGCAAACTTAATTTGAATCGCAAAGAGCTCTTGGCCCAAATCCAAACCTTATCTCTTGGCCCTCAGAAAATAGCTGTTTTGATATGTTAATCATTTAGCTATTAAGATCTCTCGGTTTGCTGTTTTATCTTTTATCTACCGATTGCTTAACGAAATTCTTCTACAGTACTTTCTTAGTATTTTTTAACTCCACGGTACTCTTAAGGCTAAAATACATGATATCTATTCCAGCCAGCAAAGACATTGGGAAATCATACGCTTCGACTCTAAAGAATATGAAAACAGGAGAATGAAGGTTTTCGTGACATTTGGATCTAGTCCATTTTTAAACCCAGATCGAAGAAAGGCTACTTATCCCAGGAAAAATACATGTTATCCAGCCTGTTCTACAAAATTCATTCTAGGATTTTGGAAACACTTAGGAGGGATGATAGGACTCTCTAAGAAGCATGAGCCATAATTTTTTAACTTCTGTAGAATTTGTTTCATTTGCGTTTAATTTTGTTTGGTTTCAGAGACTGAAACCATAGATATTTTCATTTCTAAACATGTGTTTTTATCTCCACTGCGTGCTAGGAAGTTTTCTGTTATAATAAGGGAATTAAAGTTGACTAAGGTCTGGCTCAGTGTCTGGCACTTTATAGAGATGCAATAAACATTCAGTTAATGAATGACAAAATCTGGTCTTATTTACACAAGATTGGAAGCGTTACCCACCCTATTCGGAGTAGGGTTTTTAGATTTACACACCAGGTTCCTGAAAGTGTCACAAGCCACATAATTTCTTGTAGAAGATCATCGAACTATAGTCTCTGCTCAATTATGGCATAATGAAGGACTGTATGATAAGAGATTTTAATGTAATAGCAGTCATAATAATATCATTGAGCATTTATCAAATGCTTACTTCATGGAAAGAACAGTTCTAGATGGTTTCCTTTCTATTTCATGTAATCCTCCCAATCCATGTATTTGTTGTTGTTACAGATGAGGAAATTGTAGCTGCAGATGGGTTAACTGACTTCCCAGCACCCAGCGCTAGGAAGTGTTAAGGGCAGGAATCAAAACTAGGATTTACACTCGCTTCTGCTCTGCCTCTGTTGCGCTACTTCTTGTAACATTGCCAGGAAACGTGATTTGTAAGGCAGCTGGTCAGCCTTGGTTTACTTTTTGAGTCTACGATTTAAATGATCGATCGTACAACTGACATCATGTTATAGAAAGCTGACTCTGTCGGTCATGTGGAAAATGGACTAGAGTTCTAGGAGCCTGGGGGCTAGGTGAGCAGCATTGTGACTATGGCAGGAGTGCAGGGGACAGAGGAGAAGAATCTAAAGAGAGAGCTTGGAGAAAATGGGGCCAGTTCAAGCAATAATTCCAACAGAATTTGGTAAATCCATTGAAAGAAGAGGAAATGTCTAACAGTACTTCAAGGTTTTTAGGGCGAATAGCTGGGTAGTAGTGGCACCATTTCCTTGAGAAGATTGGAAATAGGGTGGGAGGAGGGAGTTTGCGGATGACGGGTACAGGGTGGCAAGGAACCTGGTTTGGAAGGTATGTCTTTGGGAGAGATTCTCCAATGAAGAGGCGGGTTGCACAGAAGGCAGTGGGAACACAGAGCTGGGGGATGAGGGCCCTATTGCCCACAGAGTGAGAGCTCTCTGATCTTAAATAGCCCGTACATCAGGAAGTAGAAGACCATGTCTATTAAACCATAGGGCTTTTTTTTTTTTTTAATTAACTTTCAACGACTCTAGGTTGGAAACCAAACTAAATGCTAGAATTCAGTGCATTTCTACGCACTTTTATTCAGAAACAATGAGCTGCTTTCCGTCAGCCAGGAGTCACACAGAAGCTTTTCCTGGTGGTTTTGTCTGGAATGCTTATGCAATTCCTTCTCAGAAACATCCACTCTCCCAGATTTGAATAAAATTTCTCTCCTGAGGGAAGGGAGAGTTTTAACATCCCGAGGTTTGCCTGCTGGCTACTCTGTGTCCCCAGCCCCTTTGTTGCTGCGTTATGGTATCCTGTCGTTTGGACTTAAATTTAAAATTACAGCGTAGACTGCAGCTGCAGCCTGGGGCTTTGTGCAAAGCCTGGCACTCGGGCCCTTTTCTCCATGACATCATCGGCCTTCTAATTACAGAGAGCTTCACTTTTACTTAAGACAAGTGACAAAAGAGAACAATGGGCACTGGAAGCAGTGAAGCCTTGGTGCCGAGCAATCAACCACCAGCCTCAGGGGGCAGAGTTCCGTATCCCACCGGGGGCTCTCAGGAAGGAACAGTTTTCCTTCCTCCAGTTTAAAGGCCAAAAAAGCTGATTTTGACCCTCTGTGTGCATCATGGTGCATTCTGGCTCCTACTGGAGCAGAAACTTCCCTGAAGTCCTCCGAGGGCAGCTGTTTCTCATTAAGAAGAATCCATCCCTGACGAAGGTGATAGTGTTTCCAGCCAACCCTGTGTTGACGTCCCTCTGCAGTGAACTTGTGAACCCCTTGACTTCCTGCTCCGAGAGGAAGTCTGTCCTCTGAAATGCTCTGATGTTTGCCCTCTTTACCCAGCCTTTCTGTTGACCGTGGAGACTTTCCAGAGTTTTCATTTGTTCTGCAACTACCCCGCTCTCTCAGCAACCGAGAATGAGAGAGGAAAAACCCACTGGTATTTTTACAGTCCATTTGAAGATATAGCAAGCCAGCCGTTCCTAGCTGAATTTCCACATAACTCCAGGGTTTAGGGGAGAACAGATGTCAGTTTGGGGCAAATATTTTTGGCATGCTTCACGCTGTGATATAATAGCAAGGCCATTAAAAGGTTAAAATATGTTCGTTTATGTCTTGGGTGGGCATAAGAAATCTTTTGTCTCTAAAAATTCCTTACTGCGTAGCTTGCGGTTTGCTGCCCTCCCTGTCAACCCCCATTGCATCTCCCTGCAAGAATCTTCTGTGGAATGATCAGTTAACGAGGTCACAAGAAATCTAGCTGGATTTATGGCTTTCTCTGAATGAGGAGATGAGGCCTTCTCCTAGCAAAGAATAAGTGACTCAAGATAGGGAGCAGCAAATTGAGAATAAGTAAGGAATTTTCTGTTGACAGATACAAGAATTTATCAATTGGAGGACCAGTTATCCTTTTAACCCCATATAAATTCCCATCTGGCTTAGGATGGTATGGACAGTTTCTATTTGTTTGCTGCAAAGCAATTTAGATATACCTGAGTTTTTAATGAGCCTCAAATACTTGGATAAGAATGCAGAATGTGACAAGGATGAAGAAGCTATAAATTATTCCCGGTGAAGGAAAACAGAGAAGAACAGGTGAAACCAAGTTCAAAGGAAACAGCATATGGGGTTTTTCACAACACACAACATCTAAGAATCCTCTGATGGAAGACATCTTCTGAGAAAGGAAGATATTTACAAATAGGGTGAAATTGTCTGTAATAAAAGTATCACTCTGTGGTATACAAGGATAGAGAGAGAAATGACTGTCTCCACGGCTCTGCGTGGGAGTTAGTAGAAGTGTTTGGGCTAAACAGTGATGAGTAGGATTTGCCAAAAGGGGAATGGGTGAGGGAGAATTCCTTGCAGAGGGGAAAATGTATACCAAGACACAAAACTATGAAGAAGCAGGATGTGTTCGGGGAAAGCTTAGAATTTGAAATGGCTTCAGTACGAGGTACATGGAAAGTTGGCTGTGAAGGACCATGTTGAATTTAATCCATTAATCAACCAATGATGGTTGGGGTTGTTTTCTCCTATATATGTCAATCAGGCATATCTATATTCCTTTGGGTTTCAATTTCAGTGGAACCGCTGAGAATGAACAGAATAAAAAGTCATGGGGATGTATTTAAAAATCAAATAGTATTGTGAAACTTATGAGACAAATAAGAGTTCCTTGTCCAGCCCTTCCACATCCTCAGTCTTATCCCCATAAGCAACCGTATCCAACTCTTCTGGTTCTTCTCTTGTGTCCACCTTCTACCAAATGCTTCATCCCTGTCTATCATAATAGAAAGTCAGAATAGTACGTCTAAAAATCAGCCTCCCTCATTATATCTGTCCCAGTTCTCCTAATAGTGGTTCACAGTTTTTAGTTCAATCTGTAATAATACCGTAAGAATATATGTCATATATACATTTAATGTACAATAAATATACGTTTTCCTCCTAGAGTCAAAATCACATAATTTTTCACTTGCTTAGCTTTTTATGTACCTATTGCTAATTCTTCTCATACATTCCAACATACATATGGTCAAAGATACAATATATCAGATTTATTTATTTGTTTCTCATTTATTTCCCCCCCTCCTTGGTGACATCCTTCCTAGAATCTTTTGTCTTTCTGCTTCAATCTGAACTGATTGTTTTCTAGACTTGGTGTATGACTCTCCTCCTAGGATTGTTTCTTCCTGCTCTTCTGTGTTGGATCCCCTGATTCTCTGATCCCATGTGTAGTGGCTTTCAAACATGGTTGCAAATTCTTTGCCACTCCTCCCACCAATGGTGGTATGGTGGTGTCTATGTCATGTCATCTCCCTCACGCCCCACCTTGAATCTGGGTGAGCTTATGACAGCTTCAAACTACGGAGAGTGGCAGAAGTAATGCTGTATGAGTTCTGGGGTGGGTCATAAAAAGCCTTGAAATCCTGCCCTTGTTCCCTGGGAACACTGTCAGAGTCCTGAGCTCCCATGTAAGAAGTCCAACCACCTTGAGACCACTGGCGGAAGAACACACGTAGATGCTCCAGCAGGCAGTCCCACCTGAGCCTGTCCTCAGCCGTCTAGGCCTGCGAGCTCCGACGTGTGAATGACAGGATCGGATTGGAAGCAGATCCTCCAACTCCTGCTCTTCCATTCAACTGTCAGCCACCGAGTCACTCCAGCTGAGACCTCGGATACCACGGAGGACAAAAGAGCCATCCTCGCTGTGTCTTGTTCACATTCCTGACCACATAATACTTTCTTTAAAAATGTTATGCCAAGTGGCATAAAAAATATTTGGGTGGGGGCGCCTAGGTGGCACAGCGGTTGAGCTTCTGCCTTCAGCTCAGGGCGTGATCTCGGCGTTATGGGATCGAGCCCCACATCAGGCTCCTCCGCTATGATCCTGCTTCTTCCTCTCCCACTCCCCCTGCTTGTGTTCCCTCTCTCGCTGGCCATCTCTCTCTGTCAAATAAATAAATAAAATCTTTAAAAAAAAATATTTGGGTGATTTATTGCACGGCAAAATATAACCAGCATACCATATTTTTTTTCTTCCATCCTTCCTTCCCGCCTCCCTTCCTTCCTTCATCGTTTTTGCTTGCTTGTTTATTCCCTTGTTTTGGTGGAACGTATCCACCAGTGTTTTTCAGAGAAAGATATCGGAGGTAAATTTTTGAGTACTTTTCTGTCTAAAAATGTTATTCTAACTACTCATTTGATTGATGCTTTGGCTGGGTATAGAGTTTTTTTTTTTTTTAGTATTTTATTTATTTATTTGACAGAGATAGAGACAGCCAGCGAGAGAGGGAGCACAAGCAGGGGGAGTGGGAGAGGAAGAAGCAGGCTCCCAGCGGAGGAGCCTGATGTGGGGCCGAAGGCAGACGCTTAAGGACTGCGCCACCCAGGCGTCCCAGGGCATAGCGTTTCTATTTGACATTTTAGGACCTTGCTTCTTTGACTTCCAGCATCCTGTGTCCCTACTAAGGACAAGGTCAGTCCAACTCTCAATCCTTTGTATGTTATCTGCCCACATCCACTCTTTCCACCAGGGATCTTTGAGACTTAAGAAAAAAAAAAAAAATTCCCGGTGGTAGGAAATTTCACAATGTCTGGATGTCCGTCGTGTTTCTTATTTATTTTTGCTGTATTTATTTCTTTATTTTGCTTTCAGTTTTAATCTAGACACCTTTCTGTTGTAGAATATATTCACATGTTATTTTATGATTTTCCTCCTCTGCTTTCCCTGTTCTCTGTTTCTAGAACTGATATCTATTAGATAGTGGTCCTGCTAGACAGATTTTTCTTAATCTTTCTCTCACATTCTCCATTTGTTTGTGTTTTACTCTCCTTTGGGCCACCTAGTTATATAGCTTATGGGGCACTAGATAGCGTCAGTGGTTTTCCATGAGACTGTTCAATAGGACAGTATGGCTGGGAGATCCCCTCTATCGTCTGAACCTTTTACTGACTTTTTCCATCTGGGCTATAGGAACATTTTTCTGTTCCTTCTAATAGGTCATCCTAATCTTGTTTCACGTACAATCTTATTTCATATTTACTATCCCTTATGATTCTGAGAAAATTAATTTTAATTTCGTTAAACTTTTTCTTCTTCCTGATTTATCTTTGTCTCCTACAAGTTCCTTTACTTGTGTGCATTTTGGTTTTATTGCAGGCTTTCCTTGGTTATGTGTTCAGATTAAAGGCTAACGCATGAGGAATGAAGTGAGAAGCTTTGCGAGCAGAGATGGGGCTCGATGACAGTTAACTTTCGCTGTGAGCGTGCAGTGATTTTCGGTGGAGTTAGATCTGATGTTGGTGGATCTCTAGGTATTAGTATCCATAGATTTAGGATTTGTAAATAATTATCTATCGCTCTATGAGATGTTTGCTTTCTTCTGTTTTCACCCCACGATTTGTTATCCGACCTGCAAAAAGTGTCAGTATCTGCATGAATGTGCTATTGTTGTTGCCATAAACCCGCCAGGTCTCAATGGCTTCCGTCAACCCTTTTTTTTTTCTTCTCTAAGTTACACGAGGGCTGTTGCTATTCCATGAGGGCTCTGCTGGGCTTGGCTTCATGTATTTTAAAAATCTGGGACTCAGGCTTAAAAGCAGACATCATCTGGGGAATTTTGTGCTTCTAGTGAAGGACAGAAGCAGAATGAAAAGACCTGAACCACAGAAGGACACTCAGGTTTCTGTCGAGACATGTCTTATGTGTTATTTGGTCACACTGCAGTGGCCAAAGCAAGTCCAACGGCTGTGCCCAAAGGACATGAAGGTTTTCCACCTACAGGAAAGCAGCGCAAGTACAGGCAGGGAACAAATAAGTGTGAACAAATAAAATCTATCACAGCATTTCATGTTGACGGGTTTCATTTTTCCTGTTCTCTGTATCTTCGCACAGTTTTACTCTTTTCATCTCTTACTATCATTTTAATGGGCTCGTGGGAGTATCAGAGAGAAATGTGGGTGTTTAGTCTTAAATGCTTAACTAAAAATCTGCTGGTAAATTCAAGCTGCTATTAGTGTTGTTGGACCCGACTTAGCATTTGTCAGAAACAACTCTCATATGAAAAGGGGGAAATAAGGATCAACATTCATAATTGTTTGGTTGAAATTCTGGGGGAAAAACGCATACAAAACAGGACGCAGTACTTACCTGGGGAGGCAGTGGGCGTCGGAACTGGATATGGCAGACAGGAACGCCGGGACCTTTCCACTGCACGACAGTGGTACATTTCTTGTTTTTCTACCATGTGAATGCATTCCCTTTACCAGTAAATTCTAGCAATGCTAAACCTTAGAAGAATCAACATACAGTTTTAATATCGTTAAGGCTAAACTAGCAAATCAAACTGGGTCTCTTCCCAAAAGCCATGAACAATGTAATATCTTTCTGTTTCCTACCTGAGTCCAGTTGCCTCATATGCAAGATGAAAGTGTTTTATTTAAGCTCAACTATCCCTCCTCTTGCCTATTGTTATAATTTGAATTCCTTGTGGGCGAATAATAGATTTCAAGTCAGAGTAGAGAAGTAAATCTTTCCCTAAAATAACTCTCATTACTCTGTTTGAAAGTGGGCTTTAAAAATTCATATATTGTCATTCTTCAAAGTGAAAAAATGCAAGAGAAAAATCCAGAAACAAACAAACAAACCAACAAACCTATTTTGTTGTTTCCAGTACATTAGCAGGGAGCACTGGAAGGCAAGGGGAACTTGGTAAAAAGATTCACTCACAATGTCATTTTCTGAAGACTTTCTTAACCTATCCTCTACCCACTCCTGCCCCAGGAGAACTAATATTTTGTGTCTCTGTGACAGCAAAGCTTTGTGTCTGCACTATGGCACTCATAAATCTCTAATGAAATCATTGATCTGTATGTCTCTCTCTACTGGAGTGCATTTCTTATGGCTGCATGACGCTAGGACCTAGCTTGGTGCCTGGCACTTAATCAAATGTCAATGAATCATTAATGAATTAGTATACACTATATATTTTTTTCAGAATCTAACTTAGTAAAATGAATAAAATACTAACAAAAGAAACCACTGTCTTTTTGTTTCGTGATGCTTTAAAATCCCAGTGCTGACCTTTATTAAAAAATTCCATTTCTTTTCTCTGTTTTTTTTTTTTTTTTTTAAGATTTTATTCTTAAGTAATCTCTACACCCAAGGTAGGGTCCAAATTTACAATCCTGAGATCAAGAGTCAAGCTCTATTGACTGAGCCAGCTGGGCACCCCTCTTTCTAGCTGTTTTTGTTTTTGCTGAATAACCATAGGAAATAAATGTCACTGATGCATTATTTTGTTCAAAAAATATTTTTTAGATTATAAAAATAATGCATGCCTCTCGAACAATACAAAACACAATATTAAAATGGTAGAAAGTGCATGAAGTGGAATGTGGGTATGTCATTAATGTCATTATTCTACCAAAAAGTAAACAGCTATTAACAGATGTGGAGACAACTGTAATTACCAGATATACACAAGCTCACACACATGCACGCACACACACCCACATAATGAAAATTAGGAAATAAAAATATAGCCATTAAAATAAAAACTCAATAGATATACTGGCTTTCTGGTTAAATGCAGTAAACTGAACACTCATATCTACCTCTATCCCTCATAAAACCCTACTAAAATGGAAACTGAAAGACTATTTTTAAAGGTAAAACATATGAGACAGAGAATGGGATGAGATGACAGAGAAGGACATTTTAGGGGCGCCTGGGTGGCTCAGTCCGTTAAGCGTCTGCCTTCAGCTCAGATCTTGATCCCCAGGGTCCTGGGGTTGAGCCTCTCATGGGGCTCCCTGCTCAGTGGGGAGCCTGCTTCTCCCTCTCCCTCTGTCTTATCCCTTCCCCCGCCCCCCACTCTGCTCTCTCTCTCTCTCAAATAAATAAAATCTTAAAAAAAAAAAAAGAAAAGAAAAAAGAAAAGGACATTTTAGATGGTGAACAATGGTTACATGAGTGGAAAGAGACCTAAAACACCCCAAAACTGGAACCTAAGCTGGTAGTGCTGCAAGTTTGTGTAACCCACACGGACTCAGAGTCTGCGCTACCAGCTTCCTCCACAGCCGAAGCCGCAATGGGGCTGAAGTAAGGAAGAGGTGGGAATCCAAAACCCCTCCCCGTCTCGGCAGAAGACTGTGGGTAAGAACCAAGGGGGGACTTTGAACTTGAGATATCAAGCACAGCTAAGAAAAGGATGGTGATATATAGACACACACACACACACACACACACACACACATACATACACACACACATATTCTTTTTTAAGGGAGGAGGTTAAACAACTGTGCAGTTAACAGTGACATGTCCAGCTCCCTCTCTGTACTTGAAGTCCAGAACTCTGCAAGCGGTATCATATACCCCAGGAAAGAAATGAAAGAATTCTTCTCAGGAATCACTGAAAATACCTCAAGACACTGATAGCAGGGCATTCTGCAACTGAGAGAGTCAAAGAGAACATGCTTTATTCAAGTCTGCAAACAACAGAAAACCTTACTCATCAGCGGATGTTCCAATCTGCCTTGCTCTTAAATATGAGCAGGCAGTCAAAGGTCACCAGATATTTGAGGGAAGCCTGTAACATGAAAGACAGAGACCACAACAAAAAAGGAACTTGGGAGAAACAGAGACAGTGCAGAAAGAAGAAAATATCGGTAATAGCAAATCTATAACTAATATTCTCAAAGGTATAAAGGAAGGTATTGTAGTTATGAAGCAGGAACAGCACCCTATAAAAAAGGAACATTCACCAAATGCTTAGAAATGAAAAGCACACACACACGCGCACACACACACACAAAGAAATTAAAAATAACAGTTGAAGTTCTGGCAAATAAAATCAAGGAGGTCTTCCAGGAATTAGAACAAAAACATAAAGAGATGGAATGCAGCAGAGAACAGACAAGAAAATCAGACAAGCAGTCCAGGAGACCCCACATTAAACAGTGGCCATCTTAGAAATAAAGGACACAGAAAATGTAAGGGAAGACATCTTCAAGAAAGTATTATGCTATTTCTCCCAGAACTGAGGAACATGTGTCTCCGGACTGAAAAGTCTCCCCGAAGTGAGCAGCATAATGAGAGAAAACCCACCAAAACCATTGCCTGTGGCTATGAAATTTTAGAACACACCCGGACTAAAGAGGAGATTCTTAACATTTCCACACAAAGTTATAAACTAGGTCACATAAGAGGACAGGGAATAAACAAGACACTGGTCTTCTCAATGGCAACCTGAAAGACTCCGATGGAGCTTCACAGTGCTGTGTGGAAGTCACTGGTCAAGGAGCCTACCATCAGGCTCGAGCATGAGGATGAGAAAAATGTAGTGAGACCGGAAAGTCTTTGAAATTTCACCTCCTCTTTCTTTCTTTGAAATCTACAAGGGGAGAAGCTGCACCAAAATGAGTTAGTAAAGCGAGAAATAGGACGTTATGGAGTTAGAAAGTACTAAGCCCGCTTGGGAGGGACGTGAAGGCCGTCCTCGCGGTGAAGATGAATCGAGTTTCTGGGATGGTGACGTGCCAAGGACCACAGGGTGACAGTCCATCCCGATGGCTGCTACTCCATGTTTGAATTTATTGAGAGAAGAGTCATCTTCTAGCAGAGGTCTGAGGGGACAAATCAGTGGCAGATACGGATATTTTCTTTTTTGGTTTTATCAAAGTAGCACAAAGCTATACACAGATAGTTGATTAAAAACGTCACTTCTCGGGGCACCTGGGTGGCTCAGTCGTTAAGCATCTGCCTTCCGTGATCCCAGCGTTCTGGGATCGAGCCCCACATCAGGCTCCTCTGCTGGGAGCCTGCTTCTTCCTCTCCCACTCCCCCTGCTGTGTTCCCTCTCTCGCTGGCTGTCTCTCTCTCTGTCAAATAAATAAATAAAATCTTACAAAAAAAAAAAAAGTCACTTCTCTGTTCTTATCCTACATGGTCTGCCAAAGGCAGCGGTTCTTTCTCTCTTTCTTTCTTTCTTTCTTTCTTTCTTTCTTTCTTTCTTTCTTTCTTTCTTTCTTTCTTCTTTCCTTCCTTCCTTCCTTCCTTCCTTCCTTCCTTCCTTCCTTCCTTCTTTCATCCAAAGATTTATTTATTTATTTGAGAGAGAGAGAGCATGAACGAGTGAGCAGGGGTAGGGGCAGAGGGAGAGACAATCTCAAGCAGACTCCACACTGTGCATGGAGCCCAACACAGGACTTGATCTCGTGACCCTGAGATCATGACCTGAGCCAAAATCAAGAGTCAGATGCTTAACTGATTGAGCCACCCAGGCACCCAGCCATTTTTAAGTCTCTCAGCTGTTTCCTCTGCTTTTTAATTCCACGTTGCCAACAAAACAAAGTAACAAAACAAAGACAAACCCTGATTATTTTTCTATTTCTTAATTATTCAGCTTTAGGTATTATCTGTTCATTTTCCCCTTTCTGACTCCTAAGATAATTACATGATAATTTTTCATCCATCCATATTCACTGTTAATATTTTTATGGCTATATAAATATTATTCACAGATATCACTGCATCTCCTCATCAACAAAGTTTAGAACTGCAAGGAGTGACTATGATGTGGAAAATATAATGTGAATTAGGTATGTCTACTGTGTTAAACTACACCAGCATATGGAGCGGCGAGACTGAAATTTAAGCTCGCAATCTCAGTTTTGCCACCACTATAATATGTGACTAGGGCATCATGAATAAAACTGGACCTGGTCTCAACTGTAAAATGGGGAGGATGGGCAAAATGATTATTGGGCCTTTTCTGCTTGAAGCATCTTTTTTTTAAAATTAATTAATTTTTTTAAAGTTCCATGATTTATTACTTGCGTATAACACCCAGTGCACCATGCAATACATGCCCTCCTTACTACCCATCACCGGTCTATCCCATTCCCCCACCCCCTATGATAATTGTCTTTCTCTGCTTGACTTATTTCGCTTTCTGCTTGAAGCATCTTAACTGTGGAGAGCTCCATCTAATATATTTGCCTCAGCATAAAAACTCTCCTCTGGGGATACACACAGATGCCAAATGGCAGACTGAAGAGTCAGAGACTCTGAAAACTTAGACTCCAACAGTACCTTGGAAATCTTGCAGCTCATAATCCCACCCAGCGCAGGAATCTTCTCTCCAGTAGATGTCCATCCGGCCTTGAATTTTCCAAAAATGGCCATCTCACTATTTGGTGAAGCTGCCCATTCCTCTAGCGATTGCTTTGATCCTTAGATTAAACCGATAAACTGTGTCTTTAATTGCTTAAACAGGAACAGTTTCTCATTTTGGATAATAAACACCATTATGTCATTATGCTAAAGAATTTTTGAGATTTTCTGAAGCACTGAGTTTAAAATAATGACAGATAAAAATCTTTTCAATGCTAAGAAACTCATTCTGTCTGTACCAAAAAGATGGTAGTGGTCTTCTTTCTTCTGATGGTTTCCTATCTCTTTAACCATTCTCTCTACCACTGTCAGGGAGGAATACCTTCCTCTGCCCCATGATCCCTCTCGCTGGACTTGGAATCAAATTGACATGAGGCAGATTAACAGGAGAAAATCAAATTTAATAGCTAACGCAGGTAGGAGGAATCCACACAGACCTGGAAATTCCAAAGACAATGAGACAACAGGAAGCTTCTATGGGCTCAGGAGAGGGGGAAGGGCCTGAGGACACAGAGGGGAGAAAGCTCATTAGCAGGAAGGTGAGAGATGTTTGGCAAAACAAGGTTGCCCTATTATGCAGAGGAGTCTCTTAGGTAAAGGGGAGAGTCTGTTAATAGCTCTCTTCCTGGTACAGGCTCCCCTTTCCAGTGTAAACGTAGGCAGTTGTGCGGGAGGCAGAGCGCTTTTCCTGCATCTGCTGGGTTTTGATGACTGGAAACAATCTGGAAATAATCTTTATGCCAAAGTTGCACATTTGGGGGCATCTCATCCTGCACCCCTTCACTACCAACTGATTTCCTCCCATCCTTGTCAGTTTTTGAATTACGGAGAAGCTAGGTGTGGATTTAGAATTCCTTTCACAGAAATTCCATCAGGGAAAGCTGTACCCAGTCTACGTTCTGGGTGTTTTCCATCTGGTTGGGCCCAGATCTTCGTCAATCCTGTCTTTAGAAACTGAAATTCTCTTTTCTCCCTGAATTATGCATTCAACCTCATTCACTGGATAACCCAGTTTCATTCATTGCCTATTTTCTCCTTTGGATCAGAAGCCTGGGTTTCTCGGGTTCAGTATTCTCCATGAGGAACAGGCAGGCTTTAGGAATTTTGGTCTATAATCAACAGTTGTTATAACCCTGACACTTTTAGAGAAATGTGTGAAGAAAAGCATTCACTTGCTTGTAGCTTCTTTAGTCATTTTTAGCCTTTGCCTCCATGAACGGAGATAGGCGAAGGGCTCAATGATACTGCCGGCTCATGCAAAACCTATATTTTTATAATCGTGAAGGTCAAGTTCAGTATAAAATGTCCCTGGACAGAGCAGATCACACTTATTTTGTGGGGTTCCTCTGAGCGCCAAGTGGCCCATATTTGAGCTTTGGGCCTCCATTTAGCTATAGATTAGAATAGTGTAGAACTCTTTTGCTTGGGGAGATACTGATCTTTTCCACAAACATACTCTTAATTCCTCTTTCCTGCATGATGGCTGTGAAGACATTCATCCCAACACCTGTCTTGAGTTGGCATTTTGTAAATTTCCCCAAATGACCTAAGCTCCCTCCTCGTTTTGATTGGTTGAACCATATGGATCATCCAGTATTTGACAGCAAAAAATGTTCACGTCGGAGATATTAACCTTGAACAATCGCCTCTGCAAACCTTATCAAAAACCCATTGACGAGAAATGGTATTGTTGGAGGAGTGCTTAAAAGAAATGAAGCCCCTCCTCAGATATTCTGGGGATTTACCAAATTTGAGGATTGGACCAAATTTACCCTTGGACCAATCCAATCTGTTAGCAAGCTTTGTACTTGACCTTCACTGCTCAGACCCTGCATAGATTGCTTCGCGAACTTCCTTCTGCCTTCTGCTTTTATTCTACCACAAAGGACCCTTCTAGGGAACAGTCTGATGAAACTCGTTTGCATGTGTTGCAGAAAAGCTGTCAGGGGTGCCTGGGTGGTGCAGTCGTTAAGCGTCTGCCTTTGGCTCAGGGTGTGTGTGATCCCAGCGTTCTGGGATCGATCCTTGCATCAGGCTCCTATGCTGGGAGCCTGCTTCTTCCTCTCCCACTGCCCCTGCTTGTGTTCCCTCTCTCGCTGGCTGTCTCTATGTCTCTGTCAAATAAATAAATAAAATTTAAAAAAAAAAGAAAGAAAGAAAAGCTGTCAAAGATGCTTTCCATACTCACTTTTCAAAGTGTGGTCCTGGGAGAAGCAGTTTGGACATCACCTGGAAGCTGGTGAGAAATAGAGAATCCTGGGCTCCCCCCCAGACCTGTTGAATCAGAATCTGCATTTTAACAAGACTCCCAGCTGGTGTGTCTACACATTCAAGTGTGAGCAGCACTGCTTTGAATGAGACTCCTTCCTGCCGGGAAACTTCAGCAAAAACAACAAAACCCTCGTATTTCAGAACCTCAGGAAGCTTTGGTTCCCTCCAAACTTTTTATTCTTTGGCTTATGATTTTTCTAATCCTATTTTCCTTTCATAACTGTGATATGAGTTTATAGTGGTGCTTCCGTTCTCCAGTGCTGGGTACCAAACCATCCCCAGACTTAGTGGCTTGAAACAGCAGTCACAATTATTTTGCTTACAGATACATATTTTGGGCGGGGCAGGATGGGACAGCTGGTCTCCTGTTCCACTTGGGCAGCCCCTCTGGCAGCTCAAAGGCTGGGAGCTGGCATCATCCAACGCTCTGCTCACTCCCATGTGCGAAAGTGAATGCTGGCTGTTAGATGGGAAGACAAAAACAGCCGGGGCTAGGGCCAGAGCCCCTACGTGTCATGTCTCCATTCGGCCAACGTGGTGGCCTAATACGAAGGGCGAGGATCACGAGATAAGGAGGAGCGGGGCAAAAGCTCTACTGCCTTTTATGACCTCCTCTTGGAAGTCTGGCAGCATCTGCCCCTGCTGCCTTCTTTGTAATGGCCCTCAGGTCACGTAGCCCTGCCCAAAGAAAGGAAATACATTGCACCTTTTAACAGGGGAATGGTAAGACTCTGGAAGGGATGAAAAATATTGCTGTGGCTGTGTTTTAGAAAATAAACTCTGCTACGATACTCGTATTTTTTAAAAGGATTTTATTTATTTATTTGAGAGAGAGGGAGAGAGCATGAGCAGGGGAGAGGGGCAGAGGCAGAGGGAGAGGGAGAAGCAGACTCCCCGCTGAGCAGGGAACCCGATGCCCCGATGCGGGACTGGATCCCAGGACCCTGAGATCATGACCCGAGCCAAAGGCAGGCGGTCAACCGGCTGAGCCACCCAGTCATATTACTCATATTTTTAAAGCTATTTTAAATTGTTTTGGAAGAGAGCGGGGACATAAATTAATAAATTAATAAAGAATATTGATAGAATTCAATAGCTCTTAGTTGTTCCCCCTCCCCCCCCCCAAGCCTGTTGTACATCTTTGCTTTCTAGTAAATAACCTGGGAGGACCAGGAAAACAGTTAAAATTTATGGAAATTGATTTCTTACTCCTGATGTTGGAGGCTGATCCAATCCCAGTAGGTTCAACCCAATATATTCTTTTGAATGCAAATTAGGGACCAGAGTGCCTGCTTTACCGGCTCAAGTTTAAAGTGCATGCAGCTCCTTGGAGGGTCTTGTTAAATGCAGATTATGATCCAGCAGAGCGGGGGTGGGGCTAAGACCCCGCAGGCCGCACAGGCTCCCAGGTGATGCTGATGCTGCTGACCCATGGGCCACAGGGTGAGTGTCAAGGCATTAGCCTGAAGTATTTCTAAGATGCGTGGCTCCGGGGATCTTATTTGCCAGGACCTCTGCCCTGTCCCTGGATGCTAACCACAGGGAAAGTTCTATTTCGAAGATTGAGACCAATTCCTTCCTTAATTCTTTTTTTTTTTTTTTTGGTCTTTTTTTTTTCCTTTTTTAAAATTTAAATTAAATTAGCCATCATAGAGTACATCACTGGTTTCAGATACCCTTCCTCAATTCCGAGGGCAAATCAGAGGCCCATTGGAGATGGCTGATCCTACCCTAAGTCTACCCAGAAGGTGAGGTTCTGGCTTCCTGTGCTGACCCTAAAGCCTCTCGGCCTAGGTGATGGAGAGTGGCGAGACAATCCCATCTCACAGGTTGCTTGAAGCTCCCCTTGACTGACTACAGGTCCTTCTTGGAGCTTCTCTGGGGCTGTACATCTCACCAATGCTGGTTTTTCTGGCCGTAGACTAGGAGCTGGACTGGCAGCTCTGCGAACCTTAGTCTTTTCAGTAATGCCCTGCTACCCCCTTCTCCTAGCTCCCCAAACTACACTGACCCTACCTTCAAAGGTTTCATCTGTGCCTGGGGCTGTGCTACTGTCCCCTCATGTTACCCATGTTCTATACGGAAGACAGAGACAAATCTGATCTAGTCCTAAGGCATGCTGTTCTCAAAGACCCAAGAAATTGGGGTAGGATCTCTAGATTCTATACATTTTATTTTTTGCACAAGCATGTGACCTAATGAGGGCAAAGCACTGACTGTGTGCTCAGAAGATCTGGGTATTTATCTCGGTACAGGGAGCTTGGCCACTTACTACCACACAGGAAGTGCTGTGAGCCTTTATCTTTGCCAGTGAAGTGACTATAAACTTCCTACCTCAGAACACTGTGGGAGGAAAATGATAGCAAATCACAGTGCAAAAGTGCTTTTAAGATTAAAAATGCTATACAAATGGAAAGGTCCAGGTTGGTGGCCTAGCCGCTGCTCTGGTAGTTATAGGCATGATAACAGGGAGCACATCATTTTATCTTTTTACGGCCAGTCGTTCTAAAATCGTGGTCCGAGGACCAGTATATCAGAATCACCCGGAAGGGTTTCAGCAATCTCAGTTCCCAAGCCCTACTTGAGCTTTAAGTGAATCTGAGTTCCTGAAGGGGGCGGGGGTACAGTAATCTGTCCCATTTGGATCTCCACAAATGATTCTTAGGTGAACAGAAGTGTTGAGAAGCAGGCTGCTGCCTCTACTTTGGTGGTATTTGATCGGCCTCTGCTGGATTAGGCTTCATGGGGGCAAACTTACAGGCAGCTGGGGTTTTTCCTGCTTGGTCCCAAACCTCAGAGCCTGGGCTTCTGAGCTCCAGTCGTGGCTTGCTTTCTCAAAGCCTTGCCAAGCTCTGTTCTAGTGTCTCTCTATCTGGCTCTCATTCTAGAGCTTCTCCGGGTGTCCTTCCCAGAAGCCTCAGCTTTTAGTCTCCCTCCAACTTCCACTCCTAGAGTGTGCCCTCCGGCTCCCCAGACTAAATTCTCAGGCAAGTTTCTGCAGCCCCCGGGGAGTCATTATCACAGCCTTCTCTTTTTGAGCTAGCTCTGAGGCCGTCTTGGCTACAATACCTCCCATGAGTCAGCCCTATCAGGGGAAAGGAAGGCTCACCAACAAGTCAGGTCCTGTGGGAATCATCTCTTCCCTTTGAGAGAAGTGTGGTGACAACCGGGCCCCACCTCGGGGCTTGCTGGGAAGCCAGTGGTTCTCCAGCAATGGGCCCAGAGGTGGCTCTCAGCACTTCTCTCCTGACTCGTTTCGGAGGAAAGTCACAACATCCAGGGAGTCGCAAAAATTGAGCCTGTGCAGAGCAGTTCCCATTGGCCTTCAGCGCCCTAGAACCAGGGAAAACTGGGGGCCATTCAGTGGGAGCCAGTTCACTCCAGGGAGTGTCAACCACATCAGGCCTCAGTGATGCTCTACGTTCTTAGCTTTCACAGAAAGAAGCATATGTTAGTAAAGCGAGGCTTTAGTGTCCTAGAGAAGGACCAACCCAGCTTCCATTGGCCTTGCTAGCAGATGTGTATGTCAAGTGCTAGTTCCAGCCATGAATCCAAGCACTGAGATAATTCTGCTTGGCTTCTTGTCCTGGAATCAGTTCCTAGCACATATACATGTTTCCATGGATGTGAGAACATTTGAGATGTAGATTTGATTCCAAATCAAGCTTGTTCCTCTCGTCCTTTCATGGTATCTCTATAGGATGATACTGTCCTCCTTGTCAGTCTTTGCCAAGGGAAATGACGGTAGAGTAATGTAGGAGACTCTTTAATCGGTTGGCATTTAAAATGCTGACCTACTGGGTCTGTTTAGATTTGGGGTTGGCAACTCAAACTGCATTCCTGTTTTGTCAATAAAGTTTTACTGGCACACAGTCACGCCCACTTATTTACATATAGTCTATGGCTGCTTTCCTACCATGGTACCAAGAGTTGAGTAGTTGGGACAGAACGGTATGACCCTCAAAGCTCAAGGTATTTGCAACCTGGCTTTTTACAGATAAAGTTTGCCCACCCGTGGTTTAGACCGTAAGCTTCTAGAGGTCATAGAACAGGCACGGTTAGGTTACTTGTAAAGAGCCAAACACAACTCTACACGCCTGAGAGATCCATCCTTGTGTGTTTGTTGGTTTCCAGAGCTGAAGTACATAGGACTTTAGAACTTCTTTGTGGTGGGAAAAAATAATCTGAGGAAACCAAAAATGTTAATCATGCTTATTTTTGATGAGTAAGATTATGGATTGGTTTAATTTTCTTCCTTTTCCTTTCTGGATTCCTCAAATTTACTTCAGTGAATATTTATTACACACACACACACACACACACACACACACACACACTGTCAGGGAGGAAGACCTTTCTCTGCCCTACAGTCCTTCTAGCTGGACGTAGAATCAAATTGACATGAGACAGATTAACAGGAGAAAATCGATTTTAATAGGTGGACGTACAGGGGCGCCTGGGTGGCGCAGTCGTTAAGCGTCTGCCTTCGGCTCAGGGCGTGATCCTGGTGTTCTGGGATCGAGCCCCACATCAGGCTTCTCCACTGGGAGCCTGCTTCTTCCTCTCCCACTCCCCCTGCTTGTGTTCCGTCTCTCTGGCTATCTCTCTCTGTCACATAAATAAAATCTTAAAAAATAATAATAATAGGTGGACATACAGAGAATCCACACAGACATGGACATTCTGAAGACTGTGAGGCAACGTGAGGCTTGTCTGACCTCCCGAGCTCCGCTCCGGTGGAGGGGCCTGAGGCCACAAAGGAGAGAACACTCATTAGCAGGAAGGTGAAAGGAGAAGTTTGGAAAAACAAGGTTGCCCTGTTATGCAGATAAGGTTCTTAGGTAAAAGGGAGTCTCTGTTAATAGTTCTCTTCCTTTCCAATGTAAATTTAGGCAGTTGAGGGGGAGGCAAAGAGCTTTTCCTGTGTCTGCTGGGTTGTGATTACTTTTAACTCCAAATAATTTTTATGCCAAACGGCCCATTGGCATTTACAACATACACACACACACACACACACACACACTCCAGGTTACTTGATGGGGTTTACTTCTTTAAACAAAAACAGATCTGAACAATATGGCAACTATTTTTTGGTAAGTCAGTGTGGAGGCAGGAGTAAAGGGGAAATTTTTTTATAATCAAATCCTAATTAAATGAAAACAATAAGTCTCTCTTCCAGCCTTATGTCCCTGTGATATTGGTGAGTCTGTTAATCAAAAGAAACGTTAATGAATTAGGATGATTCTGTGAGGTATTCAGCATTCCTAAATCCGGATCACAATCCTTAGTAGGTGCTAGGCAATCGTGTATTTGCCAGATGGCTATCGCTGAGCTGTGTCTTAGTCAGGGCTCGTGGTTGGAAGTGACAGAAAGCTGACTCAAATAACCCAAGGCAAAAAGAGGCATTTATTAGCACACACGCAAGCCCCCAGAAGGATATAGAAGCTACTGGAAGCAGCTCAAAGACCATCAGCTTTCCCCATTTTTACCTCTGCTTCTCCCTATCCATGAGAGTCATTTTCTGAAGCCAACTTACTAGATCTTGTTGGGCCGATCACAGGGGGATCCAGAGAGGTCTAGCTTGGGTCTTGAGCTCGCTCCTGGTGGGGGGAGGGGAGGTGGAAGTGTATTCTGCAGGGGAGAGTGGGGGGAAGTATCTGTCAGCAGAAGCAGAGGAGGTGGGCGAGTCACAGTCACTGGGGGGTTTTTGTTTTTTTAAATATTTTATTTATTTGTGTGTCAGAGAGACAGCAAGAGTACAAGCAGTGGGAGCAGCAGGCAGAGGGAGGAACAGGCTCCCCGCCGAGCAAGGAGCCCAATGAGGGACCCTGGGGTCAGGACCTGAGCGAAGGCGGATGCCTAAGGATGGAGCCATGCAGGCGTCCCACCTGGGGGGATTATTTTGGAGCAGGCAGCCACTGTGATTGGCATCTACTGATTATAGATGTAGGATCCAAATGTACTCAGAGAGCCTGGAGGTGGCCAATAAATTCATGTTATTTAAATCCTTAAAAGCCATTCATTAAACACCGTTAAAATCTAGGCCTCCTCTCCCTTCTTCCCCCTCTCATGGAGGAAAACCCAAGGATGCTTCTGTTTATCTTCGTCCAGCATTTCACTGTCTACATTACCAGTTAGAATCCTGATTGCTCCCATTCATCATCCGCTCCATTCAGGAGGGCAGAAGCTTGAAAGGGTCCCCTAAGAATCTACTCCAGTACTGCTAAGACTTTAATGGGCACCATTCACCCTGATGGCCTGCAAAACACTGGTTCCTAGGCCCCATCCCTGCAGAGTCTGAGTCAGTAGGTATGGAGCAGGGCCCGTGACCTTGCATTTCTAACAAGCTCCCCGGTAATGCTGATACTGTGGGTCCATAGACCATACTTTGAATAGCACTGAAATAGTCCATGCCTCAAAGCCCTTGTTTCCATAGTAACCTCAAAAACTCAGTGGTTTTCACCTGGGGGCAATTTTGCTTCCTGGGAGACTGTGGGCAATGTATCTGGCACTTGGCACTTGTAGATTTCTGGAGATACTTTTTATTGCTGCTACTTGGAGAGTGGGGGTGGGAGCTCCTGGAATCTAGTGGGTAGAAGCCAGGGATGATGCTAAACATCTTATAATACACAGGACAGCTGTCCAAGAACAAGTTATCTGGCATAAGCACATCAATAGTGCTGAGGTAAAGAAACCCCACTTTGGGGCGGCTGGGTGGCTCAGTCGTTAAGCGTCTGCCTTCGGCTCAGGACGTTATCCCGGCGATCTGGGATCGAGCCCCATGTCAGGCTCTTCCACTGGGAGCCTGCTTCTTCCTCTCCCATTCCCCCTGCTTGTGTTCCCTCTCTCGCTGGCTGTCTCTCTCTCAGTCAAATGAATAAATAAAATCTTTAAAAAAAACAAAACAAAAAACCCCACTTTAGTCCATGGGGTCAACCCATGGGCAAAAGATGAACTTTGCAAGTAGTTTTGTGAATCTTCTACCTTTCTCTACAACGCAGCATCAGTAAAAAGATGCCCCACGTCATATGTCATCAGGGAAATGCAGATTAAAACAATAGTGAGATACCACTACACACCCATGAGAATGGCCAAAATCGAGAACACTGACAACACCATATGTTGGCAAGGATGTGGAGTGACAGGAACTCTCACTCATTGCTGGTGGGAATGCAAGATGGTACAGCCACTTCAGAAAACAGTTTGACAGTTTCTTACAAAATTAAGCATACTCTTACCATATGATCCAGCAATTACACTCCTTGGAATTTACCCAAAGGAGTCGAAAATTTATGTCTACATAAAAACTTGCACACAGATGTTTATAGCAGCTTTCTTCATGATTGCCAAAACTTGCAATCGACTTGCGCAGGTGAATGGATAATAAACTGTGGTCCGTCCAGACAATAGAATATTATTCAGCTTTAAAAAGAAATGAGTTCTCAAGCCATGAAGAAACATGGAGGAGCCTCAAATGCATATTATTATGTGAAAGAATCCAATCTGGAAAGGCTACATATGACATGATTCCAGCTATATGATATTCTGGAAAAGGCAAAACTATGGAGCCAGTAAAAGATCAGTGGTTGGGGCGCCTGGGTGGCACAGCGGTTAAGCGTCTGCCTTCGGCTCAGGGCGTGATCCCAGCGTTCTGGGATCGAGCCCCACATCAGGCTCCTCTGCTATGAGCCTGCTTCTTCCTCTCCCACTCCCCCTGCTTGTGTTCCCTCTCTCGCTGGCTCTCTCTATCTCTGTCAAATAAATAAATAAATAAAATCTTTAAAAAAAAAAAAAAGATCAGTGGTTGCCAGGGGTTGGAGGGAGGAAAGGGTGAATAAATGGAATGTAGAGGATTTTTAGGGCAGTGAAACTACTCTGTACGATATGATACTCTAATGATGGACACATGTCTATTACACATTTGTCCGAACCCATAGAATGCACAC
Source organism: Ursus americanus (assembly GCF_024610735.1). Classification (NCBI taxonomy): domain Eukaryota; kingdom Metazoa; phylum Chordata; class Mammalia; order Carnivora; family Ursidae; genus Ursus; species Ursus americanus. The sequence continues at coordinate 113,157,286 of NC_142164.1, read as the reverse complement.
CACCAAGAGTGAACAGAAATGCAGTAAGGTGAACTGTGGACTCTGGGTGATGACGATGTGTCAGTATAAGGTCATCATTTGTAACAAATGTCCCACTCTGGTGGGGGATGTGGCTAATGGGGGAGACTGTGCTTGTGTGGGGGTAGGGGCTATGGAAAATCTTTGCACCTTCCTCTCCATTTTGCTTTGAACCTAAAACTGCTCTAAAAAAAACAGTCTTTAAAAAAAGACTGCAAAAGAAAGTAGATTATAGTACAATCAACCTAACGTCTGTTGTTTTATATCGTGCTTACCTCCTTATATTACCAGCCTGGCCCCTAGAGGCATCTGAATTTGCAACCCTCTGATCTAAACCAACCTCTCTATAGGTGAGGGAGGAGTGAGGAGAGGGGCCAAATAATTTGCCCGAGGTTCAACAGGGAAACCAGACTTGAAATCCAAGCCTGTGACAGCGATCGCAATGCCAGTGTGCATCTGTAGTACATTCAGGTAAAGCCATATTATGTATTCATGTATTTATTCTTTCAGCGTTCATTTCCCACACACAGTGTTCTTATTTGCACGCACACACACACACACATACTTTGATACATAAATCAAAGGTTCTCGTGTATTACCTAATAACAGCATTGCACACGTGACATATTTGGCCCGTGATATTTATTTAACATCCCCTCCAAATGCTTAAAGATAGAGATGTTCCAGCAACAAGTTCTATTTTGGAAATACCAAATTGAAGCTTGGAACTTATTATGAGACCGGATGGCTCTTCCATCTATCAATACCGAGTGGAAACAGCTGCCCTCTTAAAATGTGTGAGCTATGGCCAAGCCATTTCTCTTCTGCTCAAAGACATTTGACACCATCTAGGGTTGGTTGTTTTTTTTTTTAATCTTTATCATTTTAGCATTAAGGGAATTGTAAAAAAAACAAAAACAAAAGCAATGAGCGAAAAACCACAGAACAAAAAATTCAAAATATTAAAGAGCAAAGAAAGATGCTAAATTACACTTGAATGCTGCCTCTAGAAAAGGGGTTGGCAAACTATGGCCTGCATGTCAAAGCCAGCCACCATCTGTTTTTATAAAGTTTTAGGAGAAGACAGCCACGTCCATTCGTTTACGTATTTTCTGTGGCTATTTTCATGCTACAGTGGCAGGGTGGAGTAGTGGAGCAGAGACCTTATGGCTGGCAAGGCCTAAAATATTTACGATCTGGCTCTTTGTGGGAAAAGTTTACCAAACCCACTCTTGACCATGTATCAGGTTGTACCGTATGAAATTGCCAACATTTGGTAGTTTTGACCTGTAGTTTCATGTGGTTCACTCTCTCTCTTTTTTTTTTTAAGATTTTTAATTCATTCAAGAGAGAGCGCACAAGTGACAGCATGAGCAGAGGGGAGGGTCAGAGGGAGAGGGAGAAGTAGACCCCCCACTGAGCAGGGAGCCCAACATGGGGCTCGATCCCAGAACCCCGGGATCATGACCTGAGCTGAAGGCGGATGCTTAACTGACTGAGCCACCCAGGCGCCCCTCATATGGTTCACTCCCAAAAGCAAAGGATATTATTCCACTGAAAAAGGACATCTTTTTCTTGCAGGCCAAAACTTGTACTGACTCTTGGAACACAAAACAGAATTTCACAATGGCCATTGTTTATCAATAAAATCACTTCCTCATCTAAAACATAAAATAAGATAAAAACCATCCTTCCTTTTCCCAGAAAATGGAGAAAGACTAGACTGCCTCACTGGCCTCGAAACAGGATTTTGCAGCTCCGTAGATGTAGACCCACCCTCCCGCACCTGCAAAATCTCTCTCAACGGCAGTTGGTCATCCATGAGGACTTGTTCTTAGCTCCCTCTGCCCATGCCATTTCATGCAAGCACTTATGTCTGTGTTTCCTTTAAGAGATGGCACTGATATGTTTGCGTAACGTGGGTCGTTACAGGTCATCACTAACATAACACGGTAAGCCTCCACTCAGGTGGCCTTAAGTTATACCACACCATAGCTGTCAATTTCCATCTTCCTGTAGAAATATCCAGCATGCTGAGAGGGAACGAGCTAAGGCACGTGACTTAGGCCAACTTACTTTGGACTTCTGGCACTACCTCTTACCACTTGTATGAACATAGGCAAGTTTTGTAGCTTTCATGAGCCTCACTTTCCTTAACTGTAAAATGGGGGCGGATGCCTATTTTGCAGAGGTTGTTGTAAGGATTAATAATTATATTGGGGCGCCTGGGTGGCTCAGTCAGTTAAGCAGCTGCCTTCAGCTCGGGTCATGATCCTGGGGTTGAGAGATCGAGTCCTATGTTGGGCTCCATGCTGGGTGTGGAGCCTGCTTAAGATTCTCTCTCTCCCTCTGCCCCTCCCCGCCCCTCTCTCTGTCCTCCTCTCTAAAAATAATAATAATAATAATTGTTGTTATTATGTGAGCAAAGTGCCTGACAATTAGCAAATCAGTTGAGCCACATGAAACGGCTACCCTCCAAAATGGCAATAGCACGTCATTTGACCTAAAGCTGTCCCCGTGGGGATTGGTTGCCATTAGTGTGTGTACACGGGCCAGGCCCAGGTAAAGTGGACACACGCTGTGTCACCTGGAACTTCCAGTCAGGGTCTGGACTAGGGTGAAGCTGGTAAGGCACCCAAGCCGCAAACTCTCAGAGGCACTCACTCTCAGGTGTAGCCCCTGTACTACCGCGACTCTGAGCTCTATTGCAGGGGCCCTTACCTGGCTGAGAAATTCCTCCTCGCCTTAGCTCAGGTGCTTTTGCCTCTCCCTACCCTGAAAACCATCTCTTGGGCGACCCTTTAATAACTAAGGGATGAATGAGTCACAGCAAATCGTAACATGACACCCTCCCCAAAACGCTTGCTTCAAGAGAGGATTAAAATCTTAATTAAAAAAGAACTAAGGCAGGATTGAAGGCATGACTTAGTCAGTGGAACAGAATATCGCAGGGGACCAGCAGCCTGTGGGGATCCCGAAAACTCTCTCAGTTGGCAGATAGTGTCTCGAGTCGCCCCGCGGGTCCAAGCACATAAACATGTAGCCACAGAAAAAATGACGCACTGGGGACTTCAAATGAGTCTTGAAGAATGTTTACATGGTCCGTTAGATGAGAAAGGAAGGCATTTTAGCATGATTGAAGCCACATTCCAAAGGATCTCTTCCTCAGTCTTTCCGTTTTTCCTTCTCCAAAAATGACTTGATGTGACAAAGGACTCCTGTGGTAGCCAACTTCTAAGATGGCACCCAGTGACTCCCCCCTCCTGGTACTCATGCTCATATGTAGTGAGTCCCCTCCCACACAGAATCAGGGCTGGTCTGGATGACCAATGGAAAGTGATGGAGGTGAGGGCACATGGGACTTTTCAGGTTAGCACATAAAGGGGATTGTGCCTACTACTTTGCTCTCTTAAAATGCTCACTCTTAGAGAAGCCAACCACCATGTCATGAGAATATTCAAGCAGCCCTTTGTGAAGAGGCGCATGTGCGAAAGGAGCTGAAGTGCCATTCCAACAGCCAGCACCAACATACAAGTCACGTGAGTGTGCCATCTTGGAGGTGGATCCTCCAGTCCCCGTTAAGCCCTCAGATGACTGCAACTCCAGCTAACCTCAGTCAACAACCTTCTGAGAGATCTTGAACCAGAACCAGCCCAGTCAACTCTTCACAAATTCCTCACCCACAGAAAATATGAGATAATAAATATTTCTTGTTTCAAGCTGGTAAGTTTTAAGTAAAATGTTACATAGCAATACGACTAGAATTCAGACCAGGAAAAAAAAAAACCTCCTTAAATCAGTCAAAAAAGGACAAACAACACAATAGAACAATGGGCAAAAGACTTGAAGAGACACTTCACAAAAAAGGAATATCCAAATGGCCCATAATCATGTTGTTACAGACTGAATGTTTCATGTTCTAGTGTTTTGTGGAAGGCAGACTTTGCAAGCATGCAAGCGGAAACAGAGCTGAAGCTCTCTGTAAGGCAAGTGTTGGAGGCGTGGCTGGGCTCCTCCTGACACTTGGAAGAATGAAATGACTCCAAGACAGAATTGTTAAGCAAAAAGGAAGCAGAACTTAGAGATTTGGAAAATTGTCAGCTTATCCATACTGCAAAAAAGGAGAATGTGAAGGATGTGCCCAAGTGACCTAGATAAGGAGGTCAGTGTGGGTCAGCCATCTCTCCAGAAGCTAGGAGCTGCCTCCAAGACAGTGGAATAATGATGTCCAAGGCAATTCAGAGAGGCTCGGGCAGCCGCTCCCAGAGCAGCCCCCGCGCCCAGTGCAGGGGACTGGGGGGACACCCAGCACCCACAGGCCCTCACACAGGCCCTCAGCACTCACTGCCCTGTGCCACCTCACCTCGCAGGCTCTGTTCCCCACACTCTGGCACCGCATTCCTTGGCTGCCTTGGTCTGGCTCTGGCACAGGGAGAGCGGGCTGCAGCGGCTGCATTTCTAGAAGCTGATGGTGGCAAATGTGGTGGCCTTGGAATCACCTGTCAGCGCTGGTGAGGAATCCGCCCAGCAGACCCCTTCCATTCCCTATAGGAAGGTGACCTTGCCTGAAACAATCCACTTTTTGCTAGAAACTTCCTTTTCTGCCCCTTTCTGCCTGTAAAAGCCTTCCATTTTGTACAGCTGCATGGAGTTCCTTTCTATCTGCTGGAAAGGATGCTGCCTGATTCATGAATCGTTGCATAAAGCCAATGAGATCTTTAAAATGTACTTGGTTGAATTTTGGTTTTCAGTGCAAGCAGAGCCTCAGGCCCGGGATAGAGGTGGGGACCCAGGCCTGGAACTGCTGTGGGCGGCGTCCCCGAGCTGGTGGTGATGCGCCACACACGGAAGCCCTCTGCGGCAGTACCGCTGAATGAGCCACTGGTACCCACGGCGACCGGGCTGTCTCACCAAAGAGTGTTGAGCTCCAGGGCTGGGGGTGGGGGTGGCGTTTCTCTGGTTTGTAGTCTGGGTGCGGATGACATGGACGTGTTCGGTTTGTGCAAATCTGCCTCACTGTAAAAAAAGATTCTGAAAGCACCCATTTTCCATGATGTCGTAGAAGGCAAGAAACTCCCAGTTCAGGTCCTTTGGAAGTCGCCTTTGGATGCCTGTTCCTCTAATTCAGCGGTAGGCAAATTACAGCTTGCAGGCAAAATCCAGCCAGCCACTGTTTTTCGTAAATAAAGTTTTATTGCGGCACAGACACATCCAGTTACATATGTGTTATCTGGGGCTGCTGTTAGACGGAAATCAGCTCCATGGCCCACAAAGCAAACGGCTCTGATTGGTCGAGAAGCTTCGGATGCTGCTGCATCTCTCACCGCTTCATCCTCTTGACCCTTGATCCTCCCTTCCCCTGGCTCCGGGCTGTGTACGGAATGCACGTTACCCAAGTGCAGACAAGCCCCGCGCTGCTCCGGATAAAGAACAGGTAGGGCCGGGACCTCGCTGGCCATCGCCCTGCGTCTCCGTTGCCACATACCCCAGGTGTTCTGCAACGTGCGCTCTGAGGTGGAACCATCGGATTGTTCATTTGGCTCATTACTAAGGTGCTCCCGAAGATGTGATTGAATCTGACAACAGTGGCAATTCAGGGCGTGCAGAACAGCTGTGCACATTCAGGCTACTAAGCAGAAAGAGACCTGTAAATGCAGTTTTTGGAACAGAATCGTTTTCATCGCTAACTTCAACTCCACATGATCAGAGATGTGCTCTGGGTTCCTACAGCTTTGTTTTTGGTTTTTTGGGGTTTTTTTTGGTGGCCAAGAGTATGTGACGCATGTCAGGTGTTTGGCAATTATAGCTTGCTGAATGTGGACACTAACGTGGAATTACAAAATTCATTCACTGTTAAAAATCAAGAAAATTGTCACTGCCAGACAGGTTCGAGACGTTCGTTTTTCTGAAGTGTTTTCTCTCCCCCATCTATAATCAGCTGTCTTTTAGGCATCGTTTTTCCTTAAGAAAGGAGTCAGTGGAATGGAAGAAAACACTTTCAAGAGGGATCGTCCGGTAGTTACAACTCTAAGTTTCAATTGAAAAAGTTGGCTGTCTTTTCTGCATTCTGCTTTGCTCTGTGACCTTGGGCTTGCTTAGCCTATCTGGTCTTTCATCTGTAAAAAGTAGATGTTTCAGTTCATGCTCCCTCGACTTACTCAATTGATGTAGGGAATGATAGTTGTTCATGAAGTTCTTTTAGCTGTCTGGGTGGACGAGAGATGGAATTAACCCCTGTGACAAGGCCAGTACATTTCCACTGCCAGTACTTTGTGATAAAGAGGAGAGATTAGTGTCCAGACTTGGTCTTAACTTGCACAGTCTCGTGGAGTGATGCAGCCATCGTGTGACTTCACATACCTAAGGGAGGAGAAGAGGAGTCTGGGTCAGGAGAAGAATCCCCTTTCGGGAGGGAGAAATTGTATAAAGGCACAAAGGGAAAAAGCTTCTAAAAGCATTTATTACTTTTTCTTTTTCTTTCTTTCTTTCTTTCTTTCTTTCTTTCTTTCTTTCTTTCTTTCTTTCTTTTTCTTCTTCTTCTTCTTCTTCTTCTTCTTCTTCTTCTTCTTCTTCTTCTTCTTTTTTTTGCTGGTATTGGTTGAATGTTCAGTTAAACCAAAAACACATATTGAACAATATATAATATTTCAGACTCTATTGTGGATACAAAGACATTTTAGAAACCCTCTGTGTGAGATACAAAAGCTTTCAGAGGAAGAAACCACAAGTCCAAATTCTACCTACACCTGTTACTGGATACGTGATCTGGGGGAACCTACTTAGTTTATCCGAGCCTTAATTTTCCTCTCCAAAAAATGGAGATAGTCATCCATTATCCACCCATCCCTTAGCATTGCAGGGAGAAGGGAATGAAATAAAGGATATAAAGTGCCCAGCAGAACGCTTGGAAAGAAACCAGCAGTAAATCTTAGCCATGTGATTATTGTTGTTATGTTAAACTGGGTTTCACAGTTGAATCTACTTTTGTTAAGAAACAATTTCCAAAACATGGAACACGGAAAGATGACAGTGTGCCCTTTCAGTGCTTGCTAGAACATTACCTACAGGCCCACCTAAGGGGCAGCTAATGTAGGCAACTCTGTCTGACTTATTATTTAGCTGACTAGACCCAAGGCTTTATCAAATTAAATGATAACTTGTAGAAAATTGGTAAACTGAAAAAGATTTTTGTCAGATGGAGATGTAAATGATTTCTAACAGAAAAGTATTGCGGTTTTAGTACTCCATCAGATATTAACCATTCCGTCTCTAACTTGGAGACCTTATTTTGGCATTCTTTCTTTCAGAGACTATAAATACTTCCGTCTTTGGTATTCTCTTTTGGACCAGCAACACCATCCTGCTGGCTGAAACATGTTTATTCACTGTAGGTACGTGAGCTTTGGTTTTAGCTTTTTTGAAAATTATAAGCTGAGGGCTTACAGCCTCATCTTTTTTCTCTCTTCTTTGAACTGAGTAGAGGAGGAAGGTATTTGAATATTCCAGGGTGCTCACTGGAGGAGCTGAAGTTGTTCTGATGTGAGAGGGCTAGAATCTTTCTAACAAAAGATCCACAGTTAAGGCAAAAAGTCATCGTACCTCAGTGCCTAACACATAACAGAAGAAATGTGTACTCGCCCACCCCCAACACCCACCCCCGTCCTTACACATTAATGTGCCATCACATTTTGAATCTAACATGTGTCTCTTGTGGACAGCATAGTGTTAGATCTTGTTTTCTCTATCTCGTCTGACAATAACTGCTTTTTGATTGCATTGTCTAAGCCATTACAGTTACTATCAATATGGTTGGATTTATGTCTGCCATTCTGTTTTGTTTTTCAAACATCTCAGATATTTTCTGTTCCTGTCTCCCACCTTTACTATATTCTGTTGTAGTAAGTGGATGTTTTCTAGTGTATAATTTTAATTCTTTTAATCATATTTTTACTCTCTCTCTCTCTTAGTGGTTGCTCTAAGACTTACAAAATACATCTTAACTTATTATAATCCGTTTCAGATATACTAATGTAATCCCAGTAAGATGTACAAACTTTATTCCTATGTAGCTCCATTCCTTACTCCTATGTGTGCCATTACTGCTATACATATCATGTCTCTATATGTTAGAAACCAAACAATACATTGTTATAATTATTGCTTTATATAATCTTATGTCCTCTGAAGAAGCTGAGAGAAGAAAGGAGAGCAAGTATATATTTATGGAATTCATTATATTAACCTTCTTATTTACCATTTTTGGATCTCTTCATTCTTCCTGTGGATTCAAGTTAGCATTTGGTGTCATTCCCTTACTCCATACCCTCACAATTTAAATTCTTTAAAAGGAGTAGACTTTATAGTCTCAGCCTCTGTGAGTGTGTACGTGTGTGTGTGGCGGGGGGTTCTGGAGAAATAAACATGCCTTCTCTGATTTAGTGTAAGATCTTTGTCAATAAATTTTAACCTTACATCTTCACATCTAAAAAAAGAATATCTGGATGTTAACTCTTCTACACACAGGAAAACAAATACAAACATTTCTTATTACTTAATCCCACCCTAAATCCTTTCTCCTATAAAATACGTTTAAAACATGAAGAAATCAGAGGTCTTTTTATGGACCCTGGCTTATTCAGACAAATGAATGATGGAATGTCCTTTGACTTCAACCTAAAAGCTTTCCCTGGGAAAAGACAAAAGTGGTTTTTTGGAGGCTTTTGCTTTAATCTATTTTTCCTAAAGTTGCTGGGAATTTTGATTGGCGACAGCGCTGTCCGTTAGCACACTGTGCATTTTAATTACAAAAAAATCTTGCTCTGGTGACACATTGCTTGCTTTCTCCAAATGAAGGCCTGCACTTCCTTCCACTGCTAGCGATGTTTCCGGTTAGATGAAGAGGTGAGGGAAGGGAGAAAAGGTATCTCTTCTTTGGGCTAAAATATGGGAAAGGATCCTAGCGTTTCTCCTCACAGAGAGGCCACACTGAGTCTGTTTTGAAGCAGTGCTTCCCAAACTTTAGTATTCATACGAATGACCTGTTAAAATGCGGATTCTGATTCAGTACAAGGAGGGTTTGGCCCGGGAACCTGCAATTGGAGTAAGCTCGCGGACAGTGCGGATGTTGCTGGCTGTTGGGAGACCACACCTCAAGCAGCAAGGATGAGCACCCCCTCATTCTCAAACTTCCAGTGCCGCATAATCACCTGCGGAGCTTTGACAAACTTCTGGGGCCCATGCTCAAAGACTGCAATTGGAGCGATTGTGATTGTGGTGGTCATGCGCGGACAGGTTTGGGAACTTATCGGGAGTTGCAAGTCAAGAGGCCAAGAGATGATGATCAGGCCAGGAGTATCCTGTCTCGGTCCCCTGTCGCCGTGTAACCCACACCAAGTTGGGAATGCTTCCAGAGGTGAGTCTCTTCGTGGCAGGCATGTCCCGGCCATGGCTACCGGGTAAGTCTGCTTTCTCTTGTTTCACATCTACCCACATTCAGTATAACCTTAGGACAGCTGCCGCCGGGGCACATCCCAACCCAGTCATCTGCTGGGGTGCAAGCGATAGAGGGATGCAGCTAGAATGTTGAGAACCAATTGAGAGACTGAAGACACAAATGGACAATGGCCCGACCACATAGGACGACAAAACCCCGACTCCCAGCCTCTGCAGTCGCCGGATCTGGAAGCCAAACCAGAACCTCTCTGGCCATCAGGCCAGAAGGGCTGGACTTTGTCAGTGACTGCCAGCTCCCCTATTTTTTGCCCCAACTTCCGACACCGGACCAACTGGAGAAAGCCGAATATGCTCCCCAAACCAATCCCACAAGATGCCCCACTTGTAATATTCTCCTCCAGCTTCCCCGTGTCCACAACCTCCGGTCCGGGCACACCCGGAGCCCTCCTGTGGTTCCAGAGACATTTCCACTCCTCTGCCTGTCTTTGAGTCTCTGCCAAGGTAAGTGATGGTGACTGAGTCCCTGGCTCTAGATAAACAGCCTCTGTTCTCTTTAGGGTAGTCTTCGTTATTTATACACGAATGAGTCAAAGAGTCTGCTTTTTATTAACACCATGCACCAGCAATTCTAAATAATTTCAGTGATATAATACCTCTCCGAGGTGAGGTGGCCTGGGCATATCACCCTGGCCCCTTGGTGATGTTGCTGCTTTTCAAGCACTTTTCCTACTAATTTGTAAACCACAGCGTGGTAGCCAGGCTGGCCTGGAGCTCCAGACAGCTCTCTTCTCCCCGAACTTGCTGCATTTTGAGCCCACTGTCTCCACACCAGGGGGCTCCTCCGCTTCCTGAACCTTCCTACAGCTACAGCCCTGTTCGAGATCACATTTTTTTCCCCCAGGAGGTCACAACCTCTGACTCACTCCTCTCCCCCTTTCTTCCCGGCAGCAGCCCCCCCACCCCGCCCCCCTCATCAGCCAGCCCAGGGCCAGGCTGTAAACCTCAGCCTTTCACTTTGGTTTCTATTGTTCTATTTCCTGCCAATTGATCCCCGGCCCAGTGGAAATTAACATTTTCAGCGTTGTGTAATTTACATGGGATAATCTAAGTGGGTATTCTCTATGAAAAAAGTGTGGGCATCCTTCAGTAACAGAGTGTGTTATTTAAAGTAAAAAATGCAGGTCATAAACTGCTTCCGAACCAGTTTACTGGTTTCTGATAGGGCACGTTAAGCCTATAGTTATGGTTCATCTTTTTTTTTTAAACCACTTACTTTTGTTGTTTTGCCTCATTCTCCTTCCCCAACACCACCTATCCTCACCCTCCCCCCCCAAAGCATCTAAGTTCTTCACATTTCTGGGGTGTATTAAAAACTCTCACATCGTGAAACCTAACTTGCCAGCATATTCTTCCTACCATGTTGATTATGCATCAACATAGAGCAGTAGAGGAATAATACGTAAAGTGTTAAGAAAAATGATTCAAATCTCAGCAAAAAGGCCGGGAGCGGTCAGGATCTCCTTTCAATGTCATAGCGGCGCTCTGTTTAACGAGCCCAGCCCAGGACCACGGAACTGGCTATAGAAGGTATCTTTGTGTGACTTGATATTTACTATTTGTTACATAAGAACCCCGGACTACGTGAACTTATGTGTTCATGTGTATATTTTGTCTGGAAGACATGCAAATCATTTCTGGCTGGTGGAAAAGATCACCCTGAAGGTCATGGTATCATAGCCCCGTAGGACACGGAGCAGTGCTGTGTGCAACCTGGCAAACTCATACGAACATCTTTCTTTTTTAATGCCTATAAATAACATAGCTCCTCCTGCGCTCCTTGCAATACCTTGACTGTCTCATTAAGGAATTGCAGAAAGTCTTTGATGGGAGCCATGTTTTTAACTTCTTGGATATTGCACTTTGAAAAGAGTCCAGAAAAGCCGGCGTAGGAGCCACTCCTGGCCACTATGGGGATGAAGAGCGTCTAGGTCCTTCAGGACAGCTGTTTGGAACCCTTTCATAGAGCCCCCCCCTCAGAGTTATTTTTTTTTTCAACCTATACTATTAACGTCCCTCCGGGAACCAGAGCCCCGGAAAAGCTTTTCCACAACATTACTGAACACGTAAATAACATTTGTGGCCTGCACCGTGCCTGGGTAAAGCACCCCTGGCACACGATGAAAGAGCTGCAGAGTGCAGTGGGTTTTCCAGTGACCGGCCCACCAGCAACCAGCGTGAAGGAGGAAAGGTAACCAGTTTTTCCAGAATGATAAGAAACAAAACCCACTCGAGTCTAAGCGGCGGCCACAAACACACGTGTTGGAGTGGCAGCAATTTCACAGCACCCTGGAAAAGCCCAGACTCCTAGCAAGTTCTAACAGCAAGGCCAGGACAGACCCTAGTCTCCGGGAAGGGGCGCACGCTCGCTTGTGAAATTTGTTGGCAATAAAATATTCGAACAGCTGGGGTCCCGCGCAGAGTTCTGACATGGGCTATTTTATACAAAGGAGTCTTTTTCTGCTCTTCCCACTCCAAAAAGGAAAGGTCTTTTCATGTTTTTATTGAAAAAGTAACCAATGGGCCCAAAAGGTCAGTTGGGCTATTCGTTCTCTGGCTTAACACAATTCCTTGTTAGTGCTGTGTTTTCAAATCACGTGGCGTGCATTTAAGTGGATTTTTCTAAGATAAAAGGCATTTCACTTTTTGAAGATGTTAGAAGGCACGTTTGTCTCCTCGTTGTGCTGTTGGTATTCAGGCTGCTGTTTGCACGCAGGCCACTGTTTTCTGTGCTGTTTCATAGTCACCTGCCTCTGAAGGCTTGGCTGGAAGGAAATGGCTGCTCGGGAAAGACTGATGGTGTCGATCTCGATCATTCAGATCTCAGAACTTAAAGGTTTTTCCATTTTGTTTTGGTTTGAAATATTAAGGTGACCAAGAGAGAACATAAATGAAAAGCTTATTTAAAAAATAGTCTTTCTCCTTTGCTAAAAATACCCAGAATCCTTCCATGCTTTTTTTTTTTTTTTAATTTATTTGAGAGAGAGAGCATGAGGTTTGGGGGGCGGGGGAGAGGCAGAGGGAGAGGGAGAAGCAGACTCCCCGCTAAGCAGGGACCCTCCCCACCCACCCCACCCCCCTCCGCCCCAAGCATGACCTGAGCTGAACAGGCTTAACGACTGTGCCCCCATTCCATGCTTTGGTAACTCTTTAGTGAAGCTGTCTTGTATTTAATAGCAGAAATGCAAAAGGGTTAGCCGGGGCCTAGAACAGTGCCCTTGTAATTGCTGGTTGAATTTTCTTAACTAATAAAAGCAACCTAAATGGTCAGTTTGTATACATTTCATTTTGCCTTAGTCTAAGAATTTATCTGTGCCCAAATAGATCTAGAAAGCCGAGCCGAGGGATAGGGTAGGTCAAGGGTTTTACTATCACCGTTCTGCAGGGCCAAGCAGTACCTTCGTCCATCCTTGGACCTGAAAAATGTTTTTTGATCAGGGGTCCCCTACCCCCGTGGTCAGTCCCCAGATCAGTGATGTGTTCACTGGACATTCACTGCCTTCCGAGCTGCTGATGGGCTGGTCTGTTTGCTCCTGGCTTTCTCTGGCTCCCCCTCTTCCCACGCAGTATGGTTACTTGTCAGGAAGGAAACACAGAGAGGAATACAAAGACCCTAAACCTACAGGGTTTTCCTTAAATGACTTTAATGCTGCTTATTTTGCAATAGATTGAGAAGATCTCCCTAAAATTTGCGGCTTCCTTTTGGAGGTATTAGGTCAGGCTTTTCCCTTGCATTTTCCAGAAAATTCCGTCTTCGAAGAGTTGCACGCTCTTGCCCCGTCCAACAGGTTCCGGTTAGGGGTCTGCCTGACCCCCTCTGGCTTTCGTGCTGCTTTTGATACTCAAATTACCTGTTCTGCAGAAAAACCTTCACTTACTGCTTCAAATTGGATTTGTAAAGGCTGTTTATTGAAGAGGAGGAGCTTGTCTGTTTTTCCCTTTTGCCCTGCCATGAAGCTAAGATTAATGACCCCACATAAATTGTTGGTCTTCTCCTTTATCTGCAATACCTGGAAAGTTCTGACCCCATAATACAGGTAATGAAAGTCAGCGGGAGCAAATAAATCAGCTTCAAGTGGGTCAGTTCATTAGAATAGCTTGCTTTGTTGCATTTGTCTTGAACCCCTGGAATCTCGGCTCCACCCCTTCTAGTTCGGAGGCGCGGCTGCCCTGGCCCCCACCTGTGCCCCTCCTCCTTCCTCAGGGCAAGCTGCTGCTCCTGAGTTGGGGTGGGTGGCAAGCTCCTTGCCTGTTAGTGTCAGTGTTTTCCTTTGGCCTGCTCTCCTCACAAGCCTCACCGCCTGTCAGGGGAGAGCTGGATCCTCTCACTGCCCTGAGGCCTAGAGAAAGCGTTGAGCTCCCTCCGGGGGCCCCTACCTCAGCCTCTACGCTGCTCTCCAACATGGCAGCCACGAGCCACACTGTAGCTACTGGGTGCTTGAAATGTGGCCAGTCGGAACGGAGATGTGCAGGACGTGTAAAATTCATACCAAATTCCAAAGACTTCATACAAAGTAAGTGAAAGAATATCAAATATCAAAAAATGATTTTTACAGATTATACATTGAAATAATATTTTGCATCTATTGGCTTCAACAAAATGTATTTTTAAACTAACCTGACCATCTTCTATTTATTATTTTTTTTAATGCGGCCACTAGAAACGTAAAATTCCCTACGTGGCTTGCATGTGCGGCTTCCGGTCCATTTCCATTGGGCCGCGCCGGCCCCCCGCTCACTATTTCTCTGCCTCTTTCCACCTGTCATACCCCCCCCCCCAACACTCCTCGGTCGTCCTCTGGGCTGGGGTTACCGCTCTTCTCCATGCAATTCCTAACTCTCGGCCAAGACATTTGGAACCGTAGCTACACAAAGCCAGTAAGGATTCATTGGGCGATTACTGTTGTCAGGTGCTTTGAGGCTCTGGATCTGTATTTCCTTGAAGAGTAAGAAACCGATTGCAAAGAAGGTATCATCTATTGAGAAGGAAGGGATTATAAACCAACAGTCAGGACAAAACGAGAAAAGTTCTGGAACAGGTCGATGTGCAGTTCACTCGCCTGTGGTTGTCGGAGGGGGCCCTGGGAGACAGAGGTGGAAAGGGCCTGGCAGGACCGGATGACAGAGCGCCAGGAGGCCAGGGCGGCAGGGCCCCGGGTGGTCAAGCCGCAGGGGACCCGATGACGGCGGGAGAGGAGGATGGGCCGCGGTGCCGCCGGCTCCAGGGGCCGGAGAGCAGGTCTGGGTGCCGAAGCCGGAGCGGGGCCCGCGCAGGGGCCGACGCAGGACAGGGGCGGAGTGCTGAGCGCTCTCAGCCCCCACGCCGGATCCGTGCTGAGCCGGTCACGCGTCTCTGTGAGCACCCAGCGGGCACTGGCGGGGGGAAGGGGCCGGAGAACTTGCTCGTGGGTCACAGCTTCCACAAACGTCCGCAAGTCCGCTCTCTGACAGGAGAGCTGCCTGTGCGCTCGAGCTGAGCAGAAGCAGTGACCTAGTTCACCGGCCTGCTCGCCAGGGCAGAACGCCCGACGTTTATCAAAAGTGAAAACTCGTTCTCCAGTAAACGCCTTACTTGGCAGAACCTTCTCTCCACCTCTCCGTGACAGGAAATCCAGAGTAATGAGCAGGTAGGGAGCCCATGTATTGCCTCGGTTCTTGAAACCCAGAGACAACGTGTTGGAGGACCCACCCTCTCAGCCCAGGGATCTTGCAGACCTTTGCCTGGGGGCCCCCCAAGACTGGATTTCCGACGGCAGGCTGCTGCGAGTCCGTGGGCCCAGGACTAACACACCCACTCCTGTCGGCTTTCACCGCCGTGTGTGGACAGGGTCTCCAGGGGGAAGGAAGGCCTTGCTCCAAAAAAAAAAAGTCAACATTGGGGTGCAGTTTATTTTATAAGGAAAATTAAGGCAGAATCTCTCTACCAAGCCAAGGCCAGAGCAATGCTTAGGGATTTTGAGCTCATGAGATTACAGGGGACACTTAAAAAATGACCACCACATCAAAGAGCTGCCCCCCCAGGGTCTGATGTCATTGGCCTCATCTGGGCGCTTTTTTTTTTTGAGCACTCCCAGGTGATTCCAATCTGCCGCCAACGTTGAAAACCTGAAAACCATTGAGTTAGACTTTGAAAGTCCATTTTATTTTTTTTTTATTTTTTTATTTGTACTTTACTTGGCACTGATTTTCTGCCTGAAGTGGGAAGAGGGAAAATTGAGGTGGTTGATTCAAGGCTTAAGAAATCAAATGGACCAGTCCAAAGCCGCGGAGAAAGTCCGAGGTGTGGCCGGGCGGAGAAATCAGGACTGCAGCAGGAAAGCTCTTGGAGTGGGCTCCTCACTTACTGGACTTCTTTATTGCTCTGCAAAAGCCACGGCAATTGTCCTGAAAGAGCCAGAAAGACGCAGTTGCAGATCAATTTCTCTAAGGCGGGTGGTCCTCAAGTAGATCAGCTGGAGGGGCTTGATAAAACACTGATTGCTCAATCCCACCCCCAGAATGGCAGGTTCTCTAGGCGGGGAGACACCAGAAAATGTAGATTTCCAACCAGATCCCAGGTGATGCTGCTGGCCCCGGAAGGTAGGGAAAAAGAGAATTATTTCAAATGAAAACTCAGCAGAAAGCAGCCGGTGTTTGCAGCGAGCACCCACCGTGTGCTAGCACCAGGCCACACCTGGGGGTCCAGAGGAGGGGCCGGAACTCCTGCCCCCCATAGCTTGACTGTCTAGAGACCAAGACCCAGAGTCCCTGGAGAGGACTTCCAGTTTCTTCTTGGAGATGGACAGGGCTAAAGAAAGCATGGCTCACGCCATTACTATATCGAACACACAGACAAGCTGCAAGTTCAAACTTCCCTTGAATCTGTAAGACACCTGGGGCTGTGCGGCGAACAACTAACCCAGAATGGAAGAACGGACGGACATCTGCAGCAACAGACGAGACATAAGCCCTTACTTCCTTGGGGCAGATGCTATAAGAATTTGCTAGAATTTTTTTTTTAAGTTTTTTAAAATGATTTTTGTGGAGGTCCTCTGTGGGTTTTGGGCCACAATTTGAAATTCATTTTGAAACAAGATCCCCAGTTTTGCCCCTTCCAGTTTCCCCAAATGATAGCCGGGCCATAGGGTAGGAGTGATGGGGGGAAATATGAAATGCCCCCAAACCTTCTGTTGTATCAGGGTCCTTCAAGCCAGGAATGAAACTGGATGAGTTTGAGCAGTGGAAGGAAGCCTGTAGTTTGGGGTGCCAGAAGGGCCAGCTGGAGGAAGCCCAGTCAGCAGCACCCACACGGATTGCTGCCAATGTTATTTGTGCTGACAAGCTACGCCAAGTATGGATCAACAAGGATGCTTTTTACCAGCAATGTCTACCACTGGTGGGCGTGCCCCTTTGCAGATGGCGGCGACGTCCTTAGAGCTTTTCTCTCCCGACATTGTTTGCTTTCTAGCACCATCCCATGTACGGCCTCGCAGTAAATCCAGCCTGCGTCCTTACAATAAAAAGTCGAGTAAGTGTAGATTCTTAAAAATTGCCAATCGCTGGGCAACTCCTGTAACTTTTTCTATACATAAAAGTTTTAGCCTTGGATGTCTGAGAGAAATCTGGAATGTTATTGGAAGCTCTGGAATCTGAAAATATTTTTACTGGACTTTCTGAATTCTTTAACACAAAGCCCATGAAAGTATATCATTTTTCTTTCCTGGGGATTTTTGGATAACATAAAAGAATTTCATGGAAAAAATGTTCATCTTCCAGAAAATGCTAATAACCATTTGCTGCTTCTCAACGAGAGGCCAGTAGATTTGCTGCTTCTCAACAAGAGGCCGATAGAACTAACTGGAGAAGGGAAGGGCAATTCTTCATCTCCTTTATGCTCCTTATTCATTTGTATCTTATTCTTCATGACTTTCAGGATTTTTCTCTCTCTGTAGCCCATACTCACTGGAAAGATACCCGACTCAGCTCTTCTTCTCAGAATTTGTGTGGACGATTTTTACTTCCTGTGAATCTTTTATTGCCTAAACCATCCTTTTTCTACCACACAGCTTGGCCCACATACTGGGAACTGGGGTGGGGGGAGATGTAGGCCCTAAATTAAGAAATGTTCTCTCTTTAGTTGTCAACATAAAATAAACTTTCTAGAATTTCCAGGAATTCATCAGTAATCTATGGTGAATTCTTGGTATTTTCCTGGAATCATTCATTTCCACTCATCCTCCCTTCAAGCTAAATGCATCGTTTAGAGAGGAACCAAAGCCATTTTCCAAATATCTGGAGTTGTGAGTCTTCTACACTCTACGCTCAAACGGAAATATTGACTAACTGTCCCATACACGGTCGCCGCCCTTGCCAGCCTTGGTTTGGATCTGCCAAAGGAGTCTCACATCTAGAATCTTTAAACTGCACAGTTGTGACCCTATTCCCAGTTCCATATTCTGGGCCCCACATAAACCGCCCAACATACAGATTCACATTTAATTTGAGAACTCTCTTGGAACTGGCCAACTTCTCCCCACCAGCAATTAAATCAGGTCCAAATCGGGTATCCTGAGCTGGCATCGACTTCAAGTTGACCCTTTGTGTCTACGCCCACCTTAACGCCAGTACTGAGTTGGTACGCAAGATCGAGGTGCCGCAAAATAGGCCTGGGCTGAAAACACCTGGAATAACTGGCCACCCCCCACGTTTCCCTGGCATTGGCTTACCATTTGGGTTGAAGAAGGTGATCTTTGTGAGTGACCAGCCAAAGCAAAGCATGACATGTGATTTCTTTCCCACGGACATTCACATGGATTTCTAAAAGTGCTTACATACTCCAGAACGAAAAGCTTCATGTCCCAGGAGAATAAATATATCTCCCCCCCCCCCACACACACACAGTCACTCACACATACTCACACAAATAAGTGACAGAAGAGTATCACCGCACAGGAAAGGGATTACGTTAATGAAACGCTAAACCAAGTATCGGTGTCCATTTGTTCATTCTTGTTAGGATTAAACTGAAAGCTGTTTATCTGCCGCTAGTCGCTCAGGGATAGATCTTGGCTTTACTTTTGAAAGAGATTCTTGGCACAGTTTCATTGTTAGGGATACAGGATCCGAGACAAAAAAGAAATTGTCCTGAAGGAGTATAAAAGAGTTATGGTCCTCAGATCTTTATCTGTCTCGATGTTCGGAAAACTTGCTTCGAGAGCAATAACACGGGGCTGGAGTAGAAGGATGGGCAGGAAGGGGAAGCTGAGACAGCCGCCAGGAAGCTGGGGGCTAGCAGCTCTTGTCTTTTCCTGAGCAGGGGAATACAATTAGACAAGAGTTATAAATACATGAGTGTAAAACCACAGTGTGTCTGAGCAGAGCGGGATGGTGCTGAGTCCATATTGCTTGTGTGGAGGGACAACTGAAATTCATTCACGGAAAGTTCATGAAGACCAAGTTAATGCACTCAGCATGGCGTTGGTCCCTAACATGGTCTTCCCCAAGTTGTATCAGGTCTCCCTCTCCATCAGTTTCCACTGAACCAGCAGAGCGAGCACCAACTTCTCCTGATTTCTGCTTTTCAACCTTAAACCGAGGTGTGCTTCGTGGTGACAACAGCTCTGAACCAAAGGCCACAAGGACAACCTTGCAGGCCTGAGTGGCACATCCACCTGGCTTCATCTTTATGTGGAAGTCCTCGTTTATGCCTTCTCTCTTGGCTCTTGCTCCAAACCCAGTCACTGTAAACTATACAACATACCTGTTTATACTTCACTTTTTAGAATCAGAGTGAAGGCGGGGCGCCTGGGTGGCTCAGTGGGTTAAACGTCTGCCTTCGGCTCAGGTCATGATCTCAGTGTCCTGGGATCCAGCCCCACATTGGACGCCTTGCTCAGCGGGGAGTCTGCTTCTCCAACCACCCCCCTGCCCCCAGTCATGCTCTCGCTCTCAAATAAATGAATAAGAATCTTAAAAAAAAAAAAAAAGAATCAAAGTAAAGGCAACAGCCATCTTAGACTTTTGCTCTTTCAATATAGACATCATAAATATGAACTCCTTCTTGTGTGTGTTTGCTTTTCGCTCGGGGCCTGTCGCTGTCCAAATGTGTGAAGAGTATGTCTTAATGGGGAAAATTACTACTAAAAAGAGTCTTCGGGTCAGTTTTTTCCACCACCCGATGGATAAAAATGCTCAGAGTGCATTAAAATCAGTTTGATCATTTATCAAAATTATTGACTCCGTGATGTACTAGACACCATCCTGGGCACTGGGCACAATGCAGCAAATAAAATAGGACAGAAATCCCTGCTCGCCTGAAATTTATATTCCAGTGGTGATATAGGGAAAGATGAAAGAAGGGAAGAGGATGGGGAAAGCCAGCGGTCACGGCGATAGGGCGATTTTATCGAGGTCGGTGATGTTTGAGCAAAGAACTGAAGG
This sequence comes from Ursus americanus, assembly GCF_024610735.1. Lineage (NCBI taxonomy): Eukaryota > Metazoa > Chordata > Mammalia > Carnivora > Ursidae > Ursus > Ursus americanus. Next base: position 113,137,339 of record NC_142164.1, on the reverse strand, counting down.
AGAAAAAGGGAGACAAGTGGATGTGTGGGGCAGCGGATTGCTGGAAAAGCAAGTAGTGAGCATGAAGGCCATGCAGGAGAAGGCGGCCTGGTGCAGGTGCGTGGAGGGGGGGTGCGGGGGGGGGGTGCGGGGTGCTGCAGGGAGTAAGGGAGGAGGGGAAGTAGCATGTGAAATAACAATTAACATTTCAAAAAAGTGTTCTTTCTCAATGTGATTCTTAACCAAATTACTTTTCTGATTTTTCCTTCTCCATCCTGACAAGATAAATGACTTGAGGTGTCAGCTGTATTATCACTAGAAATATTAGAAATTATAATAAGGCTGTGCTATCTCATCTACTTTCCAGCATTACATTGATTATTATCCTAATCATGATAATCTCCACTGTGACCACCAGGAACGCAGGGGCTCCACGGTTTACATCCTCTCATTTGCCCCCGCAATAATGCCTGGGTAACTGTTATTTCCCATTTCGCAGATAGAGAAATTTTTCAGATGAGTCGGTGACTTGCCTAAAACCGCTCAGCGAGTAAACGCTGGTGGAGCGCGGATTAGAAACTCGGTATTATGTTAGCTCAGTACTACACACTGCATTCAGTATACCAGCTCATACCCTCTATACTCTTTCCTTTCAAAAGGAAACATTTGTAGCTGGAAAAGATGGGTTTACCAAATAAGGACAGAGTAAACTGAACAATGACATTTATTTCAGTGTTCTGTATCATCGTGAAAAATGAGAAACAACCTGCGAGTCCAATAATGAGAAATGGATAAGTATGGTGGGCTGAATAATGGCCACCCTAGGAGGTCCGAGTCCTAATTCCTAGGACCTGTGAGTATGTCGCCTCACAGGGCAGAGGGGAGGGGGACTGGGCAGGGCCAGTGTAAGGCTGCAGGTGGGATTAAGATTGCTAATCAGGGAGATTATCCAGAGGCCCCCCTGCAATCATGAGTGTCCTTAAAAGTAGAAGTGGAAGAAAGGCACAGAGAGAGGCCATGTTGTTGGCTTTGAACTTGGAGGAAGGGCCACAAGCCGAGGAACTCACGTGTCTTTTAGAAGCTGCAGAGGGCAAGGAAATATTCTTTCTGGAGCCTCCTGAAGGAACGCAGCCTCGTGGATGCCTGGGCTTCAGCCTGGTGAGGCCCATGTTGGACTGCTGACCTCCAGAGCTGTCAGATAAATCATCCATGTGTTGATTTTTTAAAAAAGATTTTATGTATTTATTTCAGAGAGAGAGAGAGAGCAGGAGCAGGGGGGCAGAGGGAGAGGGAGAAGCAGAGTCCGACATGGGGCTCGATCCCAGGACAGTGGGATCATGACCTGAGCCGAAGGAAGACGCTTAACGGACCGAGGCACCCAGGCGCCCCAAATCCATGTGGTTTAAGCTGTTCCGTTTGTGCTAATTGTTACAGCAGCGATAGAAAACTAATATAGCAAGTCAGTATGGACTGCGTACTTCAGGGTCTGTCTTGCACGCATTTCAATACTTATGAGGTCTAGGTGGTAACACGGAACAGTTTTAGGATCTACGTTTAAAAAGCATTACACAGACGTGTACACACAGGGTGGTTAAAGTTATGCTTGGAAAACAGAGACAAAAACTAGTTTGGTGGCTGTAAAATGTGGGAGAAATTTGGCAAAAATGTGAACAATGGGTAATGTGAGTGGTGAAATGGCGCCGATTCAGTTTTCTTTCAGATTTTATACATTTTTCAAATTTCCTTTACGGGCCTGTATGGAGAAAATACGAAAATGAAGTTGGAGGTTGATTTATGAAAGTAAAAATCCCATTCAGAGAACCGTAATGATATATGTTGCCCAGACAGAACGCTATCGATCATGACATCGGTGGGAAAATCGCATATTCTTTCCTATGTTATCTAGGAAGCCATATGGAGAAACAGTTATCGTTTTAGCAGCTGGTACCAGAATTTCTAGGTAGGGAGAGACCTGCCTTAATTGAGAAGTTGAAAAGAAGCTTTAGCAAGGTCTCAGGAGAGAAGGCAGCCCTCAGGCCTGCGTGTCGCATCGCATAGTAGAGAGGGAGCTGGAGGAGCAGGGGGACCGAGGCCTTTTGGGGATGGGGTCAGAAGAAGGTGGGGTTGGAAGAAGATCTTTGAAGGAAAACACATACCCACAGCGTGTTTTCAAAGGAGCTCAGTGTGTCGTAGATCGGGTAGCTCCTCGTCACCCCAAATCTTCAGCAAAACTGACTTACCCACAGTGGGTTGGATTTCAGGGGGAAACGCTATTAAGATGCGTGAGGCCCAGGTCGATGGGGAGAGAGAGCTGAGATCTGAATCCCATGTCCCTTCAAGATGCGGTTGGTGTGCCTACCCTGTGCGTGACGAAACAGCAAGTGTTTACAGGGCATTTCCTATATAAAACCATCTTAGAAGCCAGCCCTTGGGTTCCCTGGGATCTGTGCCAGCTTGTTGCAAAGCAACCACGACCCGGATCCCCGAGGAGCCGATGGAAGGCTCCCCACTGCTGTTCCCCAGGCTCCGAACAGCTACTCACTCTCCGGCGTGAGGTGGTTTCAGAGCCAGGAACCTGCAGTTATTCCGAGGAGTCGTGGCACTCGGGCTATCTTCAAAAGCCCAGAAGATGCTGGGAAGGGGAGGTTGTTAGAGAACCCGTGGAGGATTCTACAGCCCCCAGGGTGCTCGTGAGAGCTGAACAAACTTAACTCCCCTAGACACTCCAGAAACAGTTCGGAACTCCTGAGATGCCCATGATTGAAAACAAGGAGCCTTCCCTAGAGATTCTTTGGGTCAAATCCATCTTCGTTCACAGTGGTCTCTCCAGAGTGGCAATGGCTTCTTAGGTTTTCTCCAGTCCTCTTTGGAGGGCTCAATGCACCAGAACTCCCTTGGGATCAGATGGTATCCCAGAGGTGTAGTGTCTGCAGTGGGCGGCCAAATTTGTCGCCAAAAATGTGGGGAAGTAGCAATGGTAATACCAGCGTGTGTGTGTGTGTGTGTGTGTGTGTGTGTGTGTGTGTGTTCATGAGCACACACATGTATACAATTATGCCTACTTGTGCCTTTTGTGCAGATAGGAGTGGATCCAGATTTTGTGGGCCTGAGACATGATTTTGAGGGCCCTTTTTAAAAAAAAAGAACACTATATTATAAATTCAAGATTAAGTGTAAAAAGTCAAATACATATTTAGGATGAGAAAAAAGATTGCAACAAATGACAAATATCAAAAAAGCTTGCAAATACCCAAAGCATCACAAAATCTGGAAAAATAACATATATTAATTAACTCCCTGGCACACCTCTATAATACTTTTTCCTACATTTTTTAGCTGCATTTTCTTTGATCCACTCTTCAAATGACAATGCTTTTTTTTTTTTTAAGATTTTATTTATTTATTTGAGAGAGAGCATGCACACATGTGCAAACACATGTGGGCCAGAGGGAGAGGGGAAGCAGACCCTCCCACTGAACAAAGAGCCCTATGTGGGGCTTGATGCGGAGCTCGATCCCGGGACCCTGAGATCATGACCCAAGCTAAAGGCAGACACCTAACCGACTGAGCCACCAAGGCGCCCCAAGCATGATTGATTTTTATAAAAAATTATTGATAGTATAGAAATTGATTTCCAGCTTCCCAATTCATTTTCAAGTCAAAATGACATTCATTGCCAAAAATGTTATGTAAATTTTTACAATCAGTTGCCAAGCTTGGAAGACCTATCAAATTTCTTGCATGTATGAGCTCTCAGATTTCAGGGCATTTCAAGTTTCCTTACACAATAACTAACCTTAAACATTCTTGTTTAGTGGTATACTATTTTTGTGTTAATCATTGTCGGTATCAGTATTTCTTTTCTTTTCTTTTTTTTTGAAGATTTTATTTATTTGTCAGAGAGAGAGTGAGCACAAGCAGGGGGAGTGGCAGGCAGAGGGAGAAGCAGGCTCCCCACTGAGCAGGGAGCCTGACATGGGCCTCTATCCCAGGACCCTGGGATCATGACCCCAGCCGAAGGCAGACACTTAACTGACTGAGCCACCCAGGCATCCCTTGGTATCAGTATTTCTTATCAAATTGGCAAGAAATTTAGTTTTCTTCATCTGTATTTATATGATTTACTTTTTTTTTAATGAACTGGATTAGCAAACAATCCAAATGCCTATTCATTGCTCCTATTCAAAATTTATTTCTTCCTCTTCATGTATTATTGATTTTGTTATGTTCTAAAAGGATCCTTCCGTTGTAATTCCTTTCTCCATATCAGTATAATTTCTATTGATTTCAAATATATATCATATACATGGTATATCTTTCTATTGATTTCATATATATATATTTTACTCATATAATGAAATTACATACATGAAATATATATTATATGTAGTGAAATCCATATCGTATGAAAATATATTTCATATATTTGAAAATAAATATTGTATGAAATATGCTTCACACACACATATAATTTCACTGTGTAATGAGCTTGTAACTGTATACACTGAGCTATCATCGTCTGCTCCTGATGGGAGAGAACTTGCATTTTAACTTGAGGTTACTGAGAACTAAATCTTCTACTTATAATTCGACTCACCTCACGATTGGAAGGTTTTCCACAGACCAGCTTCTGGCTTTCTGTATTTCAAACTTGCTTTCCCCTCCACTACCCCATACTTCTGCTGCTTGTAGGCATGACAGCACACATTAATATTTTTTGCCTCTGGCCCTAAATGTCATGGTTCCAGGTGAGTCACGCCAGGAGAAGATGGAAATATTCCTGAAAGCCACTCCTACATCAGGATGACTAGAAATAACGTAGTATAAAATACAAGTATTTCCTGCTAAACCCACTCTCTCTTAGTCAGATTTCAAAAATGCCATGGCCATCTCCAGGGCCACCCAATACAAGGACGGGGAGTCATAGTGGAAAGAGACAGCAGACTTCACTAATTGTGGGTGAAACATATTACTTTTGCAAATTTTACAAAAACATATGAGCATGTGGAGACATTGCCTTGGAAAGGGCCCAGGTGTGCTGTGGAGCCATTAAGCTTCATTAGTCTCCTGATCAATCCACTTTAGGGAACAAGAGTAGGTAACTGGGTGATGCATTCTATTAGAACCTTCTGTATCCTCTATTGTTGAATCCACCTATGGTTTTGCATATGCATATATTTTAATACACACTCATACACGCCATTTCTCTTTCACTCATCATCCCAACATTTCCAGTGAAAACAGCTATGTTAGAACCATAGTTTAAAGCAATTTACAGGGGCACCAGGGTGGCTCATTTGTTTAAGCGTCTGCCTTCGGCTCACGTCGTGATCTCAGAGTCCTGGGATCCAGTTCCGCGTCCGTGGGCTCCCTGTTCAGTGGAGAGCCTGCTTCTCCCTCTTCCTCTGACCCTCCCTCCTGCTCGTGCTCTCTCTCTCTAATAAATAAATAAATAAACAAATAAAATCTTTAAAAAAATGTTTAAAGCAATCTATTACAAACAGAAACAATTTTTAACAGTTATTTTACCCGAATGAAGCAAGAATTGTACTTTCAATTTGAGAAAGAAATTTTTATGTAGTGATTTCAATAAAGCCAATACTTTGCTCAGGAATATAGGAGACTTTAAAAGAAATAAAATTATTTCTACACTACCACAGTGATAAAAGTTTCTGCCTATTATGAAAACAAAACTTTGAATAAAGAGTAAAACAAGCCACCAGAAAGTTGTTCAAAAGGCTTTATTCTTTTGGCTAAAAATGCTTGCCATTTGAATAAGATTGTTTTCTTTCTAAATCTCATCTGCAAAGCTTTATAAAATGAATCTAGATTTATTAATCATCCCTGTATCTTTCATCGGTAGCCCAAAAAATCTTAATAAAGACTCTACTGACATTAGAAGATCCATTGCAGGAAGAAAGACTCTTTGTGTAGATTCATATTGGGGGGGGGGGAATCAATCTGTGTCCTCCTGGTTCTTAGTGAATTCTTTCCGGTCCGTGTGTGTGTATGTGTGTGAGTGTGTGTTTCTCTTACACACAACCCAACCAAACACTTCCTTTTGCAAATATTATGATTATCATTATCTCTGTTGCACCAGGGGAATTTTCAGCATTCTAAAAATAATTTCTATTCTATGGAGTCCGAATGTTTTTAGTTACTGCTGCGCAAACAGTGGGGTTTCACATCAGATCCATTCTGAAATGCTATTAAAGACTCAGAAGATGACAAAAATACGAACAATGCTTTGAAAATTAGGATAACTAGGCCCGATTAAAATCAACTTCTATACCAGCGAAAGGATAAAATCCTAGTGTAATGGTTGACCTCCAAGGCCTCATAAAAACCTGTTTCCTTTCTCTCTTCCTCATCTTCTGTTTGCTTCCTTTCTCACTGTCCTCTTTTTTTCTGTACTTTAACAGCAGCCAGGACTGGTTTCAGCCCCATGCTTAACCCCTTGTCTGCCGGCCTTCATCAGAAATCCTCAGCCTGGGAGTAAGGAGCCAGGAAGGCTCTAGGCAAAATGTCCACCTTAAGGCAAGTGATTTCCTTCTTGATTTCTTCCCAAGTCATCTGCTGTTGATTTTAGATTTTTGTACAACTGGATGAACATTTCCTCCCTCACTTGTATACATTCCAGGATAGAGATAAACAATTTGTTTTATTATCCCCTTCAACCATGCAAAATTAACTTTTTCAATGTGATTCATTTTGCTTATAAATATCACAAAGAAGACTAGTTACTAAAGTCTAAAAATTGCTCAATTCTTATAAAAAGCTTGGTGGTAGGGGCGCCTGGGTGGCACAGCGGTTAAGCGTCTGCCTTCGGCTCAGGGCGTGATCCCGGCGTTATGGGATCGAGCCCCACATCAGGCTCCTCCGCTATGAGTCTGCTTCTTCCTCTCCCACTCCCCCTGCTTGTGTTCCCTCTCTCGCTGGCTGTCTCTTTCTCTGTCGAATAGATAAATAAAATCTTAAAAAAAAAAAAAAAGCTTGGTGGTAAAAATTACTATTCGTGGAGATTACCCAAGGAAAGTAAAATCCATTGGTAATTCTAGATATTCACAGACCCCAGGTTAAGGACCTTTGTGGTAACTGATAGCGTACGTTAGTTACGGCTGCATAACAGCGGTTCGGGAGTGTGCAACAATTATCTGTGTTTTCATGCATTGGTCTGTGGATCAGCTACAGCTTGGTGGCGCTCATCTGGGGTAGGAGGGCTTGGCTCCAGGCTGCAGGCTGGTTTTAGGTCTGCTCCATGTGTTTCTTCACTTTCCTTGAACCAGAGCTAGTTGAGGCACGTTTTTCTCATGGTGAATCACAGTGGCCTAAGAGGTCAAGCCCAACCATACGTGTGCCCTTAAAACTTGAAAGCTCCAGTCAAGTTTGCCAGCTTTCCACTGGCTAAGCCCAAACTCAGGGGGTAGGGACGCAGACTCAGCCTCCCCTATTGCAATGCTAGGTCACGTGGCACAGGGGAGAGGGAAGAATTAAAGACAGTGACCGCTGACCCTCATTTTCTCTCTGTGACTTGATTTTCCCGTTTGTAAAATAAAACAAAAGACAACAAAAATGAAAAACTCTACCTCCTGCAGTTGTAAGTATTCAAGTACTTAGAACAGTGCCTGGCACACACATTAAAAAAACAAAAACTTTAAATATTTATTTATTTATTTATTTTAGAGAGGTTGGGGAAGAAGAGAGGGGCAGAGGGGGAGGGAGAGAGTCTTAAGCAGACTCCACCATGCCCCGTGTGGGGCCCCACACGGGGCTCAATCTCATGACCCTGAGATCATGACCTGAGCCAAAACCAAGAGACGGACGCTCAACGAACTGCACCACCCAGGGGCTCCACCCAGCCAAAAAAGTTAAAGATAATATTGTTGTTGTCATGTCCCAATTATCCAATAAGAGGAAAAGTTAATTCTTATGAATACCCATACCTTCAACCATTATGCAGTCATCATAAACAGCTCAGAAGAGATACAATAATTTGGGGAAATGCCTCTGCTTTAACAGTAAGTGAGAAAAGTGGGATGTACAAAAATATGTGGATAATGTCATCCCAACAATGTAAAAAATCTGTATGAATCAAAGATTTACAGGAAATACACCAATCATTGAATTGGCTGATTCTGGGTGGTGATTGTTTTCTTCTTTCTATTTTTCTGTATTTCCCAGTTTTCTTTTTTTTTTTTTTTTTAAGACTTTATTTATTTATTTGACAGAGAGATAGAGAGAGCCGGAGAGCACAAGCAGGGAGGAATGGCAGAGGGAGAAGGAGAAGCAGGCTCCCCGCTGAGCAAGGAGCCTGAAGTGGGACTCAATCCCAGGACTCTGGGATCATGACCTGATCCGAAGGCAGATGCTTAACTGACTGAGCCACCCAGGCACCGCTTTATCTTCCAATTTTCTGTAATAACATGTATTTTTCTCTAATAACAGTAAGTTTGAAAAACATTGTTAAAAATAGAAAGAGGGGGTGCCTGGGTGGCTCAGTTGGTTAAGCTTCCAAGTCTTGGTTTCAGCTCAGGTTGTGATCTCAGGGTCTTGAGATCAAACTCACATGGGGCTCTGTGCTCAGCGCAGTCTACTTGGGATTCTTTCCCTCTTCCTCTTCCTGCCCTTCTCCCTCTTCCTTTCCCCTCTTGCACGTTCTCTCTCTCTCTCTCTCACTCTCGCTAAAATAAATAAATAAATAAATAAAACCTTTAAAAATAAAATAAGATAAATAAAATACATAAGATAAATAAAAACAAAGAGACCTAGGGTTTGAGCCACCATATAAGCATCTGATCCCAGTCATTAATTCTTTGTTTTGTGTTTTGGGGTAATTTTTGAGCTCTATGCCTTTCATCTTTTCACTACGGACCAATACTATTAGCTTGATTGTTCGGTTTTTCAACTATCCAGTTCCTTTCCTTTTACATCTGGCTTTGGACTATTTCAAAGGTTAAATGAGGTGTTCTCCGTGATTGGAAAAATACACAGCAGAGGTTGGGGCTGCTGTAAGCTTAAGAATGCAAGGAGATGGCACTTCGGGTAATAACACCATTCATCCAAATACCTGGTAAGTGCTGGGGGGATATCTATAAATATTAATAAGTTATCTTTACATTATTTGTCTTTTCCTTGAGTCTTCATGAATAATGGTACTGACTGTGAGCCTGACCCTTTCAGAAAAAATGCTACACTACTGTAATTATACTTTAGGGATACAATATTATTTGAAAAGTCACCTCGATACTATTCAGACATATTGTATTATGTCTGGGAGTAAGATCTTTGACGAATGCAAACTTTCCTGACATTACTCATTACTTTTAGTGCAGGATAGGTTGGCTGTGGGCATATTTTTAGCTCCAGTAGATAAATTAAATCCGATTGTGTTTTTTATGTTTTTGGATTTCCAGACCTTCAGTATTTTCTGAAATCCAAAGTCTGCTTATATGGTAGCTTGAAAAGATGTCTACAAATTCTTTGGTATTGTTTCCTTAAGAGGTTGAGTCTAATTCCTCTCCCCTTGGGTGTGGGCTCTACTTATGACTCACTTCTAACAAATAGAATGTGACTAAAGTGATGGTATGTGACTTCCAAGACTAGGAGCTAGAAGTGTGGCCTCTCTTTGCTCTTTCTTTGATCGCTCATTCTCAGGGAAGCCAGCTGCCATGTTGTGAGAACACTCAATTAGCCCTACGGGGAGGCCCACTTGGCAAGGCACAGAGGCCTCCTGCCGACAGCCGTGTGAGCACACCATCTTGGAAGCAGATCCATCGGCCTCAGTCAAGCCTTCAGATAACCACAGCCTTGCTGATGTCCTAACTACAAAATCTCAAGAGACCCTGAGTCAGAATCACCCAGGTAAGCTGCTCCCAAATTCCTATTCCACAGAAACTGTGAGGTGCTAAATGCCAATTGCTTTGAGCCACTGTTCTGGAGTAATTTGTTAGCAGCAATAGATAAATAACACAGCTTACCCCATAACTTTACTGATGGAAACCTCTCTCGAAAGATTTTATATCCATACCATGTAGTGCCTACCATAAGTAGGGTCTGAACTTCATGGTAAGTTCATAGTGGTGAGGAAAACAAACCCAGGGGATGCCTGGGTGGCTCAGATGGTTAAGCGTCTGCCTTTGGCTCAGGTCATGATCCCAGGGTCCTAGGATCGAGCCCCACATCGGGCTCCCTGCTCGGCGGGGAGCCTGCTTTGCCTTCTCCTCCTCCTCCTGCATGTGCTCTCTTGCTCTCTCTGTCAAATAAATAAATAAAATCTTAAAAAAAAAAAAAAAAAAAAAGCAAAAACCCGGAATCTGCTTTGGGGCAGCTTATCTTTGAATTCCACGAACATGGAGTGAAAGAAAAGGAGCCAAACGTTTGTGACGTTGAGGAAGTTACTTAATGTCACTTGCCCTTGATTTATGAAATAGAGAATAATATTTACTTTGTGTCGTTGTGAGGTTGAGAAATGATATTAAAGTACCGAGCTCGAGCTGTCACTCATAAGTGCTTACTATTACTATTATAGAGGTGGATTTTCACCACCAACTTTTTTTTTTCAGACTTCTAGTTAGAGCACCTGCATGATGCCAAAAATGTCTGATAACTGCATGAGTGTGGAAGGCAGCACTGTCACTGCTAGTTTTGAAAAGTTAGCAAATTTACTACGAAAATGTCTCCACTGTCTTTCTCAAAACTGTCGGTTTGAAACCCTCTCAGGGAAATGACGGCACCGTGGTTTAGATTTGACTCAGTACCTCTCATAAGCTGGTTGTAAATATATCTTCTCATTACAAATCATTCGAATAGTAAATAAGCAAAGTTTTCACTCTGATGTGTCAACATACTAAATGCCATCAGCCGTTTTGTTGAAAGGTAGAGGAGTATTTCTTATGCTGGACCATGTGTGTGATATTTTATTCCAAAGCAATCCTTTCATCATTTAGAAAAGTACTTATCCGCCATCACATTATTTAATCCAAAATCGCATGGGTTTCTCCTTTCCTTAATTATATTGTAGCTTCAACTCCATTTCATCAATTATATTGATTTCCTAAGCTGTTGAGACAAGGGGATCTAACACGTACTCGCTTTATCCTCCTCTGCTCTAATATTCTGGGAATTATCAAGAGAAAAAGCTCAGAACCTAAAGTTTAGGTACACGATCAGCAATTTCAAGAGCCCAAATCTAGATAATTGAGGCACGAGGTGAAAGAACTAGATGGCGATGAACAAGACAGTGGCCTCTGACCGGAGAGCAGCTCTCCCTGGCTGCCATTTTCTTATATGCATAATCGCAGCCCCTGGATCGGCTCTGTTGTTATGGCAACCACCACTGTATATCGCACTGAAATCTGGTATTGAAATGTACTAGAAGCACAAAGCATACATTTTTCATATTTTTCCCAAGTCCTTTTTTCATGGTTTCATGTAGCAATCCAACATGAAACATTTATTGGGGCTTTAAAAATCACAAATCCATCATCTCCCACTCTGAGATTTAGAACTGGCTTCTATGACTGTAATAGCGATTCCCCATCAAAGGAATCGAATACGTTTCAAACCATTATACTTTCTTTCAAAGAAACAAGGGGGAGGGATTGCCCTTGGCGATCTTCTGTGAAGCTTATCTACATCACTGTTCCTGATAGAAGCAGAATTAGTCTTTAGATTCCAAACTGCTGAGAGAGATGATGTGGGGAGATTTCAAATGAGGGGTGACACTTTTGCTTCTATTCCACCAGGAACAGATCAATGTTGAAATTCTCGAGCTGCTCTGTTGGATTCATATGGTAAAGTCAGAGGCTTCTTCAATGAAGACTAGTTGCTCCTCTCGGAGCAGCCACTAGCTACTTCTTATTGCTGCTTGGATGAGACACACTTATTATTAGAATTGCTGGCATTCAAATAATGTGGAGAAGGCTGTAGATTATAGTTAGATACAGAGCACTAAAACTGATTTAAAAAAAAAAAACTTTCAATAACCTAATTCAGGAACTACCAAGGATGCCTCCTGGAAAGAATTTTGTATTAAGCGTTCATATCAAGAGAAAGACCCACAGCCATTTATCTGACACATTTAATTCACAACATTATTCTTTTTCTAGGGAAAAGATTATATAACCGAAAATATCATAACGGATGGAAGTAGGACACAGGAAAACCCTGTTGTAGAGTACATTGCTGACCTGATGGGAGTTTTTGCAAACATTTCTTAGATGCAAGCTTAACAGCTGTTTTCAACATTAATATTATTATAATACTCATTGCCAAGACTAGATTATATTGCTAAGAATTTGTAAAGAACTCAAAGATTTGGAGTTTTAAATCTGCATTTTCAATGTTGAAGATAATCTGCTGGTTACAACATCCTTGCCTTATTATTTTTTTCATGGAAGGGCCATTGCAATCAGCTGGACAATCTCGTTAGAATACAGCTTGAGAGGAAGGATTTTTCTTTTAATAGCTGAACAGCCCTAGGATCGTATTTATAAACTTTGGAAATGGAAATAAAAGTAAAGGCTGGACGAATTAAAATGTCCTTGAACCAGAAAGTAAGATAAGATGGAGGGGAGAATGTCATCCCGTTTATTTTGCTTCCATTCAAATACCGTAAGCAAACTCCAGCTGCTCAGAGGCCTCATTAAGAAAACACCCCAACTCGAGGCCGTAGAGAATGGAACTTGGCCACAGCAATTCCCAGTCGGGCCGCTGTTGAGTTTCTGGAATGGGTACGCAGCGTCGTCAGAGAAAAATCGCCCTCCGCCTACGCAACTAACGGCTGACTTTCCTCATGAGGAGTCACGTCAGTCAAGCTCCTGATGAAACGGGTTCTGCATTCCTACTCGGTCTATTAAACGAAGGACTGTGCTCTTGGTACACCCAACCGTGGGCACCCAACCGTGATGAAAATCACAGCAGATCAAGGCACACCCTGGATGGCGTTTACTAGGATATTTTCATCCTAGCCAAAAGTTCTGTTCTAAATGCAGAGCAAGCGATGAAAATTAATCAAGATTCGTGGGTTGGCTTTAGAAAGATTTCTTGAGACAACATGCAAGCTTTAGATGCTTTAAATTATACAGCATCGTAGATATGAAACATCAAATGTTTTGGTGACTAAGGGAAAAATCAATAAGGAAATAAAGGCTGCATCTAATCATAGAACCTATGGAATATTTTTCCAATTTTAAAAAATTTCTTCAACAAAAATGCATGGCTCTTCCCCATACCAGATACTGTGCTAGGCATGCATTCAAAACCAGAAAGATACACATCCTAGCCTCATGGTACGCTCTAAAGAAGGTAAACAACATGATGTGAATGAGCAACGTGGGCGATCAATACCACACAGGAGACCCTCCTCTGGGTGTGCAGAGGCTCTCCGGACCCCTTGGCAGGAAGGGGCATTGCCGCCCCAGCTGTTGGGAATGTTCCCTACTAATTGCGTTCAGCTGATGCCCTCCCCAGCAGGGGAGCACACTGCATTAGCCATGTTTTTGCATAGTAAATCTACGCAAATATAAAATGAAGGATTTCTTCCCTTCTCTGTGACCTCTCAGAATTTTCAGGAGACACAAGCCATTGGGCAGCCATAAGCGCAAAGAGAAAATTCAAGGGAAGCAGTGATTAATGTTTGAGAGAGGGCGGTCATAGCAAAGCAGTTTTCCTCATTCGATGTACCCGATTTTTGCAAAGTTTGGGGCTTGGGGTTGCAAAGAAGCAGTGTTTAGAGACATGGTGAGTTCAGAAGGAAAATCCAGTGTTGGCCAGAAAGAGACTAGAGCCTCAGCTGGGGCGGATAGAACAAGGCACCCTTCGTCCTGTGATGGAGAAAGGTCTTTCTTTCTTCTTCTTCTTTTTTAAAGATTTTATTTATTTATTTGTCAGAGAGAGAGAGAGAGCGCACAAGCAGGGGGAGTGGCAGGGAGAGGGAGAAGCAGGCTCCCCACTGAGCAAGGAGCCCCATGCGGGACTTGGTCCCAGGACCTCGGGATCACGACCTGAGCTGAAGGTAGACCTTTAGCTGACGCTTAACTGATGGAGCCACCCAAGGGTCCCGAGAAAGGTCTTTCTTAAAGGAAAGGAGCACACGGATTCTGGCGCTGTTGGTTCCCGCGGCGGTGAGGGGAACCAGTCCGATGAGCGGACACGGACCTGACGTGCTCGGCAGTGCAGCTGGGAACCGCACTGGCAGCTGGTGACTCGTCTGTGCTGACGCGAGGAACGAACCTGGGCTTGGAGCTCGAGGAAACTGCATGTTCTTCGGGGCCCAGGTGTTATTTCATTAGAGTGAATTGGCTGGTCGGAGATGCTGTTTCACAGAGAAAATGGACTGGTAGGGTTCCTCCCAGAGAAAAGGTGGAGCGAGGCTGTGCACCCCGTCTTTGCAGGAGAAATCTCTCTCTTCTCTGAGGGCAGCGCTGAGCCCAACACCAGAATGTTTTCTTTGAAGCAACTACCCATCTTGTCTTTTGGTGTATTTATTTATTTGAGAGAGCGAGCGAGAGCGCGTGCACACTCACGAGCTGGGGGGAGGGGCAGAGGCAGAGGGAGAAGCAGCTTCCCCATTGAGCAGGGAGCCCCACGCAGGCCTCGATCCCAGGACCCCGGGATCATGACCTGAGCCGAAGGCAGACGCTTCACCGGCTGAGCCACCCAGGCGCCCTTCTTTTGGTGTTTTGCTGTATTTTTGCTTACCCTAGAATTTTGAGCTTGAATTCTAAGCTTTCTGGTTTGAGCCATTTCTGCACTTACGTTCAGGGATGTACTCTCTGCCTCTTTCTCCACCTCCATCTGCATGTGAAGAATAAAACCCACAGATAACTCAAAAGTCTTCTGACTGGAGGGGAATACCACCCAGCTCCTAGCTGCTGGGAGTGTGGTCCTTGGCCCAGCAGCACCGGCGGCACGTGGGGGCCTGCGGGAACACACGGCTTGACGCCATTCTCCGGGGCGTTCGTGCGCACAGTCGGGTCTGAGAAGCAGCCTTCTGACTCACTGGTCCTCAAAGTCGAATGTTAACAGAACCAGAAAAACGAAGGCTGACCTGTTAGACGGCAGATCGCAGGGAGCACACACCCCCCCCACGCCTTTCTGATTGAGTAGGTCTGAGATGGGGCCCAAGAAGGGGCGGTTCCGGCCCATTCCCAGGTGCTGCTGGTGCTGCTAACCAGGGGCCCGCCCTCTGACTAGCACGGCTGTACCTCATTCTCCCCACTGACTGGGGGACCGGAGTTCCTCTCTGCCGCTCACCAGCCGCGCGATGCCCGACGCTCTCCTGACCCCTCCAAGCCCAACTTTCTTTTCATGTTACAGGGAGCGATGCCAAGTTCATCGTGAGAATGTGAAGACATTTTGAAACGCGCAGCACCTCACCCATGCCCGGCTACAGAATGTGCTCTTCAAATTGGGGTCCGCAGACCGGCAGCAGCAGCGTCCCCCGGGAGCTCGGAAGACCTGCGGTGTCTGGCCCCACCCCAGGCCTGTGGCAGCAGAATCTGCCGCGTCACGACACCCTCAGGTGAGAATTATGAGTGTTAGTCTGAGCAAAGTTCTGCAGGCACGTGGGCCTCATTTCCCGGTTGCAGCTGGGGTACTAGCCCCAGACCAGGCATCGGAAGCTTGAACCCCTAACTCTCTAGCTCTCCCCCAGTGTTCCCACTCTCTCAGCCGCACCCCGAGGGTTTGATTGCCCAGCTCGGGCAGGAACGCTCACCATGACCCCGGGCGCAGGTTTGTGGCGTCCTGGGAGGCCGCTGGGGCACGGAAGCGCAGCCACCGTGAACTTGCCTCCTCGCCTGGGCTTCGCCAGGAAGTAGGGACAGCCTAAGAGGACAGAAGGGGTTTCTGGACCCGACGGTTTGCTTATTTGACTCTGTGATTGTTTGTTTTGGATCTTCACACTGAGGTCCTACTTGAACCCTCGTGGGCAGGAGAGGAGTGGGAAAGAGGAGGGATGAAAGCAAAAGCCACGCGGGGTATAAAGAGTCCCGCGGGGAAAGAAAGACTCTGGGCTGCCAAGGAGAATGACTTGCTCACAGGGAGAAACTGGGTTCTGTTAGAACACATGGTGCAGCCGAGTTCCCACCACAGAAGTCAGCCCCCTCAATGTTCTGGTGTGGGATTCTTTGCGAACAAAGTACTGTTTGGGAATCATTACCATTTGTAGCTCTTTTATTGTACGAACCAAATGAATCCTTCCTGAACATTCTAATGAACACAACAATACAGAAGTGACTTTAGCAGAGTTGGAAAGGCAGCACTGCTTTTTTGCATACTTATGAGTAATGATACCTGAAAAATAATCTGACAGGAAATAAAAAGTAATCACATTTCTTTGATAATGAATAAAACTCTGGAAACTGTCCTTCCCCCATAAGTTTTTGGCTGATTTTGTCGTTGAACTTTCTCTTCGACACCTCTTGTGCTGTGACTGAAGGAGTTTGCTTTCATTAGACCTCGTGGACCAGGACTCCTTGTTCTTTCCCGGAAGCTGAAGAAGGCTAGATGCACATAAACAAGCCATCATCCCAAATACCGCGGCTACAAGATTTACACTGCCCATTATAGTGCAAATCAATACAGCATACTTGCTTTATAGCTGGAGGAAGTTCAGAGATGGGAAGTAATTTATCCAAAGTCATAGCCAGTCCAGGTTGGGGATATGCTCAACATTTCGATCCCTAGTCTGAAGCCTCTTCATATAAAGCATAGACATAAAAACGATGAGTTCCAAGTAAGAGCTAGATTTTAAACTTCGAGTCTTATTTCTTTACCTAGCTATATTTTCTCCTCCCTGGCCCTTAAGCACTGACATCTCCTGGATACAGCTCCAGGGTTCTGTCCATGAAAACAGAAACAACTTTGGGGAAAATGGATTTCGGCTAGGCCTTATCAAAAGCCCACTTGTGAAAATTTGGCCTCCAGTTCAAGACTGGGCAGAGCCCCTTTGGATAAATCCACAACTCAACTCATTTAATGAATGAGGGATCTCAGAAATTTGCCTCCTTCCCGCTCCAAGCCCCAAATACACTTAGAGATTCAGTGCGATGGGAAAATCAAACAGTGACTGCCTCTAAGCAACAGAGGATAATGATTTTTGGCTGGGAAGGAAGGAGCAAGAGGGAGTTTTCTGGAGTGAAAGTAATGACGATTTTCACCAGGGTTTGGATTAGGTGGTGTGGCGCGCATTTGTCAAAACTCACAGAACGATCGATACACTGAAGATTTGTATGTTTCATTATATGTAAATTTTAGCGATCATAAAACCTCGGGTAATGAAACAAACTCCCAGGGAAAATATTTGGGATGGTGACAGGGTTAAGAGCTAGAAGTATTAAATTTGCGTTTTTATCAGCTCTGTCATCATCCTCACCAACCACAAAATACAAAAGTCTTTAGACCACGTGTGTAGAGGGAGGGTGGGTGGAAGTAAGAAGCCAAACCCTGTAGCTAAAGTAGACGGTGCGTGTTCCGGGGAGATTGTCTTTCTGCCAGTGCTGCCAGGAAACCAGACCTTTGCCCTGAACTGAGCAGGCTTCCTTTAGCAGCCAGTCCTTAGATAAAAATAATTGCTAGGGTTGTGGGGGTGTGTGGAGGGCGGGGAAGCTGAAGACTGGTGGGAACTCTGTCGTGAATCCCCTGGAGGAGACCCTGCTCAGGGTGGTGGGAATTGAGCATCTCCAGTTCTCCGATGTTTTTTGCTAAGTAAATGTAGAAATGGGTCAAAAACTGGCAGGGAGGAGAGGCCCTGCTTCAGGATAAAATCCATTGCGTTATGGGTTTGGGCAAAATTAAAAAAGCATGTGGATATGGGGCGCCTGGGTGGCACAGCGGTTAAGCGTCTGCCTTCGGCTCAGGGCGTGATCCCGGCGTTGTGGGATCGAGCCCCACATCGGGCTCTTCTGCTATGAGCCTGCTTCTTCCTCTCCCACTCCCCCTGCTTGTGTTCCCTCTCTAGCTGGCTGTCTCTGTCAAATAAATAAAATCTTAAAAAAAAAAAAAACATGTGGATAAAGAATAAATGTTATTAAGATTGTGTTGTTGGAGGGTCTTTACCCTCCTGTTCCCACTTTGAATATCACTCCAATTCCACAGCTTACCAATGTGGTGTGCTTCTGTTATTGTTATGCAAATTTCAAGCATAGAGAATACTCAGAGAGTAGTACATCCATGATCCAGTCTGGAGCACTGGCTGGCTTGGTCCATGGAACATGCTACTCTTGATCTTAGGGTAGTGAGTTCGAGCCCCATGTTGGGGAGTCTACTTAAAAAAAGTATATTTCCATGATCCAGTCTTGTCAGATTACTGTTTTTTCTTTTTTTAAGATTTTATTTTTAAGTAATCTCTACACCCAACGTGAGGCTTGAAACTACCACCCCCGAGATCAAGGGTCACATGCTCCACTGACTGAGCCAGCCAGGCGCCCCAGATTACTTCTTTTTCGAGATTGCAAATGTGTTTTACTTTGTGATCAGCGATTATTAATAACTAAATAGTTCAAATGAATCAGTTGTCCTTCTATAAATACTTACGCTCTTGACTTTTTCCTCACCTTTATGTTATATGTACTTGGAAATAGGCATTTGGACATGATAACTGGTAATTGGATACTACTCCTGTTTTCCTAAACAAGTACATATATCTGTATGAGTGATTGCTCTTAGCTTTTGTGATTTATAATTTATAGATTTTTTTTTTGCTTAATAGACATTAAAATAATTGAGGCATATCTGCTTTTCTATCTCTACAGACTCTATAGTCTGGGTGCTTTATAATTACATTTTTTTCAGCTTTTTTCAGGAGATATAATTGACATATAACACTGTAGGAGGTTAAGGTGTACAACATGATGATTTAATACACGTATATATTGTGAAATGATTACCACAATAATGTTAGTATCATTTCCATCACCTCACATAATTACTTTTTGTTGTTGTGAGAACA
Organism: Ursus americanus; assembly: GCF_024610735.1. Taxonomy (NCBI): domain Eukaryota; kingdom Metazoa; phylum Chordata; class Mammalia; order Carnivora; family Ursidae; genus Ursus; species Ursus americanus. Next base: position 113,118,408 of record NC_142164.1, on the reverse strand, counting down.
CTTAATATCTACTTTCTCAGCAACTTCCAAGTATACAATGCAGTATTGTTAACTCTAGTCACCATGCTATACATTAGATCCCTAGAAGTTACCCATCTTATTACTGTAAGTTTGTACCCTTTGACCAACATCTCCTCATTTTCTGCACCCCCTAGCAACCACCAGTCTACTCTCTTTTTTAAGATTTTTAAAATTTATTGATTTGAAAGAGAGAGAGCAGAGACAGCACACGTGCCTGGGGGGGGTAGGGAGAAGCAGACACCCTGCTGAGCAGGGAGCCCAATGTGGGGCTCCATTCCAGGACCTTGGGATCATGACCTGAGCTGAAGGCAGATGTTTAACGACTGAGCCACGCAGGCACCCCACCAATCTATTCTGTTTCTGAGTTTGGCTTTTTTAGATTCCACGTGCAAGTGACATCATACAGTATTTGTTTGGCTCTGACATATTTCACTTACCATAATGACCTCAAGGTCCATCCACATTGTCGCAAGTGGCAGGACTTCCTTCTTTCTCATGGCCGAATAATAGTCCATTTATATATGTATTATATATCCATATGGATATATACACATAATATAATATCCATATAGAAACATCTTCCTGATCCATTCATCCATCCAGGGACACTTCAGTTGTTTCTGTACCTTGGCTATTGTGAATAATGCTGCAATGAACATAGAAGTTCAGATATCTCTTTGAGATCCTGATTTCATTTCCTTTGGATATGTACCCAGAAGTGGAATTGCTGGATCATAGGGTATTTCTATTTTTAATTTTGTGAGAAACCTCCGTACTGTTTTCCGCAGTGGCTGCACCAAGTGACACTCCCACCAACAGTGCACTAGGTTCCCTTTCCTCCACATCCTCTCCAACACGTGTTCTCTCTTGTCTTTTTGATACTAGCCATTCTAACAGGTGTGAGCTGATAGCTCGTTGTGGTTTTGATTTAAATTTCCCTGATGACGAGTGAGTGGCTTTGAGCATCTTTTCACGTGTCTGTCGGCCATCTGGATGTCTTCTTTGGAAACACATCTATTCAGGTCCTCTCTTCATTTTTTTAAATTGGATTGGTGGGTTTTTGCTATTGAGTTGTGTAAGTTCCTTGTATATTTTGAATATTAACCTCATGTTATAGCACTATCAGCAATTTTTTTTAAAGATTTTATTTATTTATTTGACAGGCAGCAAGAGAGGGAACACAAGCAGAGGGAGTGGGAGAGGGAGGAGCAGGCTTCCTGCCGAGCAGGGAGCCCGATGTGGGGCTCAATCCCAGGACCCTGGGATCACGCCCTGAGCCGAAGGCAGACGCTTAACGACTGAGCCACCCAGGCGCCCCATATCAGCAATTTGAAAATTTTAAAATGGAAATCTTTATTTGTAACATAAGTCAGTTCTCCAACGTTTTTGGTCTTGGGAGTCATTTAGTCTTGAGAATCATTGAGGACTCCAGAGACCTCGTGTTTGTATGGATTTTATCAATTGGTGTTACTGGCTTAGAAATAAAAGTGGAGAAAATTTTCTAAATACTTATTTATTAATTTATTTAAAATCACAATAACAAACCCAATATATGTTAACATAGCACATTTTCATGTGTTCAGTTCAGAAAATAACTGTTTTCTTAAATAAAAAATGTATTGGGAAAATGGCATTATTATACATTTTAGCAATCTCTTTAATGTCTGCCTTCACAGAAGCAGCTGGATTTTCATATTTGCTTCTTATTCAATAGATTTTTTTTTTAAAGATTTTATTTATTTGAGAGAGAGAAGAGAGAGCCCGAGGCGGGGAGGGTCAAAGGGAGAAGCAGACTCCCTGCTGAGTGAGGAACCTGATGCGGGACCCGAAGGCAGACACTTAACCAACAGAGCCACCCAGGTGCCCCTGTATTCAATAGATTCGGAAACATTGTTTTGTTTGGAAAATATGGAGAAAACCCAGCCTCCCACAGACATGTATTTGGAAATAGGAGGACTGTATTAACAGCTTTTTCAGGTAGTTGTGGATACTCTTCTTTGGTACTACACCAAATTGTGAAAAGTAGTAGTTTTTTGAAGAAAATATGTATTATGAGGGATGCCAGGGTGGCTCAGTCAGTTAAGCATCTGCCCTCAGCTCAGGTCATGATTCCAGAGTCCTGGGATCAAGCCCCATATTGGGCTCCCTGCGCAGCGAGGAGTGTGCTTCTCCCTCTGCCCTTCCTCTTGCTTGTGCACGGTCTCTCTCTCACGCAAGTTCTCTCAAATAAATAAATAAAATCTTTTAAAAAATATGTATTATGAGATTTGAAACCATAATAATGATGTTTTCGTACTCAGTTACATTAAAATTCATTGGTTTATCTTACATTTTGAATGAATATTTTACCCATGCATGATTTTATAATGTCATGTGTTGATTATGAGGGAATATTGTTTCATTGAGTTATGCAGATCTTCCTTATATGATGTAAAGTAAAATCACACTCATTAATACCACCAATCCCCTCAGAGAAGTCTTTAAGTGATGTGACGCTGTCAAGCCCATGGGTGCATATTCAAGTTTTCTAAAATTGTAATTGTCACTTGAAAACTCAAACTCAAATTTTATTATTGGCAGCAAATACTGTCAATTGTTTTCCTCAAACTGATAAGCCCATTTTGTTCATTTTTGAGAAAATGTCTGCCTAATACTCAACTCTAAAATCCCTGGTTGTCAGTTAGCCTTTCAAGTTAAAATGGTATCACGTGAAAACAGCAGCTAGTTTACCTGGCAACTCAAATATTGGCACTTCAAACAGTCACTGAGTTCTGTTCTTTTCTCTTTCCTTTCCTTTCCTTCCCTCTTCTTTTAAGATTTTATTTATTTGAGAGAAAGAGAGCAAGAGAGAGTACAAGTGGGGTGAGGGGCAAAGGGAAAAGCAGACTCCCCGCTGAGCAGGGAGCCCGACTGACCGACGTGGGGCTCGATTCCAGCACTCTGGGATCATGACCCGAGCTGAAGGCAGACGCTTCACTGACTGAGCCACCCAGACGCCCCAAACAGTCACCGAGTGCTTTTCCTTGAGACAACATATGAACACTGGTAGGCAGCAGAAAGGCTTTAGACATACTTCTCACTTTGTCACACAGAATTTGAGAAGATGTGTACTCAAGGGTTGAAAGGTAGTGGAAGTATTAATGTTACCGACATCTGTGTTTTCTGCAAGCACGCGGGGGTGAAGGACACAGTGCCCACGAGTACAGCATGGCGCCAGCGCCTTTGGGTTCACTTGCAGGTACCCGGACTTCTACTCCCTACTGCTTTGTAGCACTATTGCAAATATCAGCATGGTGAGAAAGACAAATAACATCTTTGAGGCATTATGAGAAGAGTTTTGACTTCACAGAACCCTTGAAAGGGTCTTGGAGACACCCAGGTATCTGGGGACCACACTTTGAGATCTACTTGTAAAGGTTCTCAATTTTTTTTTAATCTCCTTTAGGTAAATTTAGTGTCAGAATTTTACATATTTAGCATTACAGATGAATTTAGCATTGTTTTACTTGGGAACTACATGGGTCCGTACCCTGTAATGTGCTGGCAGTACAATGGTGAGCAGAAACAAGGTCTTTGCCCTTTTGGAATTTCTGTTCTGAAGAGACAAACTATAATCCACTCATCAGGTAACTGTAAATATACAATTGTAAGTGCCGTGAGAGCCACAGTAGGGGCAGGTGGCTTAATCTGTGGGTGGGAGGTTAAGATACAGTGTTCCTGAGGACCTAATGTTTGTCTTAGAACCTCAAGGGTCAATAGGTGTGAGCAGGTGGAGGAAGTGGTAATAGAGAGTGTTCCAGGCAGCAGGACCAGCATGTGCAAAGGTCCTGAGGCAGGAGGGAGCTTGACATGTTGCAGAAATGGGAAACAGCTCTGAAAAGGAGGGAGGCTGATGGGAGATAATGACAGAATGGAAAGAAGAGGTGAGAATATATTGTAGTCTCCACTAACATTTTGGCTTTTATGCAGAGAACAAAGAGGTGCCATTGAAGTGTTTCTGGAAAGGGTGGCTTGACCAAATTGGCAGTATGAAAAGATCACCTAGGCAGCAGTTTTGAGAATCAATGGATGATGTTGGTGGGTTGGGCAGATGAATGCAGGGAACCATTTTTCAGATGGGAAGGCTCAGAAATGTTGATGTTTGCCAAGAATCACACCACTCCCAATCTTGAAACTAGGAGTTCCATGCTGTTTTTTATTTTTCAGCTTCATTGAAGTATAATTGACAAATGAAATCATAATATATTTAACTACACTGTTTCTTTCTTCAAGCAACTGAATGATCTTTCTGATATAGAGGCTTCTAGGTTGGGAGGGTCATGGACACCTCTGGGATTCTACTGACAACTAATAACCTTCTCCCTAGCAAAATTCATGTTTGGACACACAAAATTGATACATTTCTAGAGGTTTTCAGGTCTTCTGAAACCCAGCCAGAGATTGCTCAAGACCATTTGAAACCCAAGGTTAACAAGGCTTAGTCTAAAGCCTTTCAAAGCTATCACTGGTGTTAAGTCTGGTCGCTGGTGGATTTTTTAAATAATCATTGAAAACACTAACCACTTTAGATTTCCGGATTAAAAATGGGTTAGTCTTCATAGAATCACCATGTAACCCAGCAATTCCACCCCTAGGTATGTGTTCAAAAGAATTGAAAACAGGTGTTTAAACAGAAACTTGTACGTGCATGTTCATAGTGGCACTATTCACATTAGCCAAAAGGTGGAAACCACCCAAGTGTCCTTCAGTGGATGAACGGATAAACGAATTGTGGTCCTAGTCATACAATGAAAGTATTTGGCAGTAAAAGGGAATGAGGTCCTGCTGCGTGCTACAACATGGATGAACCTTGAAAAGATTATATTAAGTGAGAGAAGCCAGATACAAAAGGCCACACATTGTATGATTCCATTGATATGACATGTCCGGAATAAGTAAATCCATAGACAGGCAGAAAGAAGATGGTGGTTGTCGGGGACTGGGGAGGGGGCAAAGTGAATGGCTGCTTCATGGGTACAGGGTTTTTGTGGTGATGAAAATGCTCTGGAATTAGATAGAGGTGATGGTTGCACAACATTGTAAATGTACCAAAAGCCACAGAGTAGACAGTAATAGATGGGCCTTTTAAAGACTTTAAACCCGAAGCACCGTTCTTTGTATTTTATCATTTTGTCCTCTTTCCTGAGCTGCTCTGGGTCAGCAGTTCCTGCCTTGTTGACTACAGCAGTGATTCTCAAAGGTGGGGGCGGGGAAGGGGGAGTGGATTGGTGGGACTCCCAAGGGACATTGAGCAATGTCTGGAGACAGTTTGGTTGCCGCGACCTAACGCTATCTAGTAGGTAGAGGCCAGGGATGTTAAATATCCTACAATGCACCAGACAGCCCTCATAGCAAAGAATACTCTGACGCCAAATGTCAATAGTGCTAAGGCTGAGAAACTCAGGAGTGTAGTATTGATGCTGTATAATTGAAAATGCCAATAACTACTTATTATGGGCGTTCTTATGGAGACAGCTCCCATTCCCTTGGTCCCTAGGGCTTGTGATGCCAAATGCTGAAATAGCCCCAAGGAGAGGGTTCTGGAACTCTATAGGGAAATCAAAGACCTCAGCCTTGTTACTTACACATCCCACAAACGCTATATCCCATAAGGTCCTGGGGACATCATGGAACTAGAAAATGGAAGTTAACCTTCCATGTCTGGCTGCATGGTATCTGCATGCTAGCAGCCTGGCGAAGACGAGTGGATAAAGAATAAGAATGTTTTTCACAGCATAAGAACAACATGATCTATAAAGGAGGCAAATTAGCATATTATTATTATTTTTCTTTATCATTTCGGTTCTCACTAATAATTGCATCGTCAGTGATTTCATTCCGAACCAAGGTTTATTTATGTATTTATTTATTTATTAGTCTACTTATAGAAGGTTGGCCCTTTTTTCTTACAAGGGAAACACTGGCTATATGGATTAGTTTCATTTCTTTAATATTATTTGAATATTGGCAAAAACAAATGCTTTTAAAACAGGCATAATCTTGAATGAAAATCAGATCCTCCATTTTAAAAGCCTCGTCACTGTCTTTCTTGAAGGGAGCAAACCCATACTGCACAAAACAGCAACAGATTCTTAAATATTCTCCTTATTATTCTGCAGAGAGATGACATGTTCAAAACACCCTTAACTACACTTACATTACTTTAGAAAATACCTTAGGGAAAACCTTCAGTAATTATTTACTTGCTGGAAGATTTACTCTCTGAAAAATTATGCTTGGTCTCTCCCTAGCTGCCAAAAAAATGTCACAACTAGGAGATATCATGTTGAACACATTGTTTGACAATTTGGAGGTCACACGGGGGGAGGGGCTTCACTATAGTTTCTCTCTAATGGGTTTGCCAAATGTATCTGTACCTGCCCCTGCAGTGGTAAACTTTCCAAAGGTGGCCATCCATCGAGAATAAATGGAAAAATCATGTTTGAGTATAGGGAGCACTTGCTTATGTGAGTGAATTCACTCATACTGAAAATGCCAGGGAGTCAGATTCACATTTTTCTTCATCTAGGGGTCTGGCCAACCCGTTCTAATAACAGTGCACACATCTGTGAGGCAGCTGAGGCCAGGACTTCATATGTTTGTGATTGGAAGACTATGGCTACAATAGGAAGTGATGTATTCGAAAGAAATTAACAAATACACACGAGGGTAGGTGTGAGTTTCTCAGCAGGGAAGCGGATTCTGTCCTCAAATGGTTGCATGGAAACATCTGTTTCAAACCATTCTGAACTAGGAAGAATGTGGGGACCAACCGTATGTTTTGCCTGGAAAACGCTTACCTCACCCTCTTGACCTAAGGGATGGTGTCTGGACAGGGGAGGAAACAGAAGTGGCCTTGGAATCACATCCTTTTAAAAACAAAACAAAAACCATGTCCTTGTGCTTTTTTGAAGGGTTTCTTCACAGCATAAAAATTCCCCAAATATCCTCTTTGTGTTTATTTTTTTAACCCCTTACACAGTTTCCCCACAGTATCTTTCATAACTGTGGCATATTTGTCCAAATGAAGAAGCTGAAATTGGTGCATTATAATTTAACCAAGCCTCAGACTTTATTTGAATGTCACCAGTTTTTCCATAATGTTCTCTTTCTGTTCCAGGATCCCATCTAGGACACTACATTGCATTTAGTCATTATTTCCCCTACTTGTCCTTCTTGGCTTTTGATGACCCTCTCTTCTTTTGCTTGAGATTATAAGCTTCAAAATGGGCTCTTAAAAAGTCCTAAACATACCAGGGCCAACTTTTCAATTGTGTCTATTGTAAGGGAAGGAAAAAAAAACTTTTCTTCTACCTTCTAAGTTCTGAAGTTAGGTCCCTGGAAATTAACCTGACAAAAGATAAGTTAACAAGATAAAAACTGAGTCTGTAGTGCATATATGTGGAAGAAATTCAATGATAACTCAAAGTGGTGGTTATGGCATCTTAACAAGAGCAATAAATTTGCAGAGAGGTAACAAGACAAAAGGAAAAAAGGCTTAGGCTTTTAGGGGTGACAAGCCATGGTAAAGTAAATACATGGGGGAAAACTAATGGAAGATAATAGTTAGTGAAGTTTGTTATGGATAGATTCCTCTCATCTCTGGGTGGATAGGAGGCTAGGGTTGTCCCTGGTGCTTAGGAATCTAAGAATTATCCTCTTCTTCCTGGTACAAGAGAGACACCTTTACAAATGGAATTTTATGTTCTGCTTTGAGGCAAATGGGCGGAAGGCAGAGAGACTTTTTTGGCATCTGCTGTTTCTCAATTTTCTTCAGCGCAAAGTGTTATGCCAAAGTAATTTATTTGGAGGTGGCATATTCTGATCCCCTGCACCATAATTCAAAAAACAAACCAAAAACAGAAATGACAAACAAGTTTAAAAACCCAATCAAAAAAATGGGAACATTTAAAAATGCAGCCAAAGGGCTCGCCTGGCTGCCGTTGTACCTACATAAAATCAGTCATCATCCAGTTAAGGAATTTCTTTTCTACAATTTTAGTGCCTATTGTGGCATTACTCAGCATATAGCTGGATCTTTCTCACGGATCAGAACAAGCAGTCATCAGGCAATTGGAAGGACTAGACTAGGCAAGCAAGTTATTAGAAACTAGACTTCTGGACTGGGAAAGGACAGAAGTTTGGACCAGACCATGCCTAACTATATGAGGAGAAGTTCAGAGAGCTGAACATCTGGGAGACCCCAGAAAGGTAGCATCAGAAATTGAAGCAAATAGCAGGAGCGTGGGGGCAAGAGGTTGGGAAAGGTGGGCAGGCAGGTGGGCTAGCAGTGAGTGCCAGACAGGGTTAGGTGATGTGCAGGGGCCAGTCAGCTATGAGCAGGAGGTTGGCCAGAAGGAGCAGGAAGGACATCAGCCTGGGCTCATGCTGCCTGTGAATCAGAGGCAGGATCCTGGTTTGAGATCTCAGAGCTTCGGTTCTGAGTGGTATGTCTGGCAGGGTCCGGGCATGTAGGGACTACCCAGAAGCAAGATACCTGGGATACCAAGGTAGAGAGGTGAGCACAGGAACCCCAGCATTAGAATTAGGGCAAGGTAAGAACAAGGTCAGAACCCAGATTAACCTGAGATTGTATTAACTTCCCCACCAAACAAAAGATACTAAATTCCCCGTGAATAGGAAAAAAAAGTCATCACTAACCCCAACTCAGAGTTTCAATCTTGGCGCCAATGAGATTGGGGACCGGATAGCTCTTTGATGTGGGGGCTGTCCTGTGACTTCGTAGAATGTTTAGCAGCATCCCTAGCCTTGACACACTGGATGCCTACAGCACCTCCAGCCCCTGCCAAGCTGTGATGATCCAAAATGTCTCCAAATATTGCCAAACATCCCTGGGGGACAGAATCACTCCTGTTGAGAACCACTGCTCTAAAATGAAGCTGACCCGGTAAGAGGCATTAAATGGCCTCAGTTGTAATAGAAAAATGTCTGGGGGAAGAAAAGCAGGCCAGTTATTACAACCCAGAATGGGCACTAAGGGAAGTGATCCACCTAGTAAGGCAGTGTGGAGGCAGCGGCTCCTTCGCAGGGAGCCACTGCACAGGCAGGTGTTAGAAAATAGTGGTCTTCGGTGGCGGGAGTCTAGGCCCATAAATTGCCTTGCTCTGTATACACGATGTATATGGTAGAAGTGGGTATGTAGTCACTGACTTAATGGGTCAAATGAAATTGAGTTGTGCTGAAAGCAATGTCTGACACATAAAGCCAGAAGAAATGAAATTTGCCTTTGTGTTCTCATACCGTGAAAGCCGTCCTAGCATTAAAATACCTTTGCCCAACGTGGGACATATTTTACTGAATAATGCCCTTTTGCACTCTTAAGTTTTTTTCAGTTGAGTCTTATAAAGGGGTTGCGTAAAACTTTTTTATCCCAGAAAATAGTGGTCACTGAAGCATTTTGGTGGATTTGTTACCACTTATATATAGTTCTAGCCTAGATTTCTCTGATTTTTTGTGTGGTACTGATGTTTGGGAAACTAAACAGTAATAAATGACCTTTTCCCAACAACAGCTACCCTCCTCAAGATCCTGGAAACCTTGTTTCCAAAATATCTGGGAGGTTCACGCTCTCCCTAACCCCCTCCCAACTTGAAAGTATATAATGGGTCACTCCTCATGACCCCAGTGCAGCCCTTTTCTGCCCACAGGTCCTGTCCCCGTGCTTTAATAAAACCACCTTTTTGCACCAAAGACGTCTCAAGAATTCTTTCTTGGCCGTGGGCTCTGAACCCTAACGTCTCTTCTACATCAGTAGTCACACCTTGTGTAGTCCCTCCCTTTGCGTGAGGGCCGGACCTAGTGACCTGCTGTTGGCAAGTAGAATATGGTGCAAGTGATAGGATATGGCGTCCAAGATTAAGTTCTGAAGATCATCACCGCAACTTCTCTTTTTCTCTGGCTCTTCTTGCTTGCTCTCTCTGATGGAGCCAGATGCCATGTTGCAAGCTGGCTTATGGAGAGACCTATGAGACAAAGAACAAAGAAAGACCTCTGGCCAAAACCCAGCAAGGAATTGAGGCCTTCAGTCTCACAGCACATAAGGAACTGAATACTGTCCACAAGGACTTGAGCCTGAGATGACTATAGCTCCCAGCCAGCACCTTGACTATAGCCTGCAAGAGACTCAGCTGAACCATTCCCAGATTCTTGACCTGCAGAGAGTGTAAAATTAGAACTGTTGTTACCTTAACTTGTTACATTTTAGGGTGATTTGTTATGCAGCAATAGATGACCAACACATACACTAAGGTCATTCTGCATTTAGATCACTGGCCTATTCTTGTATCATCCAATGTGGCAACACACAGCTATGAAGACAAAACAATGGAACTTGAACTCCAGCTCCTGACGGGTAGAGAGGGGGCCCTGAGGTAGGAGGACGGCAACTGACCGTGACACACAGAGTTTGAGGCCGCTGAGAAATGCAAGAGAATCTACCCGGGATGTGAAAACAGGAAGTCCACCATTTGTAGCCATAAGACAAGCACACCCGAGTGTATCTAATCTGCCCAACACGGGGAGGCGGGAGGAAACAGAAAAGCGAGCAGCGCCGTGACTACCAGGTGAAGTCTGCATCGTGCAGTGGGGAGGGGGCACCAGAAGGAAGCAGATCCAGGCTTTGAGGAGCACCAAGGAGTCCTGGAAGAAAATGACGATGGCAGTTTCAGGGGAAATGTGGAGCATGTTTAAAAATAAATTTCTAAAATGTGATGCGTGATAAGAAATGAAACATCCCTAACACCCACAACCACAAGCCCCACAAAAGAAGAAGCCTCAGCCTCCCAGCCCTCTAGGTGACTACACTGTACTGGGGTTTCTGGACAATTCCATAGGCCCAACGGACAAGAGCGAGCTGTAGCTGCTGGAAGGAGAGTCAGGGATGTGAGAGTCCATTCTTTGTAACTGGACAGAAACAAAGACAATAATAGTGCTATTTACTGACCTCGGCTCAAAACGGTTTACAGTTTCTTGAAACTTCATGTTTTGCAGCTGAGGAAACTAAGCCCTCACGACAAGGTGTGTAACTGGTGGAACCAGCGGAAACCCAGGTCACTTGATTCCGAAGCGTGACCTTTACCCACGGGTGCTATCCGTAGCTGTAACAACCGCGCAGCACAAGGTACGAGCAATCTGAACAGATGGCCCTTGAGCTGAGCCATCCTGCGGACCCTTGCTGGGCCATGCCGGGGAGGCTAGCGCAGTGACTGGGGACGGAGGGGACCCCGCGGTTGCTGAGGTCGCTGTTGATCGAGTGTATGTTTATATACTAACTGGTCCTGAGTCTCGTCCTTTGGTACTTAAGCATCCCATCAGAGGTAGCGGCGTGGCTGGGCCAAGAGCAACTTTGCTCCTGGCGAGACTGCGCCCGGGCCTCCTTTCTGAGTTTCTCCGTTTGTCGCTGTCCTGCAGGGACATAGCTTATCACATAAAACCTGGACGTTTATTTCCAGCACAAACTGACTAAAAGTGAAGGAGAAACCAGATTGTCTGTTCCCTCGAGCATTTGTAGACAGACAACTTTTAAATAGAAGCACACACATGGGATTCTGAAAGCTACCCTGGCACAGTGAGTTCTGGTTGGAGATCCCTCTAGAAAGAGAAACTCGAGCTACCGTCTTGTCTCGTGAAAAGGGGTGGGGGTGGGATTTGGCTGTTGAGGGAAAAGCTGGTCTCTTCGTCTCATGTAAAATCACAAGACCATGGTGTAAATTTAAAGTAGTCGTAGAGTCGCCCTCCTCCAGCCTGGCTGGTTCATTTACGCTGAGTGCCGATTTGAGGAAGAAAGCCGTATATTTGGCCTTAGGCTGGAGGACACCACTGACAGTGGAATATGAGGAAGTGCTTCTCGACCCTAGAGTCACCCTGCAAAGATTTTGGTAATCGATCTGCGGTGTGGCCTGGCAATGAGATTAAAATCTCCCCCGATGATTGCCATGCACAGCCCAGGGTGGGGATCACTGATCTGAGGGATGGCAGGACTTTTGCAGCCACTTGGATGGAGTTTTGCCACTTATGAGTTGGATCTAGTAAATGACCAGTTTGTTTTCCCAGTAAGCCACCTAGGTGTTGGGCCAGATTTTCCCCTCTGAGCCGCAGAGGGAACTGTGGTCTGGTCTTCGTGACATGCCTCTCTGTTTTGTTTCCCCTGCTGGCACTTGAAGGGGGAATTAATGTTTTAACTTCTTCTCTGTGCTTTTGTTTTATCATCCTGGAAGTGAGAAGAGTCCCTATTTGATGGGGCGGGCATTCAGGGATCGGTAGTGACGATTTTTGTCATGGTCCTGCAGGGACGTAGTTAATGAACCGGTAGGGGCGCTGTTGGAGCAGCAGTCGGTGGCGAAAACTTGCAGAATCGGAACGGTAGCAAGGGTGTGAAGCCCCGCTGCCTGGGGCGTTCTAGCATGGCTGTGCGGGACGCTGGAGAGGGACCCACAACTTGGACTAAGCGAGAGCGTTAGGGAAGCCCAGACCCCTCCGTTTATGAAGGTTCCTATGGAATTGTAATATGACAGAGTAAAAACCTTCCTCATAACTGAGCAGGTATATATATGCAGGGACACTTCAATAATCACAGCATTATACAAAGGAAGATGGAATTATTGTGAGTCTCCTACGTTTTCACGCATACCATATTCCTACAGATCCTTAACATTGCTCCGTGTTGGGATTTTCTGGGGCCATTTTCCAGATAGCGCGATATACCATTCCTCAAACTTTAATGTGCATGCCAGTCACCCAGGGCTCCTCTTAAAATGTAGATTCTGACTCAGTGTTCTGGGTGGGGCCTGAGAGTCTGCATTTCTGTTTTTTCCACATCTCTGATGCTGAGGCTCCTTTCTAAAGAAGGTATCAAGCATTGTTCCACATGCTCCGTCTCAAGGCTCACATTATGGCTGTCAAACATTGCCCATTGCCGTCTTTCTCTGGTGTACTGGCCTCCGTTTAGGGGTGCCAGATGAAACATGTCCCAAACATACTTAGGGGAAGTTACTCCTCGCTTGTCTGAAATTCAAACATAACGGGGCTTCTGGCTAAATCTGGCTACGCTAAACCCCACTAGCCTCTTCCCACTTGTAATCTGCCTCTAATCTATTGGGGCAGTGGGAGTTGAAAACAGAGTTATGTGTAACTAATGAATCACTGAACACTACGTCAAGAACTAATGATGTACTATACAGTGGCTAACTGAACATAATTTAAAAAAAGAGAGAGAGAAAAGAAAACAGAACTTAAAATGAGAGCTGCCAAGTATAAGAAGCCCTCGATTTTTTCCCGTCTACACTTGCTTCCCCATAGTGTCTCGCACTATCTCTATTCTGACCAAATCTGTTTCCCCAACTCCTCACTCCCGAGTTCTGAGACTCTGACACCCAATTGCCTCCTCACAGTCTCTGCCAGACTGTCTAGCAGGGTTTCAAAATGAACATGCTCGAAGCAGGACTTCTTGACCCACCCCCTCCCCGGCTCGGCATGGGTTCCACCAGTTTCTCCTCCCATAGCCTGCTTCCCCGTGTGTGGCACTGAGCGCCAGCAACCTGAGAGCCATTTAGGGTGAACTTTTCCACACACCCCCTTTCCAGGCCATCAACTGGCCCTGGTAGCTCTCCCGGAACATTTCTCCAATCCATCTGTCCCTCTGTTAAAAAATGAAATCCAGCTGAGTAAATTTTAAAGCTCTTATTGACTTTATTCACTGATATTCATGACTCATTGAATAAGCAGCATCCGTTCTAGCAAATAGAGCTCCAAGAGCTATACAATATGAAAGACTCTTGTAGGTGGAAGGGGGCAGGACAAGGAAGTTCCTGGGGACGAATGGATTATTTCAGGCAGTCACCTGCCTGTGGGGGATGGCAGGGGTCCATCAGGCCAGTTACTTCCTTAGTGCTGACCACATTATTCCAGATAAACTGCCTTAAGATTCCGCTCCCGGGACAGGCTGAAACTGCAAGTAAGCCAAGCAATACGTCTTGGTTTGGTGATGTGGGCTTTGTACAAGTGACTCCATTTTGGGCCTGCTATCTCCCTTTGACCACCTCTCATTCCCACTGCTAAAATCCCTATCTAAGCCATCACCCCCTCTTGCCTGGACTAGCACATGGACTTATTGGGTCTAGAATCTCTTCTTGCCCCCTTTCCTCCCAGTCCCCACAGAGCAACAATCAGGTAGATCCCTTACCTCCTCCCTTGCCAGTTGGCACACCCAAAGCCCCAGTTGAAATTATTGACTAGAAGCTGGTAAGTCCACAACAGAGATTCCGAACTGGGGGTGATTTTGCCCCCCCCCCCACTGGGGGCAATGTTTGGAGACAGTTTGGGCTGTCATCACTGGGGGCATTATTGGCATCTAGTGGGTAGAGACCAAGGATGCTGCTGGGACAGCCCACTGATACCAAATAATGTCTGGTCCCAAATGTCAGTCATGGGGAGGCCGAGAAGCAGCAGCTTGAGGTGAGTGGGATCCCAGCGCTGAGGGTGGAAGAGTGAAGGAGAGTTTTATGCTGACACACAGCGCTGCATTAATAAACACCTGCATTCGCTGGCTTCCTGCAGCTGCCCCGAGGGGGACCAGCTCCTGGCTGGACACATGCAGCAAAAGACACCATGCTGATAGCCTGGTGAGCTCCCACCAGGTAAGCAAGCATAACTGGAATGCTTAGAGTTGCTATAACATCGAACAAATGAAACCTCTAGTAAAGCATAAAACAACCGAAAACCAGAGCCCCGTGTGTGGAAGGGCTGTATTTCCAAAGGTCCCGGGGGACGGCCGATGAAGGCCTTGAGCCGCGGGGCTGTACAGGCTGCCCAGAGAATTTGCAGAGAACGAAGGCCTCTGATTTTTTCCGCTAAGCTCTTAGATTTAAGTGAAACAAGGGTAAGAAATTTCCCTTTGGTGTCTCTTGACAATTAAAGGATGATGTAGGGAAAGTGTTTTGAACTCTCACAAAAACCATGAAATTTTTTTCCTTTCATTGAAGCATCTTTCCAATGACATTTCAACAAATTAACAAGGGCAACATCAAAATGTGTGTTTCTTCCTCCTTAAAAAAATGTGAAAACAACTGCTGTTCTTTTCCACTTCATTAAGCTAAACAGACTTGAGGTAAGGCTGGCCTTTCCTGCTGCAGAGTGATCCCATGGAGTACGAATAAAGCCACCAAAGAACTAATATTTGCTAATGATCTCCCTCCACTGGCTTTCCTGTTAGCCATTTTTAACTCTGGGTTTCCCCCGCTGGGCAGGAAGCAGTCTATGGCGTGGTTTACCAGAGAAGCCCCTCTAATCCCCTTTCACTTGATAGGCAAACCCAAACCTATCTTTGTCTGACAGGTCTCAGGAGCCCCACAGTGATAAATAGATGAAGAAACATGGCGGCAGTCCAGGGGGAAGGTGGGGATGTGGAGGACTTCGTGAGAGACACAAAATGGTGCTTTCAGGAATCAGATAGTTAGGGGTTTAGGATGTTGAAGGAGTTTTCAACTCTGGCTGCATGTTAGAATCACCTGGAAAGCTTTTTAAAAGCACCACTGCCTAGGCTGGGCCCCACCCTCAGAGTTTCAGATTCAGTTGGCCTGGGGAAGGCCCAGGCCACTGGGATACTTTTAAAGTTTCCCAAGTGACTCTCGAGGACATTGAGGGTTGAGAAGTACCGCCCTAGACCAGGATTTCTCCACCACAGTGCTGGCGGTATTTTGGGCCAGATCATTCTGTGCTGTTGGGGAAGCTGTGCTGTGCGCTGCGGGAGGTTCAGCAGCGTGTCTGGGCTCTGCGGATGGGGGGCCAGTGACATCCCCTCCTCCTATTGTGACAACCAAAAATGCCTCCAGATATTGCCAAAGGTCAAAAGTCCCCTGAGGGACAAAATTGCAACCCCCCATTCCCCACATTGACAATCACTGTCTTGGCCACTGTGTGCAGAACGTAGTTCACTGGTGACCACACCCATAGTATGGTTGGGGGACTGGGGGTGGAAGTTCAGCTCTCTGAAATAAAAATCTAAGGCATGAAAGAACTGTTCACTGTCCCATCCTCAGCCTTGAGGTGGGATCAGTGGTGCCTTCCATAACTCTACACGGAAATACCTTTCCTCTCGATTACAGACATACAGACTACATTGGCCCTGTAATAAGTTATGGTCTATATATTGAATATACAAATCCATAGTCAAAATTGTTTATATAACATTAAATATTTGTCTCGGAGAGAAAAAGAAGACAACTCATTCCCTCTCTAATCCAGTCATTTGTTCCCATAGGCGGCCACCTTCCCTCCATTCCCTGCTGCTCCTGGGATAACTTTCCCGCTTTGGAGACTCCAACATGGCTGTTACCAGCCACCAGTCACGTGTGGCCTGGTAGATTTCAGCTTCAATTAGTATAAAGGAGATAAAAGTAAAAATTCAGTTTCTCAGTCACATGAGCCACATTTCAGTTGCTCAGTAGTCAGCCATGGCTAGTGGCTACAATATCTTAATGCGGCTAGAGAATACTCTTGTCACGGTGAGGAGTTCTGTCGGACAGCCCCGTTTAACCGTAGAGCTTCTGGTGACATTCTCATGCTTACGTGTCCCTGCTAGTGCCCCACTGCTTCTCAGACCAGATTAGCTTGGCATTTAGGATAGTTCACGCTGTAACCCCAGCTGTCCCTCCCAGAGCCCCCCTCTGCCCCTCCGCCTCCCGTGTCCAGCCCACCACGTGACAGCAGAGACCTCTGAGCTCCTCCAGCTCCACGGCTTTCTCTGTGCTGTTTCCTTGGCTACGAATGCTATTTCTCCAACTTCTTCACAGGGAAAACTCACCCTTGATCTTCAGATTCAGTTCAAAGTCGTTTGCATACATGTCTCCTAATGCACAGGGCAGAGCTCCTCAAGGTCAAGGAGTGGCTCCCGTCCTCTTCGCATCACCGAAGGCTAGCCCTGTGTGGGCACCCACATCTCAAGCGAAAGAATTATTCAACTAGCTAATGAATGAAGGCGGCACAATAGACACATTGAACACCACGGAAGTCCAACAACCCACACTTCGATGAAACTCAAGGCGCCTCCTTGCGAGAAGAACACCTGTCTTTTATTTTCTGAGCAAAATGAGCAGATCCAGTGACTCTGGGCTCCTGGCTGGGTTAGAAGATGCAGTTAAATGCAGTTAAAGAAATGCAGTTAAAGCTGATACCTGATGGGTTGATAGTCGCAAACAGTAAGAAAGAAAATAAAGGGGAAATTTAGCATTCTCCTATGAGGATTTCAACTCTTCTATCAGTGAAACAGAAATATCTCAAGAGAAAGAACATTTAAATAGTAAAAAACCAAACCAAAACAAAGTCAACAACAACAGAGAAGACTAGCTTAATATTAAACAGCTGCACGGTGTTTCTTCCCTGGCCTATTCTTGACTCTATCTAAAGGATAGTTTGTCTCTATTACAGTCCCCAGAGTTGTATCTTACACTTCCTTTCTTTTCCCCCCAGCACACAGCTTCACCTCCTCCAGGAAGCCTTCCTTGACTTCCCCTGACTACCCCTCTTCTATGATCCGGAAACACCAAGTACACTGCTTCATCATGTACTGACCCCTTGTTTTATATACTATCTCTTTAATGTCACTATGTTTTTCCTCAGGTCAAAACTATATCTTATTCTTCTTTGAGTTTTCATGGCTTATTACAGTGTCTGACACCACAATAAATCTTTGATAAATGAATAAACCTTGGCAGCCGACAATCCAGGTTTTAAAGGAGAACAACAGTATTTCTTTGCAATAGTTAACAGTCTTAGTAGGAATTTTTAGAATTTGAAAGGAGGAGTGGGGGAAACTTTATGAGTATGAATTTATTTGGATTAAAAAACCTTTGGGGGCAACTGGGTGCCTCAGTCGGTTAAGAGTCTGACACTTGATCTCAGGGTCTTGCGTTCAGGCCCTCTGTTGAGCTCCATGCTGGGCATGGAGCCTACTTAAAAAAATAAATAAATTTGTTAAAAACAAAAACAAAAAAACCTTTGGTGTTACTTGGTCTGGATAAAGACACAACGATCATTAAATAATTCTAGAAAGTAGAGACAATTCTGGAAAAAGAATCCATGCAAGATTCCCTTTAAACCTGTTGATTTCGATCTAATGAATTGAAGACTTAGGATGAGCAAATAACTCTGCCAAGAGAGAAAAAAGAAAATACTTCTGCCACTTAACATTTCATAATTCTGTGACCTTATGATTCTGAACGCCTACAGAAGGTATTTTTAAACCTTGTCAGTCACGTGGGGTACATTTACATGAAGAACCAGGCATGCTGAAGTCAGAGCGTGCGTGGATTTTTCTCATCCAAGTTTCACTATGAACTGGTGCCAACAGGTCATTTTCAGATTGAGGCCATCAGTTTACGGCTTCTCCCCAGAGCGGGCTAGACAATCACGTGCTGCTTGGCAGTTTTCAAGGTGCACGTTCTTGCTGTTTAATGTTCTGTCCCTTCCTCCAGCAGCCAGATGGTTAATCAGCCTTCCTCAAGCACATGCACATTCATAGAAAAGGTGTGAGGAAGGGCCCTGGGAAGGGGAGCCTCTCACACAGCCCGCTGAGTCACGGGATTGTGGACCCACGGATGGTGCCTGAAAGCCTTTTCAGCCACACAAAACCCTGGGTTTCTTCATTAGCATATCAGAGGTGGCGCACTGGTGGGAAATGCCACGGGCAACAAAGGACACAGCTCGGTGGCATTACCTCATTGGTGCTTGCAGAAGCAGAAAAAATGATCTTCGGGCCAGGACTGCCTTGATGGACAGATGTTGACATATTTTCTTGGGTGACCAATGTCTGCCCAGTACCCCTCCCTCCACTTGATCTGTACTCAAGGTTGCCCATCCCCCTCCAAGAGCACAGTTCTGGGACCAGTACATGAGGAAGAGCCGTGTCCCAAACAAAACCTCCCTCTAGCTAAAATGAAGACGGAGTTTCAGCTTTAACTTCATTGTGACTGCAAGGGGCTTGCCCTTTTTTTCAGACTTGAAAGCCTGAGCGGAAACACGATGTGATGATAAATAGAGGAATCTGTTGCCAGTTGCTAATACCGTCACAGAGACTGAATCACTGTTTGTGTCACCATAACTCTCGTCAGGAACCTGCCATCTTATTTCATACTGGAAGGGAGGAAAGGCATTTAGTGACAAAGTAACTTCCCATTCTTGTTGTTAAGTGATTTCACTTCCGTGATCTGTACTCTCTAGCAGTGGTTCTCAACCGGGGCGGGGGGTGGGGGGATTCTGCCCGAAGTGGACACTGGGCAGTGTCTGGAGACATTTCTGGTTGTCACAAATAAGGGGTGTGTGTGCTGCTGGCATGTAGTGGGTCAAGGCGAGGGACGCCACGGCCAACAACGCACAAGACGCCCTGCGTGACAGAGACTTCTTCGGCTCAACATGTCAGGAGTGCTGCGGCTGGGCAGCTCTGCTCTGTGGCCTTCTTTGTCAATAGAACATACAAATTCCTGTCAAGACAGATTGCTGCTGCCGACCGGGCCCCTCGAGGGACTTAGGTTCCCATGTTCGCTATATTAATTGAGAATATGGAACCGTTTTGGACAAAGACACAGGACCTACATGACAATTTCTCATCTTCGGCTGCATCACTGGAGGATTTGATCTAAGCTGTGGGTGTAAAATTTTAGAAAATTGTATATTGAGCACAGAGGGGTGAAAATTTTCCTACGCGCGGTAATTTTGCTTGCTTACAGCCAACAGCATGTCTTTACTTCACGCTCAGCTGAGTCTTAAATATACTCCAAATGGCATGAAATGTGATTAAAGAATTCTTCCTCCTCACTTGGAAATATTTATAACCTCTTAGAATATGACACATTGGGATAAAATACACATTGTTCGAATATGCATGCATATAATATATATATATATACACACGTATATATAATTAAATCTATATCTAAAATCACATGTTGTAGTAGGTTTATGGTATTTAATATCATGTTTTCCCGGATCAAAATTTTTTCAGTTCAATATTTAGAAATCAGAGTATCAGTAATCTCATATATACACATATACATCCACCTATATAAATAGAGATGCATAGAAAAACACAGCTGACCCTTGAACAATGTGGCTATTGGGGTGCTCACCCCTGTGCAGTCAAAAATCTGTATATAATTTTTGACTCTCCCCAAACCTTACTACTAATAGCCTACTGTTGACCAGAAGCCTTGCTGATATCATAAACAGTTGGTTAACAGGTATTTTGTGTCTATATTGTATACTGTATTCCCGAAAGAAAGCAAGCTAGAGGAAAGAAAGCATGATTAAGAAAATCATAAGGATGAGAAAATACATTTAGAGTAGTGTACTGTGTTTACTGAGAAAAAAATCTGCATATAAGTAGACCCACGCAGTTTGAACCTGAGTTGGTCAAGGGCCAACTGTGTTGTTTTCCTTGGATACCAATTGTTCTACCCAAGTAGCTACATGTTGACTAAACCACTCCAGATCCCAAACCCTAAGGACTATCGATCACTAGTTATTATATACAATGCTTTACAAGTTAGCTAAGTGCCTTCTTTGTATGTCAAGTGGATTTTAGATGCCAGGGGGGAAAAACGATAGACAATTATAATGAACTTTATAAAGAGGAACATAAAATGGAGACCAAAATGAATTGCCTTAATCCACTGTCAATTATAGTCTGCAGAATATATGTTTTTTTCCTTAAAAGTTCCTAATTAAAATTATTCTAGTGTTTAAAAATCACTCAGGCCTGAGACACCGCCCAAATCAGAGTATGTGCTCTGGTGAAGATATTTCATATTTCACCATTTGTAAAAAACAGTTTTGCTTTCTGTAAAACTTCGTGGTTCATATTAGAATCAATTGAGCCTTAGGCTCATTAGGCTCTACTCAGACTGATTGGATTAGAATAACTGAGGATGACATTAAAACAAAATCACACACACACACAGTGCATACATCAGGCCATTCTACCATGCCTCCACAGCAGGAAGGCTGGCTGGAAACCCAGGTCTAAAGCACAGACTACAAGAGACCACTGAACCAGCAGGTAAACTGGGCAAATATTGCCCCATAGAGGTGGTAAGGACATTGCTCTGTCTTAGTCTAGTGGGGGCAGGGAGTGGGAATCGTCCAGGAGAATACATTTGGTATGTTAACGACTTAGCGATGAGTCATTCTTTTTTTTTTTCGTTTTTTTAAGATTGTACTTATTCATTTGGGAAAAAGAGTACAGGCAGGCAGAGCAGCAGAGCAAGGAGAAGCAGACTCCCCAGTGAGCAGGGAGCCCAGTGTGGGGCTCGATCCCAGGACCCCACGATCATGACCTGAGCCGAAGGCAGATGCTAACCGACTGAACTACCCAGGCGCCCACGGTGATTCATTCCTTAAATTGCCATCTTGAATGAGAAGAGCACCTTCGCATAATGTAAAGAATGCTAGGGGCGCCTGGCTAGCTCAGTTGGTAGAGCGTGCAATTCTTGATCTTGGGTTTGTGGGTTACAGCCCCACACCCGGTGTACAGATGCTTAAAAATAAACTTCAAAAAAAAAAAAAAATCGCTAGAATCCAGGCAGGGTTCTTAATTCTGGCTCTTTCTCCGACTAGCCGTGGGTGACCTCTGTCAAGCCCCTTCATCCTGCCTGGCCTCGGTTTACTTGCCTATAGAATGAGAGGGCTTGGTTATGTGATTTCTACTGCCACATTTAATTTAGAAGGAAAAATAACTGAGTGATATTTCCGAATTTAGAAAAAGATTAACCAATTTAGCATTTGATATTTTTTATAAATTTATAAAGCAGTATATGACAAAATGTACAATTTATAAAGGAATTGGGCAATCTGTCAGAAATATATTCATCCTATCAGAAAAATGGGCCTAGTGTTTTGGCTCTATGGCGTTTCTATAGTTTACTATATCTTAGACCGGAGATTAGCAAATTTTTCCATAAAGGAGCAGGTAGTGACTATCTTAGGCTTTGAGGAGCAGGCTCCAAAACATTTCTGTCGTGTAATCTTTTCTTTTTAGTCATTTAAACATATGGAGAACAGGTGATGGGCAGGATTTGCCGACCCTTGTTTTAAACAGTAAAATTTACATTTGTGTAAAACCAAAATTGCTTGCTTTATAACAACAACCACAAAACCTACTAGAAGTTCTTGTTACATGTTGTTACATGGAGACTGAATTTAGACAAAAAAGAAACCTGCTGAAGTTGATCCCTAATGCCTACTGGGGCCAACCACCCATTGCCCGGCTGTGACCAACTTGCCCAGTTTTTGCCCCGAAGTCCCGAGTCCCAGGAACACAGCATGGTTGGTCACCATCCATGGAAGACTCTTGGACAGGTTTCTTTCATGGGAAATCTGGGACCAGATTGAAAGGTAAAAAGCTTGAAATGGAAATGCTTTCGGGAGTTTGACACATAAATAGCAGGCCAACACCCCAGCTGGAAGGCTTTAAAGGAAAAATTACAAGAGACTATTTCATAGTCCTTTTTTGGATTCAGCTTGATTGAGCCTAAATCTGCCTTCCGGTTACAAGTCCCAACCCAACAGGTTGCAGGTGAGGAGAAGGCTTATTCACAGGCGTGGCGGGTGGTTTTGAGAACAAGTTTATACATCCTCTGGAGATGATAAATGCTAGATGTTCGGATGAAACACAGCCCAACCTTATTACTCAAAGGTGACGGAGTTTATAATTACTTCCTGGGTGAGTCTGAATGAAGCAGACACGTGGCATGGACCTCACTGTGAGCCCAACGATGAATACAAAAAATTACTAGTTGGGACCGCTTTGGGAACAGCCAGGAGTACAAGAGAGAACAATACTATCAACATGCTTTTATTGCGTGCTTTATTGTCATTAATTTGAATCTTGAAGACTGCAAACTCAAGCCTCAAAAGGCTATTTTTCTCTTAGGAACTTGCCTTGAAATTAGGTACACCGTCCCCAGGGGAGCTTTGTTATGACCACATGGCTTTCCTTTTGTACTTCATAAAAACAGGAACCCTTGTTAAGACATCAATATTAAAAAACAGATCTGATAGCTTAAAAGAGGACGTCATTGTGTAAAACAAAATCAAGGAGGTAATTTAGAATCTTTTGCAATATTGTTTCCCTGTCATCAATTTGTTCCAGTTCTGATCCTGTTGGGAGCTGTGGTTGTGTCTTTACGACTCATCCTATTTGGGGCATCAAAGCATCTTTTTTTCTTGGCATCAAAACCTCTTGCATCTTTTGAAGCTATGGCTATGGGTAGTTCTCTTTAAAATCTACTTTAGCAGAATCAGTGGTGCTGGAAGATAATCACACATTTCTCTAAATGGATCGTCCTACCCCTTCCAGAGTATTAAATCCAGGGGAAAGAGGGAAGACCCATTTAGGTAGTGGCTTGATATCTTGATTCTACAAGAAACCCAGCAACAAGTGTCTTTCCCTGAGTGGAAACTTTGCTTCGTTGTAAGGGGAGAGGGGTGGGGCGTTAGGGCCACAAACTAGGAAAGTTCAGAGTGGTGCAAGGGATCATGGGTAAGCAAACAAAGAGACCAGGGGCCACTCGGGCACACTGAGCATGGCCATGTGGGGTCTGAGTGATAGAATTTGAAGGAAGTATTAAAGTAGAGCTTCACTGGGGTGCCTGGCTGACTCAGTGGGTGAAGCGTCTGACTCGATTTCGGCTCAGGTCATGATGTCAGGGTCGTGGGTTGAGCCCCGTGTCAAGCCCCTCATGTGGCTCTACACTCAGTGGGGAGTCTGCTTGAGATTCTCTCCCTCTCCCTCTGCCCACACCCCACCCTGTGTTCGCTCACTCTCTCTCCCCCTCTCATAATAATGAATAAATAAATCTTTAAAGTGTGCTTCTCCAGCTCTCTGCCAAAGCATGTAAGTGCATTTTACAATACAAAATGTGACACGTGGTCAGAGGCTCTCTTACTCACCCACCGCCATTCACTCAACTCTGGAAAACGAGTGGACATCCATTTCCTATTTTACCTGGTGACCAAGCAGGAAACTCTTAATCATGTTTCATTGCATTTTAATACCTAATTTCCAGCACCACTGGATGAATGCAAGTTAACTGTTTCAAGATTGGTTTCTGAGATACACCTAAATACAGGAACTGCTTTTTCTTAATGGCCTATGTAACTAGATGAGGACTTACTCTGCTCCCTTACAAACTCCTCCACTGAACGATGGCTGACATTGAGCCCCATCCAAATCCAACTTTGAGGCCGGAGCCAAATGGCCCAACTCTCCCTGGCCCCCTGTGCCTTTCACTGCTCCCCCCCGCCCCCCGCCGGGTCTAATCCCTGGCTTCAGTATCCTTCACAGGAGAATCCATTCCCTGACTCCCTGCCACTCTCTCCCAGCAGGTCAATCCCACTGCGCTTTGCTCTGACATCTCGCCAGGCCATAGCCCCTCTTTTGTGCATTTTCTCCTTCTTAGACTAGTTATTAAACCATAGTCTCTCAGCTCAAGCCCTGCCTTCTGTACTCTGCCCTCTGATCCTGGGGCCGGAACTCTGCAAACCTCACGGCCCCTTTGCCATCTGTCTCCCTGTTTGGCTGTGCCAGGGAAGGGTGCTAGCTGGAGAGAGAAGTATGAGGGACGGAAGACGTGACTTCTTCCCATTTGCTTGCTGGTCCTGCCAGTGTCACCTTAGCCATGCTTCCTTGCCCTGTACCTGTTGCTTCCAATAATGGTTGGTTCCACTTTCCAGTATTATTCTCCATCCCCTTAAAGGTACCAACACCAGCCAACTAGCAGCTGCTTCCTCAGAGGTCTGGAGCCTGGCTCTGCAGGCCTCTGCTCATAGATTTGGGGTTCTGGTAGCCCCAACTTCTGTTTGCTCCTGTAGGCCCAGGAGTGACCATTGCTTCCAGCAGCAGTGACTACTTCTGTGTCACTACAGTCTTCCCTCCATGACTTCTCAGTCCTCTAATACCTGTTTCACTAAATTCTCTCTGTTAAAATAACTGGTGTGTTTCCTCCTTGTTTAATCGCTTCTCTTTTTTAAAAGTTTATTTTTTTTAGTAATCTCTACACCCAGTGTGGGGCTTGAACTCATGACCCCGAGATCAAGAGTCACACACTCTGGGGCGCCTGGGTGGCACAGCGGTTGGGCGTCTGCCTTCGGCTCAGGGCGTGATCCCGGCGTTGTGGGATCGAGCCCCACATCAGGCTCCTCCGCTATGAGCCTGCTTCTTCCTCTCCCACTGCCCCTGCTTGTGTTCCCTCTCTCACTGGCTGTCTCTATCTCTGTCAAATAAATAAATAAAATCTTTAAAAAAAAAAAAAAGTCACACGCTCTACCAACTGGGCCATCTGGGCACCCCTTTTTGTTGCTTCTTGACAAACACTCTTCTCTGTAAGCTTCTAAGGTTCAGATTCCTCAAACATGGCACACATCAATAAAAGGGAGCCTGGAAACTTCCCTTCCAACTTATCCAGAGTTGATTATCCCCTCACTGGGGTCTAGGTGCTTATATAAAGTGGTCCCCAAAGGGGGCTCCTCCCTCTCAGATCCCCATGCCGCCCCCCCCCCCACATAACATACACATTCCTGTTGCAGCTTTGTGCCCACTGCACGGATTGGCCACATGCCAACGGTTCTGCCCAAGGGTTCTCTTTCATCTTTACTCAGAAAAAATCAACCTGTCTGCTAGGGAACCACGACAAATTGTCCGGATTCCAGAACATTCCTATCATTGATTCCATCCTTAGCAGGATGGCCTATATCTTATTCAGGGTCAGTCTGCTTTCCATTCTGACTATTTAGGAGAGTTGGCCCCTCCCCAGAAGGCCACATACTAGGTGATCAGAGGGCTTCTAGACAAGCCCTAAGACTCCTCATTTAGGCCCATGAGTTCCTTCTTAGATACACTTACAGTCTATAAAATGGACCTTAAAAATAATCTGTCATCTATTCCAACCTTCCATTTTAAGGAGGATCTATACATTCTCTCTCTATATTTTTTTCTTTTAATGACAATTTTGGACAAATAAAACCAAAAAATTGGTTGAATAGATAATTCACAGAATACTAATATTCCCTTTGCCCGCTGCTGTAACGCAGCCAAGGTATTCAAAGGAAATCTTATAAAATACATTTAGATTTCATTTTGATCTTTAACGTGGGCCTCTACATCTTCAAGCCATGGGGTCACAATCTCAACAAATGTCGGGTTCGGGAACATGTTATGGAAGAGCACTCAAGCAATTTCCCTATGATTATTCAGCAGCTGCCGCTCCTGAAAATTGTAATTGCAGAGAAATGGAATGTTCTCAAATCGTGATGAGGGGAGGCAATGTTCTGTGATCTGGAGCATGCGATCCTAGCGAGGAATACAGCATATAATCTGAATATCTTGAATATAAAATGCAAATATTGCGAGGGCATATGAGGCCAGCATTCTTCAGTTATTCAAAATAGTTGACAATATTTTGGTCCTTCAAACATCGGTGGTCACATTCTGATGTGATTCCATGTAATCTTCTGTGTGTTCTAGTTTTGATATTTGATTATGACATTCCCACCACTATTAAACAACCACGCTTATGTACATTTAAAAAGCACTTTAGACAATGAACTCTTTCTTTTCCCCATGAATGTACGAGAGCAGCTCAAGTTGAAAAACAGGGATGGGTCTCTGCAGTAACGTTTAAATGTCTTCATTCCATTCACGATGTTAGCGCCATGGTTATCTGTTCGTTTTGTATCATTACATAACAGTCTCCCCCAAATCATAGTTTAAACCAGCAAACGTCCATTATCTCACCATGTCTGTGGATCAGGAAGTCAAGAGCACCCTAGCTGGGTGATGGCTCTCGGACCCTCACGAGGTTGCGGTCAAGCTGTTGACCAGGGCAGCCTTCCCTGGAACATGGGGCTGGGGCTGGAGGATCGGCTTGCAGACTCCCCCATGTGGTTATGGGCTCGCCTCAGCTCCGGGGCTGTTAGCCAGAGGCTTCGGGTCCTCCGTGGGCCTGAGCGAAACAGAACAGCTTGTTTCCCTTAGAACAAGCAATCTCAGAGACCCTGCTTACAATTCTTTAGGCTATATACCCAGAAGTGGAATTACTGGATCATATAGTCGTTCTAGATTTAATTTTTTTGAGGAATCGTCGTATCCTTTCATACTGGTTGTACCATTTTACACTCTTGTCAACAGGGCACAAAGGTTTCAGTTACTCCACATCCTCACTAATATTTGTTTTTCTTTTCTTTTTTAAGCCATCGTAGTGGGTGTGGGGTGGTATCCCACCGTGGTGTTGAGGTGCATTTCTCTAATGGATGAGTGATGCTGAACATCTTTTCAGGAGCTTGTTGGCCATTTGGAGAAATGTCTGTTCACATCTCATGGCCAGTTTGAAACCATGTTATTTGTTTGTTGTTATTCTTATCAAGTTCTGTGTTCTAATTATTCACCCCTTATCGGATAGATGATTTGTAAAGATTCTCTCCCATAGGTTGTCTTTGCACTTTGTGAATTACGCCCTTGGACGCACCAACTTTGTTTTGCTTTGCTTGGTTGGTCGGTTGATTTGTTGATGTCTGATCTTATCGGTTTGGTGCTCTTAGAAAATCCTTTCTGACCGGACTCAGACTTAGAGGTAGAAGCTCTCGGAGAGGACAGCCTCTGTCTCTTAGCAGTCTGTTCCTGGCGTTTTTCTTTGGCCTCCTTCATTCTCTTGGCCAAAAGTTTCATATATTCTGCAGCCTCTTTCTTATTTTCTTAGTATGCTGTGTTTTCAGAGTGATACACCGTCATTTGCGTTGGAGGACACGTGGAGTAACAAGACGCTGAATCGTGGGCGCTTTGGTTCTAGGTCTCTTCTGTCTTTGTTTAGGGCCTTTCTCACAACACACAGGCAGACATCACCTCTAGACAGATTGAAAAGTTTACGGATTCTGCTGGCTCTTTTGGGCCCTGGGCGACGAGGCACAGTGGTATCGGTGAGTCCAGGAATATCCTTGTCCTCTTTTTTTACGATGACCAAGCTGAGAACATTGAGATTGCTATCCACAGTGCAACCCTGAGCAGATTTGTGCTTTCTTTCTCCAGTTCTCCTTGGTCTGTAGTGGGAGTGCCCTACTCAGGCGCAGGCAGACACGGCCGTGGGTCAAGACATCCTGCTTCCTGGAGAAGTCTTGCTCCTCTTGCCACCACTGACTCGGACCACATGACCTTCCATTCTTCACCCAGGGCATCAGCAGCAACTTCTGTAGCCATATGCTGCTGCTTTGTTTTTTTTTTTTAATTTTTTAAAATTTAAGTTCAATTAGCCAACATATAGTACGTCATTAGTTTTTGCTGTAGTGTTCGATGATTCATTAGTTGCATACCACCCAGTGCTCATCTGCTTCTCATAAAAGGTATGAAGTTTGCGTTCATCGTCCACTTCACTGAGTTTCTGGCAGCCAGTAGCTGGGAAAGAGATGTTCAGCTTTATCCTAAAGCTGCCTGCTGCCTCCAAGGCACCACAAAAAAAGAGTGATACACAAATGCTTTTAAGTTTGGTAGAGTCCCATTTTTCTATTATTGCTTTTGTTTTCTGTACTTTTGGTGTCATTTCCAAGAAATTATTGTCAAATCCAAAGTTGTGAAGCTCTTCCTTGATGCTTTTGTCAGGGAGGAAGACCGAGTCTTCTGCCCTTCAAGGTCCTTCAGCTAGAGTTGGACTTAGAATCAAATTGACATGAGACAGATTAATAGGAGAAAATAAAATTTAATAACATAGATGCAGGGAATTTGCACAGACATGAGATTCCAAAGACCATGAGGTGATGTGAAGCTTCTATGAGCTAAAGGAAAAGGTTGGGGTCTGCTGACACAAAGAGGAGAAAGCTCATTAGCAAGAGGTGAAAGGAGAAGTTTGGAAAAACAAGATTTTTCTATAATGCAGATGAGTTCCTTCCGTAAAGGGGGCCTCTGTTCATACTTCCCTCCTGTTGCAGGCTCTCTTTCCAATGTAAGTGTAGGCAGTCATGGGGGAGGCAGACTGCTTTTCCTGCATCCGCTGGGTTTTTATTACTTTTAGTTGGAAATAATCTTTATGCCAAATGGCCCATTTTGGGGTATCTCATCCTGTACCCCTTCATTTTCTTCTGGGAGTTTTACAGTTTTCAGTCTTAAGTTCAGGTCTTTAATCTACTTTTAGTTAATTTTTGTATATGGTATAAGAGAAAAGCTCAACATCAATCTTTTGCATGTGGATATACAGTTTTCCCAGCATTATTAGTTGAAAAGACTATCCTTTTCCCATCAAATGGTTTTGGCATCTATGTTAAAGACCATTTGACCACATATCCGAAGGTTTATTTGGAGGCTTTCTATCCTATTTCATTGGCCTACAGGTCTGTCTTTATGCCAGTACCGCACTGTTTTGATTACTATAGCTTTCAAATATGTTTTGAAATCACAAGGTGAGACCTCAAACTGTACTCTTCTTTTTCAAGATTGTTTTGACTAATTGGGGTCCATTGAGATTTCACATGAATTTTACGATGGATTTTTTTTTTTTTTTTTTTGGTCTGCAAAAAGTGCAGTTGGGATTTTGATAGGGCTTGCATTGAATTCGCAGATTGCTTTGGATAGTATTGACAACTTAATACTAAGTTTTTCAGTCCATGAACATGGATGTCTTTCCATTTACTTATGTCTTTAATTTCTTCAAGCAATGTTTTATAGTTTTCATTGTGCAAGTCTTTCACCTTGGGTAAGTTTATTCCTAAGTATTTTGTTATTTTCGATGCTATTGTAAAGATTTTTAGATTTTCTTTTCAGATTGTTCGTTGTCAGTGCATCGAAACACAATTGGTTTTAGCGCATTCACTTTGAATCTTGCAACTTTGCTAAATTATTTATTAGTTCTAACACTTTTTTGTGGGGTTCTTCAGCGTTTTCCCGTATAAGCTTGTGACCTGCAAACAAAGATAATTTTACTTCTTCCTGTCCAATGTGAATGCCTTTTCTTTCTTTTTCTTACCTAATTGCTCTGGCTGGGACTTCCAATACTATGTTGAATAAAAGTGGCAAGAGAGAGCATTCTTATCTTGTTCATGGTCTTAGAGGAAATTTTTTGTTTTACTACTGAGTGTGACCTTAGCTATGGGGTTTTCATATATGGTTTTTGTTATGTGGAGGTGGTTTCCTTCTACTCCTGGTATGTTCAGTGTTTTTTATCATGGGTCTTGTCAAATGCTTTTCCTGCATCAATTGAAATGATCATGTGGTTTTTTTGTCCCATATTCTATCAATGTGTTATATTACACTGATGAATTCTCATATGCTGCACCACTCTTACATTGCAGGAATAAATCCCACTCAGTCATGGTGTATAATCCTTTTGATGTGCTCTTAAGTTGGGTTTGCTGGTTTTTTGTTGAACATTTTTGAGTATGACATCATCTTAACTAATTACATCTACAATGATCCTATTTCTAAATAAGGTCGCATTTTGAACTACTGTGAGCTGGGACTTCGACATCTCAGACCCCTATGATTTCCACCCAAAATGCCCACATGCTTTATTTATTTTGAGTTCTGCCGTTCCAGAGAATTGCTTTTCATTGCTTACAGAGGCCCTTTGAATGCAAACCATTTGTATCATTCTCTTGATTTCCCCACCCTCCCCCCCTGCTGTGGAAACCAGCCACTTTTGTACAGTGAACTCATTTTTAATTCAGGAAAAAAAGAAAATAAATGATTGGTATGTAGGTCAGTTCCTAGTTCTGTCTCAGAAAACAAAGGACCAGGGCTCAGCTAGCATAGCATTCAATTATTCCTTCATATGGTCTTTGTACATATGCTCATGTGCATTTCACCTCGCTCTTTCCTGTGACCCAGAGATAGTACATTTCCAAAGATCCGGCTCAGGCTAGGTGAAGTCCAAATTTATCACATCTTGGATGAATCTTATTTGATGCTTTTGAGAATCTTCTGACCTCACCAAACCAGATTGCTTTCCTCTACAGAGACATGGATTGTTAAAAATGAACTTCATATGGTTTTTTTATGAAACTGTGTTTTTCTGCCAGCCAGATGATTACTGTAAGATTTTAAACATATTCTTGAAAATTTAGTACAAGATCTCTCAAAACACTCAAGGAATACATAGGGTCTTTGGTTGCTTTCTGGTATCTTTTCCTTTAGGAAATCTCCCTGGTGCCCTGACCCCCTTCCCATGCCACCCTGGAGCTCTGAGCATTTGCCTACAGCTGCAAGACCATTCTCCTGCACCTCACCAATTGAAAGCCTTCTACTCAAAGCTTCAGCACGTTGGAAATTTTTCCACTGTGGGAACATTTTCATTTTTCAAATTAAAATTGCAGCACAGTGCTATCTATGGTTAGAAGAATGGCATTTCTAATTAAGGTGACACCAAGTCACACACATGATACAGATGAATCACTTTATGGTGCTTGCCACACTTGACAGACAGAGCAAGATGCTTCTGAAAAATTAGGCATTGGCTTGTAGCATCTGTCCATGTTAATCTAGTCTTGAAAAATGCTCATAACCAACCTTCTCTTGGGAGATTAAGGAAGTAACAGAATGACTTTTATAAAATCGAATATCAGATTTTCTTATGAATCAGGAAGAAGGTTATGATGTTTCTTTAGAAGGGACTTCTTACGTGTAGTATTTTGTCAAGCGGGGTACTGGCGCCAGCTCACATGGGCCCATAAGATCTAATTCTTAAAAATGCAGGGATTTTGTGAGTTGATTGACATCATGTTGGTAACTTGAAATCAGCCATAGTGGAAGTATTTACATCATGGGAATCAGCAAATGCTATAAACCAGGGCTTTTGACAGCACACCATTGATTTTGTCCCTTCTTTTTAAATACAGACAATGAACGCTATGCATGAAATGCCTGCCATGTCCTTTTTAAGATGGTGGACCCACCAAAAAAACCAATATAATATATATATATTATAAAAAACAATATATATATATATTATAAAAAACAATATATATATATATATATATATATATATACACAAAGGGAAATATATATGTGTGTATATATATATATTTTTAATGGAATGTATAACCTATTTAAGAAAAGAAAACAAAGAGGAAACATTATCCATAAGGATAAAAGGAGTCCAAAGAAGAGAGAGAAAGTAGTGGGTGCACGTATGGCAGAAACTTCACGAACACGTCGGACTTTGAGCTAGGTCTTGAAGTACAGGTAGGAGAGCAAAATGAGCAATCGAGCAGAGAGAAGGTCATGAAAAAGGAGCGGTAAGCAGACAGAAGGAACCAAATCTGCGAGTAAGAACAGCAAGCATAGGGATTTGGGGAGCTTGCAACTGTGCGCAGGAAGATACAGTCTGTGAAGCCTTTCTTACCCATTGTCTCATTCTTTTCTTCAAGCCCAAGAGATGAGGGCAACTGAGGCTCAAAGAATCCACGTGACCCAGCTGGATGAGCCCACATTTGGAACAAAATAGGAGTCTTTTATAGGTTGCTCAGCTTTCTCCCCACCGTCCCATGTTGATTCTGCTCGTGTACGTCGTAAGGCATGTAACACAGAGAAGCGGCGGGAGAAAGGCTTCTAAACATGTAATAATGCAGTACACCCTGGTTTGCTTTAAATGTGCAGCTATGATGTTCTGGGTGGCTTTGAATGGCAGGAGGTCTAACTTCTTCTTTTTTTAAAGATTTTATTTATTTATTTGAGAGAGAGAGAGCAAAAGAGCACAGAGGGAGAGTGAGAGGGAGAAGCAGACTCCCCGCTAAGCAGAGAGCCCAACGTGGGGCTCTATCCCAGGACCCTGGGATCATGACCTGAGCCGAAGGCAGACGCTTAACAGACTGAGCCACCCAGACACCCCAGTAAGGTCTAATTTCTAAGTATGATTGCTTTCAAGAGTTCAGATACAATTTCTGTGCAAAGCGTCCAATATATCCCAACCCACAGCTTCATTGTACTCAACGCTAACTCTGGACAGGAAACAGAATGATAATCAGAGCTCAATTTCTAGGAAAAAGCACAGAACAAGTAAAAAATAGTACTATCTAAACTATGAGGGTTGGATTCTTAGGTCCCCTGAGAGTCAACTTTTCTAAAAGAAATATTTTTGTTCTTTTCCCCATACCATACACTAACCTTCAAAAGGGATAAACAAGAATCAAACTTTGGAGTTTAAAATTTTCCAGTAACCCGAATCCCACAAACAGTGTTGAGCGAAAGAAGCCAGACACAAATGTGATACTTGACGATTTCATTTCTATAAAGTATGACAAAACAGGAAAAACTAATCTGTGCTGTTAGAGATCAGCCTTGTGGTTACTGTTGGTGGGGTGGGGGGGCCCAGGGCCAGGAAGGGGTCACAAGAGAGCTCCTGGGGTATCGGTGATGTTCAGTTTCTCCCTCTGGGTGCTGTTTACACGGGTAAAAAAATATTAAGTAGGATAGAGCCAGAATTACAATACTTTGAGAGACAAATAATGTTTGATGCTGGAAAAATGCTCAGTGATAACAGAGTGAAGTACTATAAGTACTATAAGTCTGGCTCCAGCAGACGCTGGGGGAGAGCAGTCTAAGGAGCTTCTGTGGGAAGAGGCCACGTAAACAGGAGTGATGGGACATTCCAGCCTTCCAAAGGGGCGCCTGAATGTAGCTGAAGGGTACTCAAGAGGATTACGGCAACAGTAGGAGGCCCGAGATGGCATGTCCTGTATGATATTAAAATATAACCGATAACATCAGGATCTGGCCCACTCTGGGGCCATTTCCCCACTATTCAGCTGATTGGTTGTCCTTTCATACCTTAATTCAGAAGGAAATTATTTCAGAGAAAGACGGCAAAGGCCATACTCATACGGGCAAAGGAGAATGTTCAAGTTTTAGTCACTCAGTGAATAGGATGCAATTTAAAAAACAGGGCACAGGGCCCCTTGAATCTCCTGCTCTGATTGCTCTTCAGAACTTCAGTAAATACTCAAGATCATGGGATTTTTTTTTTTTTAGCATAAAGAGGTTTGTAGTTTAACAGACATCCTATCTTATCTCCCTTCTAGATTTTCCGAGCCTGTACTTGTATCAAGTTAGATCATCAGAAAGTTCTGCACCATGTTAGATTAGAATTTTACCTCTTTGGAGCCGGCATCTGATTTTTTTCTGTGCTACGGAGCCCACTGGTGGTCTGGTGAAACTCATAGGACCTTGCCCACAGTAAGCATCTAAATGCATAAACAAAATGCCAAAATGCACGGAGTTACAAAGAAAACCACATACACTAAAATGCAGTTAGCAAAATATTTCGATACAGCAACATATATGCTTCTTAAGGCATTACAAACAAGAGCTGCCTGGGTTTTTTTTTTTTTTTTTAAAGATTTTTATTTATTTATTTTAGAGAGAGAGAGAGGGAGAGCACATGTGAGCGGGGGGGGGGCAAAGGGAGAGAGAAAATCTCAAGCAGACTCTGAGCGGAGCTCAGAGCATGACGCAGGGCTCCATCTCGAGACCCTGAGATCATGACCTGAGCCAAAACCAAGAGTTGGATGCTTAACCAACTGAGGCATCCAAGAGCTGAGTTCTAATAGCAATTGTACTTTCAAAGTAGGAATGAGAACATGAACTTCTGAGATACTGGCAATAACTGTATCATTGATAAGAAAATATCTGTGATATTGGTTAACAATCTCCGTTTTAGAAACTGTTCTTGGCCTATATTTATGCCAAATAGCTATTTGACCAAACCATTCTCGATTTTTTGTAAAACTATTTAAATCATTGCGTAACATATAATTCAAGTTCTCGTGAGTAAAGGATTTAGATTTTAGCAGTAGAAGCAACCGTCTCTGTAAACTAAGGCGCTTCATGAGTAACTGACCTGCTTACGTTTTCGCCCAGGTTAAATTTTCCGTTTATTGATAGTACAAGTATTAACCTATGTGGCTTGCATATTCAGCTTCTCTGCCTTTGTACAGTTTTTGTTCTCTGCTGCTATTGTACGCACCCAACTTTATGTGTGTTTTTATTGGAAGCTATTGCGTGTGTGTGTGTGTGTGTGTGTGTGTGTGTTTAGAGGTGTGGCATAAATACAAAAATAAGAGTCATTGTTCCATCACACCCAGGGCTGTCGAACCTCTGTGAGGATCTGGGTCTTGGTGTTCAGACCCTGTGATCTTTCCTAACCCCCATTACCTGCTTATCGCTTCATTGTTTGCTGACAAAACTAACCAACACATTCGATATTTAAGCCTGGAAAAACAAGGGTAGAAGGTTTTATTTCTGGGGACAAATGGAAATGACATATTTTCAGGAAGGAGGTTCAGAGCTAAAAGCACACGGCAAAAGGCAGGCAGAAGGGATAGAATCTGCTAAGGATAACGCGTACATCAAGCCTCACATTACTTAGGTGTGGAAAGAAAGTTTCATTTCTGCTCTCCTTGCCAGAGAAAGGGCAAATGGTCTTCGGGTACAGTAGCTTGGCTTTTTATTTCATCTGTCCATCACATGAGGCTTTGAAGGTAACTCACGACAATTTAGATGCATCAGAAAGGTGGCTAGTTTAGGAAAAGACTAACGCGCCCCCCCCCCAACTGCCACCCAAGAGAGCACCAGTGAGTTTCTCTATTCTCTGTGGAACATTCTTGAGATTAAAAATTTCATGTGGGTAATTCTATCCTTGATCCCAGTTTGTTTTCTTCTACCAATCTACTTCCTTCAAATACACACATACATACCACAAATTGGATTATTCCAGGATCTGAACATTTTGAAATGAAGTCATGGTCAGGAACAAGAGTTTACGTTGAGGTTGGAGGAAAAACAACAACAACAATGACAACAACAAAACAGCACAAGCTCTTTGTCAATGTTATATATCCAAATATTTGAAAACCTTGGTAAATAGAAACCATAAGATTTCGAACTAATTTGCAGTGTAGTTGAATGTGGATTTGTTGTTATGTGAGAGAGTGTGGTCTCCAGTTGCCTTTGAAAAAATATTCCAGCGCAGAATAGCGTTGGGTATGCTGGAGGACTGTGGGCCCACGTCCTGTCATCGAAGGGCAGGCCGAGGGTCAACCAGAGCTCATGTCTGGCTGTGGTGTAATTTCCTCTCATGTTCTAATCTTTCCACCCTCATTTAAATGTGATTTTTTTCTTCTTGCATTGATTTCAATTTTAAAATTCTAGGCTCAGGGAGAAAAATTAGAAGAGTGATATATTCATTATTTTTAAAGATGTTAAAGTGACAAAAGAAAAAGTCTTAGCATTCTGATTTACTAACTTCAAGGTACTACTGCCTGTGTGATAGATTAGAAATCTATTTGCTGGGTTGGAAAGGGGCCGCATGACAGCCAGAGAGAATAGATGAATTGCATGACAATTTTCTTTGTCCTTACTTAGCAAATGCTGTGGGCGTAATTTTCTTCTCTGTTCAGCTTAAGAGTGACCATGACAATGGATGACTCCAATTTAGAAGCAAGACCATCCTTAAATATGTTCTCCATTTGTCTGCCTCTATGAAAGTGACAGTGACAGTACATGACCCCTCCTTAGAGGCAGGACCATCCTTAATTGTTCTCTTTATTCTTCCACCTCCACACTCAGGCAGGAGCCTGGCTCATGCCACATGGGCTTTATGGATTAAGAAACCTGCAGAGTCCCCTGGAGAAGTTCATGACTCAAGGGTAGACATTCTAACAGTTTTGTCAATGAACAGACCAAAAATTTTCTCACTACCGCTTCCCCCACCTGTTGTATTTAAGGCTTTGTGGGTGAATGCCCCTCTCTATTATAGCCTGTACTCCACACATCCCACAAATCTCTGGGCTCTCATGAGATTTGTGCCCATATAATTGGCACATTTTCAAACCAACACAATTCACTAACATAGACAAAAACCCACTCTACTGCCCTTTGTTTCTGTATAAGACAGAGTTTTTCTACGACTTTCTCTCCTTCATTTGAGAGTGAAACCTGGTATAAAAGCATGCAGGGGATTTGATTATTTAGACAAGTGGTTTCCCCATTTTTTTCAGACTTCATCTTGCTCAAAATTCTTCAACACCTTTCCCCTGCTTACGATGGAAAACCTAACTTTTTCAACTGGACTTAGCAGCTTCTGTGTACCGGCTTCTGATTCATGTCCCCTAGCTTGTCCCACACATGTGACGAGCTGGCAGTACTCACTGGGAGCCATGCCCTCAAAACACGCTGCTTTCTCCTTCTTCGGACCTTCACACATACCATTTCCCAAAATGACTTCTAGATTTGTGTGCCTGGGAAACTCCTATTCATCCTTTAAATCTTAAGCTTGAAGACTTCACATCCTATGGTCCCAGGCCAATGAATCCTCTCCCCCATGCTCCAGACACTTGTTACATGTCTATCTGCAAAGGGTCTCAGCCTTGCCTGCACACCCTAAGCTCATTACATCACAATCTCTGGAAGTGTGACCCAGATGTCAGTATTTTTTTAAAACTCCCCAAGCGATCCCAATGTTTGTGGACCACTGTTTGTTTGTTTGTTTGTTTCCTCCTCAAAGACTCCAAATAAGCAATGACCATGCTCTTCTTCTTTTATAAACTTAGTGCCTAGTCCGAAATGAATAAATACAGAGAGCCTGAGCAGTAACTTTCCTCAATATGTTTTTCAGTCATGGAGGAATTCTTTAGAAAATAACTCTAGTGCTTAGTCCAAATTGAACAATTTTAATATTCTTATGAACAAGTTTAATTTTTTAAAAGATTTTATTTATTTGAGAGAGAGAGCATGAGTGGGGGGGGGCAGAGGGAGAGGGAGAAGCAGACTCCCTGCTGAGAAGGGAGCCTGCCGCAGGGCTCGATCCCAAGACCTTGAGATCATGACCTGAGCCAAAGGCAGATGCTTAACTGACTGAGCCATCCAGGTGCCCCTGAGCAAGTTTAATTTTTGTATTTCTGAATATATCTGTCTTTTGCAAACCACATCCCATGACTTTTAGAGAAGGAAGGGGGCTATCATTCCAAAATTGCTATTGTTTGGTGTGGTTTGACATATCTCACTCAGCACAATCAGAAAAAATTAAAAAGAAAATTAGCAAGCGATTTCCTTTCAAAAACAGTCACCACCCACAATGGGGACAACGTGTACGTGCCTAGTAGGGTACCTGCTCCGTGCTGTGTGCTCAGTGATGGCGGCTGTTGTTATGTGCTTCCTCTTTTGTGAAAGGCATCTGGAGATGACACTACAAGAGGAAATAAGATGGCTTGCCAAACGCTTCCTTTCATTTAAGTACAGTCCATGAGATTTCCTGACCATTCATCATAAACAAAGAGGTGTTTGCTGCTTTAG
This sequence comes from Ursus americanus, assembly GCF_024610735.1. Classification (NCBI taxonomy): domain Eukaryota; kingdom Metazoa; phylum Chordata; class Mammalia; order Carnivora; family Ursidae; genus Ursus; species Ursus americanus. Next base: position 113,080,019 of record NC_142164.1, on the reverse strand, counting down.
GAACTCAACGGTTACGCTACTGTCGGGAAGGAAGAATTTCCTCTGCTCTTCTAGGTCCTTCTAACCAGACTAAGAAGCAAACTGACATGAGACAGATCAACAGGAAAAAATCAAATTTAATTTTATGCTTACAAGGAATGCACACAGCCATGAAATTCCAAAGACAGACATAATGAAGTACGTATGTCATCCGAATTAAGGAGAAGGAAGTAGGTATCTGGGACTTCAAAGGGAAGGAATGCAGTTTACAGGAAGATGAATAGCAAACGTTTCATAAGCACATGTTTGCTGGGCCACTCAGAAACAGTGGGACATAGAGGACTTTGATCAAACCGGTCTTGCTAGCTTCATCCCTATCATGCCTAGTTCATGTCATAGTGTAGTTATGGCGACAGCTGCCTTCCTGGACCAGGTCCCCTATCTCAACTCTTTTTAGGCAGTTGAGAGGAATATAAAGAGCTTTTCCTGAATCTGCTTGGTTTTGATTGCTTTTAAGTCAAAATAATCTTTATGCTAAAGTGGCCCATGCTGGGACAGGCTGCCCTTAGCCCCTACACTACCCATGACACAGACCAAAAAAGACATAGTTCTGTCCCACCTTTGCTCACTCCATTTGGCTATTGCTGTGCAATGCCTGCTTCTGTACTTTTTTTTCCATAAAGCACTGGTTCTACATGTACCCCCAAAAGCCTTTAGATTGTTCCAGGACTAGCCAGCTAATTCTCAGGTTTAATCACACAACTCCACTCCTACGCGGCCCCTTCTCTCCTGGGTTCTGTGAGTCCCCGCCCCCAGCTGAATCACTCAGCCACAATCACATTAATTGCCTCCACCTGGCTGACTTTCTTGGGGCAGGCTGCCTTTGTCAAGCAGTAGGCAACGTATCTATGTCATAGCATTTTAGTATCCATGGTGCAAATCAACTCTTCTGATTTTTCAGGCATGAATTAAAGCGACAGCTTTCTGTGTTATAATAACAGCAAAACCTGAATTAACTGCAAATCTCAATAAACAAGTGTTGTTGAAAACCAACCTCCGTGCTTCAGAACCAAAATATAATGCGAAGACAGGGTCTGGGATAAAGAGGAACAATAGCTTTTTTGCTTTGCTGGGCAAAGGGGGCTGCAGCAGGCAGTGGCCTTCAAAAACTGGGAGCCTTCCAGGAGGAAGAGGCTGGGATATTTTACAGGGAAATACAGGATCTAGCCAGTTTCAACAGGGATTGTGTATGTGTTGCCAGCTTCCTTAGTTGTTTTCATGGTGGTACCGGGTTCCTGAAACAGAAGGCTAAGAAGGGAGGAGGGGAGGTTTGCAGAAGTGAAGAAAAAGTTTACTTTAAAACTGAGCTTCACTGAAGCGTTACGTGCAGCCATTTTGATTTTTGGTCAACTGTATGTTTTGAAGCGGTTTCACAAGTATATTTTTATTTAATTTTTATCCAACTCAGGATGAACTTAAGAAAACCATTCTGTTTTCAATCTTCAGTTTCATGCTTTAGTAAGCACCATACATTCATTCAATAAGGTGTTTGTTTTGACAATTAAGTCTTGTAGTAGGGGTTCATAATTATGATCACAGCTATTCATGGACTAGGCCTCCGGGAGTTGATAAAGGAGACACAGAAATTTGGACCTTCTTGGCATAGATTGGCTAGTGGTTGAACAAAGCCCTCTCTTCTGCCTCTTGAGCACCCACAATTCCCAGCTGCCCTTTGAAGTTTGGTGTGGCCATGTGACTATATCCTAACCAATGAAATGCATAGAAGTGAAGCGGATGAATTCCAGGCCTGACCCATTACAATCCTTCAGGTACCATCCTTTGAATTTTTTCCTATTACCCATGATCTTGGAGGCCATATGTTGAAAATGGCAGAGCCACAAGATAGAAGAAAACTATGTACCAGAACTGGCACTTGGAGGAATGTCACCCACCTATCAGGAACACCCATCTTGGACCTTGCATGAAAAAGAAATAAATTTCTAGTTTTTCTAAGCCACTGAGATTTGGGATGTATATGTCGTAGCATAGTTTTACCTTAAGTAGTAAAGATGTATCCTGTGCATTTAAAAATAAAGTGTTATGTTTCCCCCTAATAATGGTAATATATTTTCATTGTCTACTATTGGAGAATACTCCACACTGACACATTATGTTACCTGAAAGATGCTTTTAGAAATAAATGTCTGATAATAAGTTTGTTAGTCAGTCATAACATTCTTTCCTTTTCCTGAACATCGAAGGTAAAAACAAAAAACCCACAACCCCCCCCCAAAAGACCCCCTCAATTAAGATGCATTATTCTAGTTAATGTTTTAGCAATGAGGGACAAAGTTTATTCTAATAACTAAACTAACTCACAGTGAACTAAGCGATCTGGGGGAATAGTAACTTTCTCAGGCCCCCAGGACATGATGCAATATTTCAGTGACATTTCCACTTCACAACTAAGATACAACTTAGGCTCTGCTAGAAATTCTCTCAACATACTTCAGTGCGTGCGGAAATGGAAATTCTCGTGCCGTTGGGTCTAGATGTATTAAACTCTTGTTTCTAGGACACAAATATATGAAATGTTCACACAATGATATGCCCAGCTTTCTCTTCAGTGTCACACTCTGTCAGACAACTTGAGGTGTGTGGTCGGCTGCACTGTGCCTTCTCCCCCTCAGCAAACATTCATGAAGCACTGACCGGCAACTGTCTAAGCGCTTGGGGCACAACACCGGGTGAGCAACAGTCTTGTAATCGAGGAGCTTAGAGGTCTGGGCAGAGGGCAGCTAATTCCTGTGAGGAAGGGGCTGAGAAAATCTTCAAAGACAAGAGTCTATCTGATAGAAATCTTTAAAGGACGGGCGAGAGTATAAGGATAACCGAAGGAAAGGCATCGCAAGTTGAGAGAATAGCAGGGATCAAGACGTGAGATTTTGAACGATGTGAAACCTGTGGGGAATGAGGAGTTCACTTTGGCTGGTGTTCAGGGGGAAAGTGGGGAGTGCAGAAACGGGGGGCCGGGGAGCTAGACTGGGGTCAAGTTATGGAATCTTGGATGATCTTCTATACATCCTGAACATTTACTTTGTGTATACAAAGAGAGGTTCAGCAGAGCAGTGAGTAACCCAATCATGTCAAGTGTAGGGGAAATCATTCTGGCATAGCATGCAGGATGGCCTGGAATAGAGGTGGTATTCTGGAAGCCCAGCGGCCACTTAGGCTGTTGAAGTATTGGAGTAGAGGCGGCACTTGATTTGGGAGATGTTTCTGAGACGGAATCAGGAGGACTCTTTGGCCGTTTGGGTGTGTACGGGCCCACGGCAGGCTGCCCCAAGTGTGCCGCCTTGGCATGTTGATTATTGTAAATAAAAGTGACTTAAGGGGCAGCCTGCACAAGAGGGACTCTCCGACCCTCCTCTGTCCTCCCGAAAGCAGGAAACAAGTCTCCCATGTGAAAGGTACCCTTCCGGTGGCAGGGTAAAGAGACAGCCTTATCACCAGAGATGGGAAATTTCGAGCCCAGAAGGCTGTATACACGACCTGTGGTGTCTCTCTCGATCAGATGGCGGCCCCTGAACGTGGGGCAACCCGATGATCGGGTAGAAGCTGCTAGCACAGACAGTGAAAGCATTCACCCGAGGCAGAGCAAAGGACATAGAAATTTATTGAACGGAGCAGCGGGCGGGACAGCAGAGGAAAGACACTGTCTGCTAAGAGGCGGTGGGGGCTGTATTTAAAGGGGGAGGGGGAGGCGGTATGGGAACGTATGGAATTTTCCTTTTTCGGTACCAGTGCTCAGTTGCAAGTAACCCACTGGTCCACTAGGACTTATGGAGATTTCGAGGTGGGTCACCTGATGGGCCTGTTTATATCCAGCTTGGTGGTCCCTGTGCGCCCTTTGGCCTTGCTCCACCGCCTATTGCTCAAGCCTGCTGCCTAAAAGCGGCCTCTACACAAGCCTTGTTACTTTTTAGTAATTTACTACCCCAGTCCAAATTCTGTCTAGAATTCCTTACTAAATGAAGCACCCCAAATTCCGTTCTCTTTGCCCTGTCAATTCCTTATAGATTGTCTCTTTGTCTAAAAAGTCTAAAAACTGCCTGCCTTGGTCATTCTCTTGGGGCTCAATTTCATGATTGGACCTCTGTGCACATGTAAAAAAACTGGGATTTTTTTTCTTCTGTTAATCTCTCTCATGTCAATTTAATTCTTAGTCCCGTTGGAAGAGCTTGGCCAGTAGAGAAGAATGCTTCCTTCCCTTCAGGTGGAAAGGAGAAAAAGAAGTTAAAGATGCCTGAGATTTCTAGCTGGGAAGTCTGGGTGGGTGATGACATTACCAGCGGAGAGAGGAAATTGGGAAGGAGAAGCCGAGTACAGAGGGTGAAGCCAAAGAGGCTGGTTCTTGACTTGTGGTAAGAAAAGTGTCTGTGGAGTATCCAGGGTGAACAAGATCTCAAAGCATACACTGTGGTTTACAGTCTCAAAATGTAATAGTTCATAACTAATTGCAAACGGGAAAAAGGTACCTTTGCGGTGGAGAAGTCCAGAAGACACCACCTGAACCCGATGATTAGTCAGCACCAAAATGATGTCTCGTGATAGAATACATTGATAAGGACACAACATCACTTATGAAATTCTCCTGCCAGAAATTCATAACCTGATTGTAATCGTGAGAGAACATCAAACACCCCCCAACATGTTACTGAAACAAGACTTCAGCTGCCTCCGTTTTGACCTCGAACTTTCTAGTTGGGTTCTTTCCAGCTTGTCTCTTGGCTCAGGCAGAAGACCCTGAGGACAAAGCATCCCCTGATGGAAAATGAAACTACTCCCTCAAGCAACAAGGACCGCCCCGAGCCAGTGAGACCCCGCCTGTGATTGACCCCAAGACCATGCTGGATTTGCCCTTGGCTGCCCACCTGCACGTACCCACCGACCTTTGCCCCACATTTTCCTTATATCAGCCTGGATTGGATGCACGTCTGGCACTTTGGAGACAGTCTCTGAGACGCTAGGTGTTGGCCTCACTGAAATAAATCCCTTTCTCATTTCACCACCATTGTCTCTCTGCCTTCGGGTTTTGTCAGCGGCGAGGGGCCAGATCTGGTCTGTTTGGGACTCCTTAGCCAGGTGGCCTTACACCCCTGCATGCCACCTGCAGGACAACACAGCCGCCCTGTATTCTTCAACAATGTCAATGCCATCAAAGACCAAATAAGGCAAGAACTCCCCCAGAGTAAAGGTGACAAAAAAGACAGGACAATAAAATGTAATGTGTGATCCTAGATAGGGTCTTGAATTGGGGGAGGGGAGAATTCCTATTAAAAAATGTTAGAGGTGCGACTGCGGGTCGTGCCTCACCAGACGACTCAGGTTGGGTCCTCGTGCCACTTCCTGCGTCTGCACACACCATGACTACATGCACAGCATCTGGCCCCTGCGCCACTGGAGTTCGGGGCTCATTGTGGGTGGATACCGGCTTCTTACTGTGCACCCGCAGAAACTCACCTGCCAGCCCGGATGTGGCTAGAGACGGACCACTAGTGGTCAGATGTATCAGAAGCAAACAAGCGTTCCATAGCCAAAGGAATTTGGTTGGCACTCCCAGCCCCCACCCAATTCTGTAAAATAGAGCCTCAAAAACTTTGCCTGTCTGCCTTGCGCATTTTATTGAAATCCAGTGTTAGCAGGTGAAGGGAAGTAGAATTGGGCCTTTTTGGTATAAGGATCATCTTGAAGTGGTTGTTTTTAAAAAACAGACACAGAAGCTCTGAAAAAAGAGAATTTACCCTTTTGTAAGAGACATTTACACTGATGAGGGAAATCTCCATCTGTGTGTCTCCCTCACTGTACCAGGAAGCAGGGAATGATCAAATCTCTAGAAACTTCTCTCAACCGCAGACAAATCTGCATCACAGAGGGAGGGATAGATAGCTGCTGACCTCAGTATTAACTGCAGATAGGGTGCTCCAGCTTTGACCAGGAAATGAACACTACTTGGAAGCTTAAAATTCAAAGTAAGAACACATTTATCCTGAGACCGGTGTAGTAGCAGCCTAAGATAATCAGATATGAGACACGAGACTAGAGAGCTAATACATAGATTGTTGACATGTCTAAGAGAAAATTCCAGAACAAGTGGAAGATAAGCGATGTTTGGAGAAGAGAATACAGTTTTCTTGAGCTAAAGAAAAAAGTTGCATCTCGAGATGGGAAGATCCGATCACAGTCAAAGCAAAATTGACTGAAATTGTTCAGTATCTGAAGGTGAGCAGCTAATGTTTTAAATTTCAAAGATAAAGAATGGCATAGATTTTCAGGAAGAAAAAAAAAAAGATTATCCCCAAAGTACGAAATCGGGCTTCTCCTGAGTGTCACAGAGTAACAGTGAGACAGGGAAACCGAAGGGGCCCCATGAAAAAAACCTGCTTTTTTGCTCTTTTTCCTGCTTCTATTCTTGCTAGGATCTGCACCCAGGCCTTACACATGCCTTAACATATGTCCTCCTTGTAAAGGTCAAGGAGTCAATGATTTCTTTGGAGACTTCCAGTGCAGTAGAAAACACCTATGGAGTGACCGGGTGGGTCATCGTGAACTTTTTCCAAGACCACTGACTCCAGACGCCTTGACGCCAAGACCCCAGGCCCCAGGGCATAAGTGGCTTATGGAGGACACCTGAGCACTCGTCCTTGTTCTGACCAGTTCCTGGGTGCCCTAGAGGACGTGGACACCAGACCATTGTCTTCAATAAAAACCCCAGACCCTGAGCAAAGACGAGACTCCCCTTCCTTTCCGAGTCTCCCAGCCACCCGGTCTGTATGTGCCCTCCCTCTCTGTCTTCAGTAAACTCTGCTCTCCCTTCCTCTCGGCTCGCAGTGGATTCCAATCCTGCACGCAGCCAGGGACCCTCTTGGCTGGTCCTGCGGGACCCCCTTTGGGTCCTCGGACCCAACCAGCCTGCATGAACAGGATACACAAGACAGAATATGTAATATTTTGAAGGGAAAGGCTGTATGTGAGTCGCTAATTCCATATCAAGGCATGTGCAAAAGCTGCCAAAATCATTCTCATTTATATATGGTCTCGAAAGATCCCAGTCTTGGTGTGCCCACCTGATTCAGTCAGTAGAACATGCAACTCTTGATCTCGGGGTCGTGAGTTCAAGACCCATGTTGGATGTAGAGATTACTTTAAAAAACTTTTTTTGTGGGGAGTCACCTAGGTGGCACAGTCGGTTAAGTGTCTGACTCTTGGTTTCGGCTCAGGTCTGATCGCAGGGTCCTGAGATTGAGCTGCACATAGGGCTCTGCACTCAGCACAGAGTCTGCTTGAGTTTCTCTATCCTTCTTCCTCTGCCCCTCCCCTCTGCTCGCTCTCTCTCTCAGATAAATAAATAAATCTTAAAAAAAAAAATCTGTTTTAAATCATGGGAAAAAAGATGCCACCCTAAGAAAATTCACTCACAGATGTACTCTATAAATGACTGAGTGTTTAATCAAGAGAAAGACTTGTGAAGTAGAAGTACGTGGTATTAGTCCTGATGGTGAGCGGGAAAACCAATTAAATTAGAAAGTCTGAATAATTATTGTAAATACAGTTTAAAAACACAAAAATGTTTTTCAAAATTCAACTTTTCACCCATTTTGTTTCTCTAAAAATATTTTAATAAAAATAATTTGGTTCAATTAAAAATTATTGACATTTGGGAAATTTTGAATCAGAACTGCATACTAGATGACAGTGGTCTGTATATCACTATCACATTCTCTAAATGTGAGAATTGCACTGCGGTTACATTAGAGAATGGCATTGTTCTGAGAAAATACGTTAGTGTCCCTGGGCGAAGGGATACACAAAAGTGGGGAAAGGAGGAAGGGGAAGAGAGCCGGAGGGAGCAGGGGGAGGCGGAAAGTGAACTTGGTGAAGCTGGGTAAATGCTGTGTGGGAGTGCTTTGTACTCTCCTGGCACATCTGTACATTCGGAATCATCTCAAAAGAAAATGTTTATTTACTTTTTATTTTTTTAAAGGATTTTATTTATTTATTTGTCAGAGAGAGAGAGCACAAACGGGGAGCAGCAGCAGAGGAAGAAGGAGACTCTTCGCCGAGCAAGGAGCCCAATGCGGGACTAGATCCCTGGGATCATGACCTGAGCCCAAGTCAGACGCTTAACCGACTGAGTCACCCAGTCTCCCTGGTAAGTAACTCCTGATCCTGAAAGACAAATCAATGGTCTGCGTTTCCATAGGCAGATCACATGTGTAAACTCAGGGATTAATGTGCCCACTTCTATCCTATGCCATAATGTAACAAAACGTAAATTCTTCACGGCTGTCACTGCTTTTTTTTTTTTTTTTTTTTTTTTAAGGCTTTGTTTTTAAGTGATCTCTGTACCCAACGTGGGGCTCCAACTCATGACTCCGAGATCAAGAGCCAGGCGCTCTACCAACTGAGCCAGCTGGGCACCCCAGGGCTGTCTCTGTTTTAAACAGGAAAGTCCAGTTAAGCTATACTGAACTTGGGATTCTGGCAGAGCCGTAGCCCCCGTGAGGAAAGAGAAGTCCCAGCATCCCTAAGATGCCGAGGTTTGTTCCCCATGACGAGGAGCTGAATTCTTACCAGCCTGTTCCCTCCCTCAAAAATACTTAGTTCCTGCAAGCCTCGGCAGGGTTCTTGGGTAGAGATGAGAGTGATTGCTTTATTGGCTTTGCCCGTCGATGGCTGCATAATTATACCCTTTACCCATGAAGGAAGGGATTGTGTAAACACATTATATGTCATTACCGAAAATCGCAACGTGCCTACTTCCTGGCCGCCCAGCTGAATATCTAAATTACCCACTCCACCAAGAGGGGTAGAAAACTGGACCCAAGGAAGAGAATTGGCTATCACAATAGGAATGTTTGCAGAAAATTTATTTGGGATTAAAGTGCTTTTAAAATATATGAGGGGCTTTTAGAGTACGTACGTAATTCCAATATGCCAACAGTACAATGATCTTCATTTGTTTGGAGTTCTTTCAAACTTTTATCCATATGGTCATATGGTTTCTAATGTCCATCAAGCGGTATATATGTTATATATTTATAAGTTTTATACATTATTTAACATTATTTTAGAAACACTTTCTCTTGGTTTTACATTTTTACCATAAAATTTTTAATAACCATATACCGTATCATTTTAGTTATATATAATATGTATACTTTATTTAACCATTTCCTTATTATTGGCTGCAAATGCTGTTTTTTTTAAATTATGAATAACTCTGCTGTAAATATCTTCATACATATGGATTTTTCTCCTTTTGAATTTTCATATTTCCTCAATTAAACTGATGTTGCATCTTAAAATTGACACTGTCTTAGAAATGGAGAAATATAATAATTCTGTAATATAAAAATCAGAGTAGAGGTTTGACTGAGTCAAAACACATTCATGATACTTGATATGTGTATCAAAATGTCCTCTAGGGGGCGCCTGGGTGGCTCAGTTGTTAAGCGTCTGCCTTGGGCTCAGGGCGTGATCCCAGTGTTCTGGGATGGAGCCCCGCATCGGGCTCCTTGGTTGGTAGCCCGCTTCTTCCTCTCCCACTCCCCCTGCTTGTGTTCCCTCTCTCTGTCTCTCTCTCTCCCAAATGAATAAATAAAATCTTTTAAAAAAACAAAAAAACAAAACCCACAAAATATCCTCTAAAAAGATTTTACCAGTAACATCGGGAATATATGTGTGGTACTATTTTCCTACAGCTTTGCCAGCACATGAGATTTGACTATTCTGTTGACTTTTTGTAGTCTAAATAGATGCAAATTTTTTTCTCATCATTATTTTAATTTTAACATATTTAGCTCTTTTAGTAGTAAGAGGTACCATCTTGCTTCTTTGGCTCTTCCCTTTCCATGTTATTATATCAGTTTTGCTGCCATATGCAAAATTGGAAGAAGGCAATGATTTCTTTATAGAATCATAGAGTTTTTAAGCTAGAATCCTTAGGGATCATCTGGTCAGACCCCTCAATTTACCATATGATTAGATAAAAACCCAGTGAGATTCAAATTGCTCAAGACTTTGCAGCTAGGAAGTGACAGGGCTAAAATTTGAGACCAAAATTCTGGACCTTTCCACCAGGCACACTGCCTCTCTGGTGCAAATTCTATTTGAATGCTAATGACAAATCTATCAGTCCTTGACATTTAGGCTGAGCAGTATAAAACTTAGGCTTAAAATATTACTAATTCTTTTTTTTTTTTTAAGATTTTATTTATTTATTTGACAGAGACAGAGACAGCCAGCGAGAGAGGGAACACAAGCAGGGGGAGTGGGAGAGGAAGAAGCAGGCTACCAACCGAGGAGCCTGATGGGGCCCGAACCCAGAGCGCCGGGATCACGCCCTGAGCCAAAGGCAGACGCTTAACGACTGCGCCACCCAGGCGCCCAAATATTACTAATTCTTAATAAATTAGCCAACAAAGTGAATTCTCAGAACCTTAGATTTAAGATTATAGATCCAAACGTGAAAGAAAATTGGCTATGACTGAATACGTTGCAGCAAACTATAAGGCACCTGTCATGCACTCCCTGGAACTGGCTTATGTAATAAAGTCTGAGTTAGACAGCGTAAGTCCAGTAATTCACATTTGTCAGTGATAAAGCCGTCTGAGGAACTGAATCACCACGCTCTTGAATTTTTCTCGCTGTAAATTCAGTCTCATTGTTATTAAATACTGATGCTATGCTTACTTTTCCAAACCAAATCAGCGCTCAAACTTTACATCTGAAGAATGGCATATTTTTAGCCCAGCAACTTTATCATTGTTATTTTCGATATTTCATGATTTGATAAAATGTGCCAACAATTGTTAACCCACGTCTCAGGCTTTATCAGTCTGCAGCAACCATATTAAGTCACATTTCTGTCTCACACCCAAAGTATGTCATGGGCTCAAGTCAGCAAAACTGCTGGAAACTGGCCCTCCTCAAATTGTTTTTTCTGCTATTTCTGAAGTCCCCAGCATAATGCCTCATAAGTACCCAGGAGTGGTCACCATCTTTTATTCCTGCCTCTTTGTCTTTCTTCTGGACAGTAATGCTGCTGGACACTGCTGTCCTCGCTTGGTGACCACAATTGATCTACCCCTATTGTGGTCTCAAAGCAAGGTTAGTTCTTCTCCAAATTCCTCATATCTAACTGTGATGAAACTGTACTTTTAAAAAGCCACATCAGGGACACCTGGGGGGCTCAGGAGATTAAGCATCCGACTCTTGATTTCGGCTCATGGCAGGATGTCAGGGTAGTGAGATCGAGCCCCATGTAGGGCTCCGCTCTTCAGCGGGGAGTCTGCTTCTCTCCCTCTCCCTCTGCCCCTCCATTCTCTCTCTCTCAAAATAAATCAATAAACCTTTAACAATATAAATAAATTTTAAAAATTAAAAAATAAAAAGCCACGTCTTGAAGGCTCCGGGAAAAGGAAGTGTAAAACAGAATAACTTACAACATCCAGGAGAAGTAGCTATCTTTAGAGATAACAAGTCCAAACTCACACCCTAAACACTTGCCTAATTCTCAGCAGTCCTCACGTGGCAGGGAGATGGCTCAAAGAGAAATCAGCAACTCCGGGTGTTGCCCTAGCTTGGAGTTCAGGTCCCATTGCCAGCCAACTTAGAGAAAGAAGAAATCCTCTAGAATTTCTCAAGCCCTAGTCTAGCTTTATTTTCCTGCCCTGGAAATATCTTCTCTCAGAATGACTGACAAGTAGAATACCCATTTTCTTTGGCAGGGGTGAGGGGGCAGGGAGGTGGTGGAAAGCCTATACCCACTCTAGGGTTGGATCTGGGCTTCATAGCTTAAGCAAGATAAGTGTCATAGTAGGCAGTGTATTTTCTGAAGACTGGCTTATGCAGTCTTAAAATTACCACATTTGGGGGGGGGGTAAATTTGTTCTTCAGTGGGGAACTGGATTTTTGAGTGTAGGGCACCTCTCGGGGTTATCCAATTCATGGGAGCTATTTTACAACTCTGCAAATTGTTGATAACTGACAGCAGTGCAAGATACTTGTTGTTTATAGACATCAAATTATGTCCTGTTTGGTAGAGGGGTAGAGGCTCAACAGACTTCTCTCTTCTGTGGATGAAACCAGTTGCGCCCCAATAGGCATATTCATTTCACTATTCCTCATCTATAACCAATATTCTGCACTGATTCCACTTCGAATCACCAACTAATGATTTTGATTCCAATTCTGATCTGTGTAAGTTGGGGGAGGTTCTTTACACCCCTAAGCAATTCTCTAACACCAACTGGTGTCCTACAATTCAACATAATTTTGACCCTATCTACGGAGAGACAGCATCAGATCCCACAGGTTCAGAGCTCCGTTGTACATGACTGCCCCCCTTCCCAACCTCAGACACCAATGGCAAGTCCAGGTTGTTACCTATGCTTCTGACCAAGCATAGATTGGTGGTTCCAAAGACCTCGTCCTTGGATTCGATTAATTTGCTAGAGCAGGTTGCAGAAACCAGCTCACAGCAATATTTTACTTACTAGATCACTGGTTGATTATAAAAGGCACAGCCAGGTGGGAGAGATGCGGAGGGCAAGGCGTAGGGAAAGGGCACAGAGCTTCCATGTCCCCTCCGGGTGCCGCTCTACGCAATCTCCATGTGTTCACCAATTCAGAAGCTCTCTGAATCCCAGCCTTTTTTGTTCTTTTATGGAGGCGTTATTACATAGGCATGATTGAAGGGATCCTTTCTTTATTCTGAAAGGAACCATTTGAGAGACTTTTAATAAAATAAACTGGTGGTTCATCAACCATTGGTGATTGAGTCAACCTCCAGCCCCTCCGCCAGCTGGGAGGTCAGGCAGGTGGGACCAAAAGTTCCAACACTCCAATCACTTAGTTGGTTCCCCTGGCAACCACCCCTCTCCACTGGTAGATGCTGTCCAAGAGTCATCTTGTTAACATAAACTTAGGTGTGCTTGAAAGGGGTCGTTGATGAATATCAAGACACCTTTATAGCTCCGATCACTTAGGACATTCCCAGGGTTTTTGGAGCTCTGTGCCAGAAACAGAAGAAGACCAAATATATGTTTATTATAAATCACACTATCACAATGACTGTGTCTGTTCTTTCGATTCTCCTTTGAACTGGCTGTAATACCGTAGCATTTTCCTCATTAATGAGTTAAGTAAGATCTTTAATACATGTTCATTTTTATATCTGTATGAGAGTCATGATTTAAAAAAATATCTTCTAACACCATGAATAAGGACCTTGAAGCACAGTTAGTTTTTGCTAACTCATATCTAGTTTAGTTCCTTGTTATATTTTTCTATCAAAATGAGGAATAGAGGGCGCCTGGGTGGCTCAGTCGGTTAAGCGTCTGCCTTCGGCTCAGGTCATGATCTCAGGGTCCTGGGATAGAGCCCCGCATTGGGCTCCCTGCTCAGTGGGGAGTCTGCTTCTCCCTCTGCCTCTGATCTCTCTTGCTCTCTCTCTTAAATAAATAAATACAATCTTTAAAAAAAAACGAGGAATAGAGATTGAGTCTGTGGATGCCCCTCCCCCACCTTTGGCATAATATTTGCACATACACAATACACATGAATGTACACAAAACTCCCCAAAAATAAGCAATAATTTTTAGCCACAAAACAGTCTAAAATCCACATTCAAGAAGAAAATACTTTCTAATGTAATACACTTTCTAATGTGCTCCACCAAGCAGAGCATGTGCTGTCTCAACTTGAAGGGTCCTTCTTTTGGGTTATTTCCGCATATCTAGAAATTCTTCAAGAATGTTTAGTACTTAGCTTTCATCTATATCAGGGTTTGTCAACCTCAGCACTGTTGATATTTTGGACTGGATAATTCTTTGTCGTGGGGCTAGCCCATGTATTGAAGGAAGTTTTGCCACACCGTGGCTACTACTCACTAGAGGCCAGCAGCACCCCACCTCCAATTGTGACAACCCAAAATATCTCCAGACAGGGCCAAATTTCACTTAGGGGTGCACAATCGCCCCTAGTTGAGAACCACCAGTTTATTTTATTAAAAGTCTCTCAAATGGTTCCTTTCAGAATAAAGAAAGGATCTCTTCAAAGATAAGTGAGTGAACCCAACTGATATGTATCAGCCTGAATTAGTCTCAGTAATGGTGCTGAGTGAACACAGAAAGTTGCAGAATGCTTTGCGCGGCATGATACTATTTATGTAAATCTTAAAATAAAGCTTTATAATGTGTATTGCTCATAGAAATATGCATATGGAGTAAAAGTACAAAACCATGAATATGAAGAATACACACCAGTTTAATAAGTATGGCCGCCACTGGGAAAAGAGGGAGGGAATTAGGACAGGAAAGGGGTACAAAAGAAAAGTCAACCGTATCTGCAATGCTTTGCTTATTTTTAAAAAAAGATCTAAGACAACCGCAAAATGTTGCCACGTTTTCGTTCCAGCTAGTGCATATATGGATATTATGTTACTCTCTTCATGACTGTACTTTTATAAATTTATAAGAAAATACTAAAAAATACAGTTTAAATTTCACATACTGTTCTTCGAAGCCATGTGTTATTAGGTTTTCAATCACCTACTGTTTTACATTATTCATACCACTGCTTGCCTCCATCATTATAGGTAGCTGTGAGCTGGCAGGGTTTAGAGAGCAATTTTCCAGCTCTGATGTTCATGACACCCGTAATACTAATGCTCTCCCCTTGTATTTGTGGAGTGCTTTATCTTCTCCCAGCCCGCTTCCATCCATCTTCTCATTTTATATTCACATCTTCTATCACCATCCATCTTAGTCTGAACTCTATTCACCATGGACATGTGGCTTTGATGAAAGCTTTCTCTTCAGCGACTACTTTAGTTTGGCTTATCCCAGGAGAGCCGGCTCTGAGCCAGGGATCCTGTCAAGAGGTGAGCCCAGCAAGCACCCCTAAAGGGAGCGAGGCAGGGCGGGGAAGGACGCTGGTCATGGTTGAGGAAAACTGAGGCTGGCTCTGTGGGCGAGCTTTGGGAAACACTGCAGAACGTGTCTCAGAGCGCTGCCTACTGAGAAGCAAGTTATACGGGGTGACTCTTCCTCCAGCTCCCATCTGTTACTGACTGAGGGCTGCTTCCAGAGATGCTAGCTTTCCTTCACTTCCGACCGGAACCGCTCTGGGCTCAAGCGGAAGTCCTCAGCTGTAGAAGCCATGGCCAGTGGATACCACTGGTATGTACTAGAACTCTGAGTGCTGGGAGGATATGGGCAGAGCCCTCAACACCTTGGCTACAACACCTTTCTACAAGTGTGTCCTGTGTTTCTGTGGATGTCTTGCACTGCAGCTTACATGGTATTTTCACAAATATCCCATTAAATCCTATGAGGAAGGGCATATTCTGATTTATAATTAGAAAACTCAGCTGAATTGACCTACTTACCAGAGGCTTGAAAGTATGTCTTTTGACTCCAAATCCAATACTCTTTTTTTTTTTTTTTGAAGATTTTATTTATTTATTTTTGAGAGAGAGAGCATGAGTGGGGCCAGGGGCAGAGGGAGAAACAGATTCCCTGCTGAGCAGGAAGCCCAATATGAGTCTTGATCCCAGGACCCTGGGATCATGACCTGAGACAAAGGCAGAATCTTAACCAACTGAGCCACCCAGGCTCCCCTCCAATGCTTTTTGAATTGCATGGCTGGTGTCTCCTGATATCAGGGATTAGCAAACTATGGTCTCCTGTCACCTGTTTTTTCAATAAAGTTTTATTAGAACACCAACACACCCACTTGTTTGCACATTGTCTACACAGCATTCCTGCTGCAAGAATGGCAGAATCACACAGTTGCAACAGAGGTCTGCAAAGCCAGATGTATTTAGGATCTGGCTTTTTACAAGAAAAGTTTGTCAACCCCCGCTCTATACCATAAAACTAGGAGAAAAATTCATATTTTCAAGAGTTTTGAGAGCTGCCAGTACAAAGAAGTTTGTAAGAAGGAAATATTAACTATTATTTATTAAAATCCCATTTTTATGACGTGGGTTAGGAGCAAAACAGTATTTTTAAACACCTTTTTCATAAGAGCAACTATTGGTCATTTGCCCCCCAAAATATATCAAGATCCAAGGAGAACCATGAGGCAGCTTCATCTCATCTATGGAGTAAATTGCAAACACCTAGTTCAGACAGAGAAAATTGTAATCGTCTATTGTGCCAAACCCCAACTCATTTAAAGTGGTGCTGCTGATGACGCAAAACTGTGTTCCAGCTTAGTGAAAAAGAGGGCCGTAATTGTTGAACAATGTCTACAGTGGACAGACAGAGGGACAGTGGTGGCCAATATTGAATGCAAAAATTAGGCAGAGCCACCTGTCATGGGATGGAGGGAGGAAAGAACAAGAGGCAAGGGGACTCTAGAATAGTCACAGCATGCTCCCCTTCCTGTGATTCCAGGGAGATAAGGAAGGCAGATGAAAGAGAGATATACACCAAGCGGGAAAAATGGAGCTGATGGCTTTGACTCCTATGACTGGTGGTAGGCTTGGAAGGAGTCTGAAATTGGCAGGCTTTTTGTTTTCTTTTCTTTTAGTTTATAGCCTTTATTTTTTAGAATTTAGTTTTAGGTTTACAGGAAAATTGAACCAATAGTACAGAGAGTTCCCACATATCCCCCCCCCCATACACAGTTCCCCTGTTATTAACATCTTGTGTTGGTGTGGTACATTTGTTAACAATTAGTGAACCAATATTGACACATTATTATAAACTAAAGTCCCTAATTTACATTAGGGTTCACTCTTCATGTTGTACATTCTATGGGTTTTGACAAATGCATAATGTCATGTATCCACTCTTACAGTGTCATATAAAATAGTTTCATTGCCCTGCAATTTCCATATTTCGCCTGTTTACACTTCCCCTTCGACCCCTCCCCCCATGTGGATCCCCTGACAATCACCGATCTTTCGACTGACTGTAGGGTTGCCTTTTCTGAAATGTCATAGTTGGAGTCATACGGTATTGTAGCGTTTTTCAGACTGGATCTTTTCACTTAGCAATATGCGTTTAAGGCTCCTCCATGTCTTTTCATGGCTTGACAGCTCATTTTATAATCAGTGAGTAATATTCCATTGTCTGGATGTGCTAAATTTTATTTATCCATTCATCTCTTGGAAGATATCTTGGTTGCTCCCATTTTTAGCAATTCAATGACTTATTTCTTCTTGGGCAAATTTTGATAGATTGTGTCTTTCAAGGAATCGGTCCATTTCATCTCAGTTATCAAATTTGTGGGTGTAGCATTGTTCATAATATTCCTTCATGGGGCGCCTGGGTTGCGCAGTCGTTAGGCGTCTGCCTTCGGCTCAGGGCGTGATCCCGGTGTTCCAGGATCGAGCCCCACATCGGGCTCCTCCGCTGGGAGCCTGCTTCTTCCTCTCCCACTCCCCTGCTGTGTTCCCTCTCTTGCTGGCTGTCTCTCTGTCACATAAATAAATAAAATCTTAAAAAAAAAATAATATTCCTTCATTATCTTTTTTTATGTCCATGGGATCAGTAGTGATGGCCCCTCTTTTCTTTTATTACTAATTTGTTTCTTCTCTCGTCTCAATTAGCCTGGCTAAGGGTTTATCAATTTTATTGATTTTTTTCAAAGAAACAACTTCTGGTTTTGTGGGTATTTTTAAATTGTTTTCCTGTTTCCAAGTTCATTGATTTCTGTTGCAATTTTTACTATTTCTTTTCTCGTGCTTGCTTTAGGTTTATATTGCTCTTCTTTCTCGAGTTTCCTAAAGTGGAAACTTAGAATACAGATTTTAGATCTTTTCTTTCTAATATATGCATTCAATACTATATATTTCTCTCTAAGCACTGCTTTTGCTGCATCTTCCATATTTTGATAAGTTGTATTTTCATTTTCATTTAGTTCAAAATATTTTAAAATTTTGGGACACCTGGATGGCTCGGTTGGTTGAGCATCAGACTCTTGGTTTTGGCTCAGGTCATGATCTTGGGGTCTTGGGATCAAGCTCTGTGTCTGGCTCCCTGCTCAGTGTGGCGTCTGCTTGTCCCTCTCCCTCTCTCTCTGCCCTTCCTCCCCCCATCAAGCACACACACTCTCTCTAAAATAAAAAAATCTTCAAAAAAAAATTAAATTTCTCTTGATAATTCTTTAACACATGTATTATTTAGAAGTGTGTTGTTTAATCTCCAAACATTTGGGGATTTTCCAGCTGTCTTTCCGTTGTTGAATTCTAGTTAAAGTCCACTGTGACCTGAGAACACACATTGTATGGTTTCTATCCTTTTAAATTAAGGTGTATTTTATGGCCCATATTGTAACCTAACTTGGTGAATGGTCCACGTGAGCTTGAGAAGAATTCGTATTCTGCTTTGTTGGAAGAAGTATTCTATAAACGTTACTTAGACCCAGTTGATTCTTGGTGCCTAAAGGAAAGGGCATTTTTCTCCCCCATGATATTCATTCCTGGTAGTGCTCCTGGAGATAAAACTCACAAAACTATGGGAGGGCCTCTACGGCTGGGGCAGCAGCAGCTTTTAGCTCTCAAATTAGTCTACACTCAGCCTTTAGTAATTCACCATTTTTAAAAAAGATTATTTACTTATTTGAAAGAGAGAGCAGAGGGAGAGAGAGCACAAGTGGCAGGGGTGAGAGGAAGAAACAGACTTCCCGTTGAGCAGGGATCCCGATGTGGGGCCCGATCCTGGGACTCTGGGATCATGACATGAGCCAAAGGCAGACGCGTAACCGACTGAGCCACCCAGGTGCCCCACCAACTACCATTTTAATGTTCCAACTAGTCTGGCTCCAGAGGGCTCTTGGTGAGCTGTGATTCTTTGTATTTACATATCTCTCTAGTTTTCAGGATGGTCGTTTTCCTTGTGATCTCAGTTCTCTGCTAGATCCAAGGAAAATTATCGATTCTCAGTTTGTTCAGCTTTTTTCTTGTTGTGGCGGTAGGAGTGATACTTCCCAGCTCTTTTCATGTCAGAGCTAACGGGGAGGCATGATGAGTATACAACCAGAGGCAGGCCTGTTGAAATGCAGGTGTGAGTAGCCTCTGGTCCCTGGGGGACCTGGCGTATTGATTGCTACTAGCAGCCACCAACCCCTTCACAAAACCACATTTTCAGCTAAAATTACACTCTACAAATACAATGTTAAAATCAAACTAAATGTGATTTTCAAAAGAAGGATCTTTTAATGCTATTTGGTTTTATGGTTTGAACCAGACTTCATTTCCACGGTATCAAATCCCAGTGACCTTTTCAGTGACAGAAGGGGTTTCTTACAAATTCTGTGCATGGCCGTTAACTCTCAAGTTGCTGCAGAATAGGCTTTCTCTGGCTTCTAAGCAGACCTCTACTCCACCTTATGAGTTTCCAGCTCTTTTCCCTTAAATCTGAAACAGCCCAAGAGATCTGTTTGATAAGACACTCTTCTGAGGATGACTAAGCAGTGGACTAAAGATAAGAATTATAACTTGTATTCAAGTGGCTAAATCCATAACTATATCTTTCTAAATTAAGTCTGTTCTATTATGACCTGTCTCTAGATTTCCATTCGCAGTCTTATTGATCAGATGATTTAGAGAAAGTAAAAAAAACACCATGTTTTTTATTTTTCTTCTTCTTCCTCTAACCCGTTGGTTCTCAACTGGGGGCCACTTGGTAATGTCTGGATACGTTTCTAGTTGACATAACTGGATTGGGGTGGGGGGTGGGTGCTACTGATCTCTTGTGGATAGAGGCCAAAGACGCTGCTAAACATTTACAACACACAGGAAGGTTTCCTACAACAAAGAATTATCCACAAAAAATGATCTGGTCCAAGGTATTAATGTGCTGAGCTAGAACCCCGCTGTGATCTGAGAAAGTAGCCACCATGGCCTAGCTCCTCAGCTGTACCGGAATCCTAAAGATCTCATTACTCTTATCTCTTTATTGATTTTTGTAGTACAAAGATAATGCTTCTCTTTAGACTATTTTTCCATGAGGCCCAGGAAGTTAGTCTTGAAATGCTGCCCCACAAAGCCTACAGGTCAATGATTTCTAGTCTCATCTACTTACTGGAGGCCTCCTAGGTACCGGGGTCCTAAGAGGTAAACACTGGAAAAATTACAGTCTGTTTAGCATGCAGATTATACAAGGACAAATAGGTAATAATACCAGGTATTATCAGAGGTGTTGTTAAAAACTGACCTCCATGCTTCAGAGCCACAATATAACGCAAAGACGAGAGTTTGGGATAAAGAGGAACAATACCTTTACTGCTTTGCAGGCAAAGGAGGCTAGGGCAGGCTATGGCCTTCAACCACTGCCAGCCGCGGGGGGCGGCTGGGCTGGGGGAGGGCTAGGGGGGTGCGATTACAGGGAAATGCAGGATCTAGCCAGTTTTAATAGGAATTGTGCTGCCAGGCTCGTGGATCGTGTCTTTAGGGTGGGGCCAGGTTCCTGAAACAGAAGGCTACGAAGGGAGGAGGAGAAGTTTACAGAAGTGAGGAAAAAGGTTACTTTAAAATTGAGCTTCACTGAAGCATTAGTGCAGCCATTTTGATTTTTGTTGAACTTTAAACTTTTAAGCGGTTTCCAAAGTACAAATAAAATTGCAGAAATAGCCTTGGTGGGGAGACAAGGACCAGCATCTTTAGAGGTACTGAGCTGCGGTTGTGGTTTACAGATGTTCTAGTTAAGCCTCACAGAAGTCCCATCAGACAGTCTTGCTCTCATCAAATAAAGCAGTCAAGAAGAAAGCAGATACCTTCAAGATGGTTTGTCCCCTTCCTGTTAATAACTCAAATACAGGCCTTGTAGGAATTTACAAGCTACAAACTGTCTACAGGGGAACATAAAACTCACCCATTATTCCATTCTCAGAGATAACTGTTCAGTGCATGACGTTGCAAATTTTTTTTTGCATGAATAATGTTATTTTAAATGTAATTGACTTTATTATATATATGTATATCATGTATCTTTTCCTCTTCCTACAACATTATTTATGAGCATTTTTATAGGTTAGTTGATACTTTCTAAAGTGTAGAGATCACTTATTTATTTTTTTTAAAGATTTATGTATTTGAGAGAGAGTGTACACACGTGCCAGGGGAGGGGCAGAGGCAGAGGGAGAGAGAGAATCTCAATCAGACTCCATGCTGAGTGTGGAGCCCAATGCAGAGCTCGATCTCACAACCCTGAGATCATAACCTGAACCGAAATCGAATTGGATGCCTAACGGACTGAGTCACCCAGGTGTCCCATAAAGGCCACTTGTAGGCAGCAGGCTTGAGCACTGGAAACCTAAGGCAAAAGTGCCACAGTGACTACCGAGCTGACAGAAACAGGCTCATGAGGCTGCCCACCTCAAAAGAGCCATAGGCCCTAACTGACCAATGGGCTACTTAGACCCAGGCACAGTTTCTAAGAGTACTAAAACAGAGGACAATTCCCTACGTTCCCATATTCCCTCACTCCGCCCTGTAACTGTGGTCCCTCCCCACGCCTCCTGGCAGTCTCTCCTCCGCCATCCTGCTCGCTGCTCCCTTGCGGTGTATTCAATAAACTTCTATCGCCTTTATTCTGCCTCAGGTGAATTCTTTTTTTTTTATAATAATATTTTTTATTATATTATGTTAGTCACCATACAGTACATCCCTGGTTTTTGATGTAAAGTTCCATGATTCATTAGTTGCGTATAACACCCAGTGCACCATGCAATACGTGCCCTCCTTACTACCCATCACCAGCCTATCCCATTCCCCCACCCCCCTCTCCTCTGAAGCCCTCAGTTTGTTTCTCAGAGTCCATAGTCTCTCATGCTTCATTCCCCCCTCTGAATACCCCCCCTTTCTTTATCCCTTTCTTCCCCTACCGATCTTCCTAGTTCTTATGTTCCATAAATGAGTGAAACCATATGATAATTGTCTTTCTCTGCTTGACTTATTTCACTTAGCATTATCTCCTCCAGTGCCGTCCACGTTGCAGCAAATGTTGGGTAATTGTTCTTTCTGATGGCTGAGTAATATTCCATTGTATATATGGACCACATCTTCTTAATCCAGTCATCTGTTGAAGGGCATCTCGGCTCCTTCCACAATTTAGCTATTGTGGACAATGCTGCTATGAACATTGGGGTGCATATGGCCCTTCTCTTCACTACGTCTGTATCTTTGGGGTAAATACCCAGTAGTGCAATGGCTGGGTCATAGGGTAGCTCAATTTTTAACTTTTTAAGGGACCTCCACACTGTTTTCCAAAGTGGCCGTACCAACTTGCATTCCCACCAACAATGTAGGAGGGATCCCCTTTCTCCACATCCTCTCCAACAATT
Organism: Ursus americanus; assembly: GCF_024610735.1. Classification (NCBI taxonomy): domain Eukaryota; kingdom Metazoa; phylum Chordata; class Mammalia; order Carnivora; family Ursidae; genus Ursus; species Ursus americanus. The sequence continues at coordinate 113,057,678 of NC_142164.1, read as the reverse complement.
GTTGTTTCTTGCCTTGTCAATTTTTGCCATCCTAACTGGCGTAAGGTGGTATCTTAGTGTGGTTTTGATTTGAATTTCCCTGATGGCTAATGATTTTGAACATTTTTTCATGTGTCTGTTAGCCATTTATCTTCATTGGAAAAGTGTCTGTTCATATCTTCTGCCCATTTTATGATTTGTTTATTTGTTTCTCGTGTATTGAGTTTGAGAAGTTCTTTGTAGATCTTGGACACCAGTCTTTTATCTGTAGTGTCATTTGCAAATATATTCTCCCATTCCATGGGCTGCCTCTTAGTTTTTTTGACTGTTTCCTTGGCTGTGCAGAAGCTTTTTATCTTGATGAAGTCCCACGAGTTCATTTTATCTTTTGTTTCTCTTGCCTTTGGAGATGTGTCATGACAAAGCCTCAGGTGAATTCTTTCACCGCCCACACCACTGGCCTTCACCTGATCCAGGATGCCCCACATAAAGTATGTTCTTTTTTTTTAAAAAAAAGATTTTATTTATTTATTTATTTATTTATTTATTTATTTAAGAGAGAGAGAGCGAGCAAGGTTTGGGGGGGGGGGAGGAGAGGAAGAGGGACAGGCAGACTCCACACAGAGCACGGAGTCTGACACGGAGATCCATCCCACAACCCCGAGACCGTGACCTGAACCAAAAGCAAGAGTCTGACGCTTACCCGACTGAGCCACCCAGGCGCCCCACGTAAAGTACGCTCATGGCTGTGTACGACTTTACCATCTGACTACTTCATGTAGTTAATGTTTCTTTTTGATGTGTAGCAACATTTTTCTATATAAGAAAACAAAAACAGGAAAGAGAACACAAGTGGCTGAATAGCACCAAACAGCAGACTACAGAGGATAAACAAATCTTTGACTTTCCATTGTGTCTAATGATAAAGCTAATCCATAAATCAAGACCCGCAAATTGGAGGCCGCCCCAGTGGCCAGGCCCCGTGCTGCAAAGCTAAACCTAAGTCAGCCTGCGCCTATGGGAACAGTTGTCAGGGGAACCTAACACGGACCAGTCACAGTCCTCCCACCTCAGCTTTAGCTAGCTTCCCTTATCCTAGGAAATAGGACTGTTAGCCTGACGTGAAAATCCTTGAGCACCTGGCCAGTCATGCCGTTTCTGCATTGGCGCTCCTCTTTACAAAACTCTCTCTTGCCCCAACCCCCCCAGGAAGGGAGCTGTGCTGCTGGTGAGGGGCTGTACTTCCCCAACCCATGGATTGTTTTCCCTTGAATAAAGAACATCAAACTGGTTACTAAATTGTTTTTTTCATTGGACACTGACAACGCTGGATTTTATAAATACCTGTTTAATGATACACGAATCTGTGTGCGTGGATGTTGATATTTTTCACTGTGCCCAGAAAATCTGAGTGTTTGCTGTCTGCTTACAGAAAAGGGAGAAGAGAGTGAAGTTAAATAATCAGAATTTGTAAGTAGGGTTTCACTGTTAATATAAATAGTATGCTTAGAAGTGGCAGCCTGGGGGCGCCTGGGTGGCTCAGTCGTTAAGCGTCAGCCTTCAGCTCAGGGCATGATCCCAGTGTTCTAGGTCCTGGGATCAAGCCCCGCATCAGGCTCCCTGCTCCGCTGGAAGCCTGCTTCTTCTTCTCCCTCTCCCCCTGCTTGTGTTCCCTCTCTCGCTGGCCGTCTCTCTCTGTCAAATAAATAAATAAACTCTTAAAAAAAAAAAAAGTGGCAGCCTGTGTGTGTGTGTGTGTGTGATTTTTCTTGATTTTTTTTAAAGTACTGCAATATTGTGATTTATAAGAATTATATATTTGGTGAGTCAGATTATCAAAATTTATTTCTCATATATTTTTGGTTTCCATCCATGGTTAGTGGTTTACAGCTCCTAAAACCCTTGGCATTTCCTGAGTGATAAGAGCAAAGAGATCATCTTTTGTCGTATTTGGTCCCTTGTCCTCAGTTCTGAAATCCCCGCAGAGCCATAAAGGTGTAATTGGTCTGTGTTTATTCATAACCAACTCCCTTCCACCACAATGGGGTTTATATTAATGGGGTGACTTTTGCAAAGTGCTTAAGGGTGGGAGCTGGTCGCCAGGGAAACCAACCTGGCTCAAACCTTGTTGAAACCTTTCAGCCTTGTTGAAACTTTCAGTCCCATCCCCCATCTCCGGGAGGGGGAGGGGAGGGGGCGGGGGCTGGAGGTTGAATCAATCACCAAAGGTCAGTGATTCAATTAAGCACGGCTGCCAGGCGAAGTCTCCATAAAAACCCAGAGGAGGGTTGGTGGGGAGCTTCCGGGTTGGTGAGCTCGTGGAGGTTTGGGGAGAATGGCACACTTGGAGGGGGCCCTGGAAGTCCCCCACTCTTTCCCCATACCCTGCCCTCTGCCTCTCTTCCATCTGGCTGTGGCTGAGTTACATCCTTTTGTCATGAACTGGTAATCTAGTAAGTAAAACGTTTCTCAGTTTGATGAGCTGCTCCAGCGAGTGAACCAAAGCCAAGGAGGGAGTCGTGGGGACATCTGATTCCTAAGCGGCTTTGTCGAAAGCGTAGAGGCCGCTTTTGGGCAGCAGGCTTGAGCGATGGAGACCTGAGTAAGGTAAAATGGCCACAGCGACCGCTGGGCTGAACGCAAATGGGCTCATTAAGCTGCACACCTCGAAATAACCATAGGCCCTCGCTTACAACCAGGCACAGGTACCAAAAAAGGGAAAATTCCGTATGTTCCCATACTCCCTTACTCTGCCCTGTAACTGCAGCCCCTCCGCACCACCTCCTGGCAGACAGGCTCTCTGCTGAACTGCCCGCCGCTCCCTTGCGGTGTAGCCAATACACTTCTATCTCTTTTGTTCTGCCTGGGGTGAATCTTTCACCGCCCACGCTGCCGCTGCCGGGCACCCCCATCCGATCATCCAATCGGGATGCCCCACACGAAGCTCAGCTAACAACCTGGGCTTGCAACTGACGTCTGAAGGAGGGGGGCGGTCTTGTGGGATTGAGCCCTGAACCCGTAGGAGCTGATGCTATCTTTAGGTAGACAGTGTCAGAATTGAGTTAAATTTGAGGAACACCCAGCTGGTGTCTGAGAATTGGTGGTGTGGGGAAAACCTCCCCTCCACACATTGTAATGGGGATTAGAACTCTTAAGCGCCAAAGTAGTAATTTTAGTATCAATCCCAGGATTTCCGAATTTATTACTTAAAATTAGTAGTAGTATCTATACTAACATATATGTATCCTATAGATCATATACATAACAGCTATATGGAACTGTGACTGTATTCAGACATAATAGTCAAGACATGAGATATGTAAATTACAGAATTTAAAATTAAATGAGTTGACGCGTGATGTTCCGTAGTTTCAGGTGTACAACATAGTGATTCAACGTCTCTAAGTTATGCTGTGCTCACCGCAAGTGTAGCTACGATCTCAGAATTAATTTTAGAAGGCATCTCTCAGTCATGTCCTGGGGGAGAGCAAGGCTGCTAAAGACGAGGAACCTTGCTGAGTCAGGGCATGCCTTAGCTGGAACCCCAAATGCCAGACTTTGCCCTCTCTTCAGCCGAAAGCAGGGCCCAGCTGTCACTTGTTGCCAGATAGCTGTTGATAAACACAGAGGAACGCTCTTCAGTTACTCTAACCAAATGGCTAACAGAGAAGACTGTGAAAACATTTTCTCCACTAAAGTCAAAATATAAAGGGAAAGCCCCACGTGAATCTGACCCCGGGGGCTTTGGAACCTAAAAACCCAGTTGGTAGCCCATTATAATTGTAATGCACATTTAATTCCCTGCAAGAAAGTATATAATTCCACGTGAATTCAACCAGTCCCTGTAACAAGATCAGTACTAGCAACGAAGATAATCTTTTTCACCTAGAAAATGTCAGGGGCAAGGTGGGCGAGCAGCTGGTTCAGGAGACAGCATTGATCCTCAGGAATGGGTCACGTCCCTGGTGGTGCACTCATTCACTGTTTCTCGTGGCTGATGGCTGACCTTGGTGAGTAGAAGTGGGGAGTAGCTACCAAGAAGCATTAAGAAATAGAACATTATCTTTAAAAAAAAAAAAGAATTGCCCAGTGGTATTATCAGTTTTGTATTTATAATCTCCATTGTTGACTTAATTTAGGGGGATTCTGTGATGGGGAAGCGTTACGGAAAGTGAAGATGCAAGGAGAAATGAAGTTAGAAGCTGAAACCAATCCCAACATGGAAAAAAAAAAAGCCCTTATTTATTGCATTCCGTTTCTGCTAGTCTCTGGGCGTCCGGAAGGACACAGCCCTCAGAACTGCAGCCAACTGGAGCTTCCTTTCCTTTCCTTTTCTTTGTTCCCCCCCACCAGAATCACCATAAAATTGGCTCCCACACTGTAGACCCAAAAAGCAGGGATGTAGGGTGATGCTTCTCTCACTTGACATTTTCTTGTTTTTCGAAAGAAGAGTGACTAAGAACCTCATGAAATCTAAATATGGTTACTGATAGAAATTTAGATTGTCACCAAAAGCACAATAAGAAATTTATAGAGTGAGGAAAAGAAAAGATTTGCTCTGGTAAATGGATGAGACATATATATATATATAAAATATTTTTTGGCTAGGTCTAGTTAATGTTTAACTATTGGGTTTTTTTATTTTTTGTTTTTCGGGGTTTTTTTAGTGAATTTATAAACTTTGGACACACTGAAATTACATAAGCCCTGATCAGCATTAGTATTGTATTAAGTAATTTATAATAAAAGCATTTATCCATTTTTTTCATTAACTGCAAACATTTGGGAAAACATTATTTTAAGGCATCTGTAGAACAAACTGACACATTGCTTCATTCACAGAAGTCCCATCAAATTCATGAGAAAGCAAGACTGAGTTGTCATTATTCAGTAGTGCCTCTCCCTGTTCATTTATTATTTTATTCATCAGCACATCCTGGTAAATGCCTTAAAGAAAAGCCCTGATGTGTAGCATTTGCCAATTTCTGTGGCATAAATACCTCCACCATGGCCAATTTCCAGGCCATGGAACAGTGAGTTGCAAAGAGGTGCCAATAATCAGCTCCCAGTAGATGATAAGGGCTGGCCTGAGCATTCTACTACCTGTAACCAGGAGAGAAAGGAATTTTCAGGGAAGTTCGACTACTCAGAATGTTCACATTATAAAGGTTGAGAAGGGATGGCAGGGGCTGAAGCTGATGAGACAGGCGGAGGTCAGAGCATGAAGTGCCTTGACTGTCTATTCAAGAGATTCAGTGACCATGAGATTTGACAGATACTCAGGTAAGAGATGATAGAGGCTCTCACCGTTACAGTGACCACAGTTTTTAAAGGAATCCAGGGAAGAGATAATGGTGTCCCTAACCATGGTAGTACCCATGAGATTTTGTAGATCTAGCATGAACAGATGACTGAGACCTAACCATGGTAATGTCTGTGGGAGTTTGTAAATATCCAGGCAGGAAATGAGGTGGTAAACATAGAATATAGAAGTTCTATAGGTAAGAAATGATCAATTTAACCATGGGCGTGACCATGGTATTTTGTAGATACCCAGTTCAGAGATGGGGGCTTTAACTACAGTACTGAAATTGGGGTTTCTCAAGTAGGCAGGTAGAAGCTGATGGTATCCTTTACTACATTAGTGAACGTGACATTTCGTGGTTTTCCAGGTATGATGGGAAATCTAACCACAGAAGCAACCATGGGATTTTTCAGAGGTCTAGTAAAGTGATGATGGTGTTCTTAACCATGAAAAAGATGATGGGATTTTGCAGGTATGCAGTCATGGCATACCTAAGACGATGGCACTCCTAATCACAACAGTGAACAAGAAATTTTCCAAGTATCCAGGTAAGAGATGTTGATGTCCCTAAAAACGTGGTGACCATAACATTTGAAGGTATCCAGGTAAGAAATGATGTGTAACTAATAATGGGAGTACCAAAGTATTTTATAGTTACCCAGGTTAGAGACGAAGTGTCCCTAACATTGACGTTTATCTGGATAATTTGTAGATCTCCATGTAAGATAGATTTTTCTAAACCTAGCAGAGACCATAGGCTTCTGTAGATAACCAAGTAAAGATGATGTGTCCCAAATCACTGTGGTGACCAAAGTATTTTACAGGTATTTAGTTAAGAACTGATGGTAAACCTCAAGTAAATATGGGACTTTGAAGGTATTGTAGGGGAGAAAAAATAATTTTTCCTTTACCCTTTTAGGTTCTTGGTTGAGACCCTTCAGTAACAAAAGACCAATCAACAAGAGAAAAACAATTTTAGATACTTATGCTCATATGTACATAAGGGAATCCCACAAAGATATGAAACTCAAAAAGGCGGCCAGGCAGTTGAGGCTTATATTCTGTTCTGAGCTGAGGAAAGGGACAGGGGCCTGGGAAAGAAGAAATGTATGGTTAACAGTTTGCTCTGCCATGCAGATGATTTTTTTCACCTGAGGGACTTCCTGGTAATAACGCTCTTCTTGATACAGGCCCCTTTCTGATATAAATTTCCCTTACAAAAGCGTAACTTCCACTGAGCTTCCAGAGCTTTTCCGGTGTCTGCAGTTGCTCAAAATAATCAGTTCAAAATAATTCTTAGGCCAAAGAGGCATATTCTGCCACCTTTCAGTATCTGTTAACTAATGATGGTGACCTAAACCATGGTAACGACTGTGGGATTTTTGGGTGTCCTGGTAAGAGAAGATGTGTCTCTAATTACAGTTGTCATCATGTTTTTTTGCAGGTTCCAGTAGAGAAATGAAGGTGAAATTACCCACGGTAGTGACCATCAGATTTGCTAAATAATAAGGCAAGAAATAATGTAGGCATTAACCAGGTAGACACTGTGCTATTTTGGAATTGTTCAAATAAGTTATCACAGTGTCACTCACTACTATAGACCATGGGATTTTGCAGGTTTCAATCAGTAAATGATGGTGAACCTAACAATGGGAGTAAATGTGGGACTTTGTTAATATCCAGATAGGAAATGATGTGGGCCTTAAACACATTAGAGACCATATGATTTCCAAATATCTAGAAAAGTCATGATGCTGTCCCAAACTCTTACTATTACCATGTGTTTTTGCAGGTATTCAGGTAAGAAATCAATGTCCCTAACAGAAGTAGTAACCGTCAGATTTTACTGTGTTTTTTTTTTTTTAAAGATTTTATTTATTTATTTATTTGACAGAGACAGAGACAGCCAGCGAGAGAGGGAACACAAGCAGGGGGAGTGGGAGAGGAAGAAGCAGGCTCATAGCGGAGGAGCCTGATGTGGGGCTCGATCCCATAACGCCGGGATCACGCCCTAAGCTGAAGGCAGACGCTTAACCGCTGTGCCACCCAGGCGCCCCTTTTCTGTTTTTTTTTTTTTTTTAATTCAGAGATGATTTGTCTTAAAACTTAGTAGTGACAAAGATATTTGCAGGTACCCCAGCAATATATTAAACTCCTCACTACATTAGTAACCATGTGATTTTCGCAGGTGTCTAGTGAATACATGATGGTGTCTGAAACTACAGTGTTGACCTTAGAATCTCCAAGTATCCACGTAGACTTAGTGGTTGCCCTAATGGAATGGAGAGATGGAACCAGCAGGGGTCCAGATGGATGAACATGTATCCCTAACCAGGGTTTCCAACATCTTTTTTCAGTTCCCATTCAAGAGATGATGATCTCATTAACTACAATGTGGACCTTAGAACTAAAGAATCCAGGTAGAGTTCATGGTTCCCCTAACAACAGTAGTGATCATGGAATTTTTTGAGGCCCATGTAGAAGCTGTATGCCTACTTACAGTCACCACTGCGCATTTTAACATGTTCTAATCGAGAGATACTGATGAAGATCATGAAATCAGGTAAGTGATGATGTAGGCCTTAAGCATGGTACAGACCATCTGGTCTTCAGAAGTCTAGTGCATGATGATGGTGTCCCTAAGATGTGTCAGTACCATGTTTTTTTGCAGGTATTCAGGTAAAAAAATGATACTGGGCCTATAAATACTAATAACAATGAGATGTAGTTTAACCAGTTTTCTAGTTTAGAGATTGTGTGTGTTTAAGCTGAGGAATGAATGAGGGATTGACAGGCATCTGGGTAAGTGAGCACAATTTTCTTCATCACCGTGTGACCAGGAGATATTTACAGGTACACAGTCAAGGGATAATGGTGTCTGTAACAGCAGTGTTAACCTTGAAGTTTTACCAGTGTCCAGGTGGCGTTAATGGGCCCATAAAGATGAAAGTGACAAAAGTTATTTGCCACTGCCCCAGTAGGAAAATTTAGGTCCTTAAATAAATTTGTCACAATGTTTTTTCAGGTTTCAGTCAAGAGATCAGAGTCACTAACAATGGTGGTTAATAGGACTTTCCTGGTATCTAGTAAGTGATTATGTGAGTCTTACACTATAGACCTTCTGATTTTCAGACATCTAGGTAAATGATGATGGTATCCCCAACATTTGTGTTACCATGTTTTGTTTTGTTTTGCAGATACTCCAATAACAAATGACAGAGTTCCCACAATTACTAAGGATTTGCCCTTACTGTTTACTAGTTTAGAGATAACATGTTTTGAACCCTGGTCAAGACTCAAGGGTTTGCAAGTTTCCAGGTAAGTTATCGTGGTGTTTTTCATCTCACTATTGACGATGGGATTTTTATAGGTATCCAGTCAAGAGATGATGGTATCTCAATGGCTTTGACCTTAATATTCAAGTATGCAGATAAAGCTGATGGTTCCTCTAATGCTGGTAGTTCCCATGAGATCTGGCATGGTATAGGTTGAAAAAGATGTGTCCCTAGCTGTGGTTGCCACCGTGGGTTTTAAAGGTCCAGATGAGGGGCACCTGGGTGGCTCAGTCATTGGGCATCTGCCTTCGGCTCAGGGCGTGATCCTGGAGTTATGGTATCGAGCCCCACATCAGGCTCCTCCACTGGGAGGCTGCTTCTTCCTCTCCCACTCCCCCTGCTTGCGTTCCCTCTCTCGCTGACTGTCTCTCTCTCTCTCTGTCAAATAAATAAATAAAATCTTTAAAATAAAATAAAGGTCCAGATGACCATGAAATCGACAATGACAGCAAATATGGGACTTTGCTGGTAGGCAGGAAAGAGATGTGAACATTTACATGTTAGAGATCTTCAGATTTCCCAATATCTAGGTAAGAGATTATGATTCCTATAATACTATACCCCTATAAACAAGGGTGTGCTTTGTTTTGGTTTTGTTAGGTTTTCAGGCGAGGACTTTGCTAATATACAGGTAAGAAGTGATATGACATTTTCACATTTGAGACCTTCAAAATTTCAGATATCTAGGTAATTACTGGTGGTGATCATAACTCTGATAACCTGTTTTTTGGCAGGGATGCAAGGAAGAAATTAATTTGCCCCACCATATTAGTAAGCATGAAATGCTATATATTCTTGTTCTGAGATGATGTGATGTGTTGTTTTGTTTTGTTTTTTTAATACTCACAGTGATGTATCAATTAGCAGGAATCCAGGTGATTTATCATATCACCCATCACTGTGTTATTGACCATGGGATTTTTGCAGGTAACCTTTCAAGAGAGGAAGGTATCTTTTATTAGGGCTTAGCTTCACAGCTCTGCAAGTAACCAGGTAGAACTGATGAACAGCAAACATAGAAATGATCAAGGAAATAGGTGTCCAGTTAGTATAAGACCAGTACTAAAGAAAATTTTCACAATGTGCTTTTTCTGTTCAAAAGACCATGATTAGCCTAACAATAGTCATCATTAATGTGGGACAGTGCTGGTATCCAGGTAAGTGATGATGTAAGGTTAAACCGGAGCAGAAAACCATTTGATCTTCACTTAGGAAAGCAAGTGACCGCACTGCCTTGGAGTACCAGCCACGCCTGCGCATGGGACCAGGGGTCAGGACGTGACGCCATAGCACGCGCTTGCGTACTGGACTGCGTGCTGAACTCCCCCTCCCCACCCCCGCCATTTTGAATTTAAATACCAGTGATGTGGCTGCGCTCTGCTGCGCAGGATGTGAAGTGTTCCAGGGATTGCGAGACTCGTGCTTCAGCCGTTAAAGCCTGGGTTGAAGTACCCTAGGGAGACATCAGCGACTTAGTACCCGGCGCATTCCTGTGCCTTTCCTTTAAGGGTCAACTGCCCTCTCCGTGGTGATCAGGGATACGTGCAGGTTCAGGTAACCGAGCCATGATGGGTGTCTGAAGGGAGGGGCCGTGCGAGAAGCCTTGAGCAGCGAAGGTATACTTGATGGGAACTGGGTTCAGTCTTGAACTGCATGAATTTAAGTCGTCTTGCTAAGGGGTAGCTGCGACCTACTTCGAAAACTCCCATGTAGGGTCGACTGCTTATTTGGATACTGTGTGTGAAGCGTGCACTAAAAGCTTTGGTCAATTTAATGTGTCCCAGCTCGCTCAAACAGCTCACAAAAACAGGAGAATTGCGAAAATGAAATTTGATTTTACGTGTTGCTGGCCCAACATAGGCACATAAATAAAGGCACACTCCCTGATCTGGATTAGGTGATGAACGCTCTCTCACCTGGGTTTAGGGGGAAGTATTCTGACTCCACGGATGCACAGGTGCAGTGACTAATAGGCTCTGACACTTCATAACGGGAGGGGGCCCCCAAGTTAACAGGATTACTAGGCACTCAAGGGTGCAAAGTTCCAGCTCAGAAGCAAGACTGTTTCCCTCAGGTTTTTTTTTTTTTTTTTTTTTTTAAGATTTTATTTACTTATTTGACAGAGAAGCAGCCAGCGAGAGAGGGAACACAAGCAGGGGGAGCGGGAGAGGAAGAAGCAGGCTTCCAGCGGAGGAGCCTGATGTGGGGCTCGATCCCAGAACGCTGGGATCACGCCCTGAGCCGAAGGCAGACGCTTAACGACTGCGCCCCCCAGGCGCCCCTTCCCTCGGGTTTTTAATGAGGGTTGAGGATAATAGCACCTATGTCCTCTCTTGTCAGGGTGTGGTGAGGACTCCTTGCAGTCTTGAAGAGGACCTGTCCAGTGATCACCCGGGTAGTGGAAGCTGCACTTGGCGCCGAGTGCCCAAGTGCCCTGTACCCACTGTTTGTTCTGTCCCTATCTCACCAAGATTCAGTAGAAATAACCTAGATGCTTATCAGGTATTTGACATGAGGTATTCATTTTGTGAAATAATGCAAGCAGTTATAAATCCCCACATACTATTTGAAGTGTAATAGGATAGTCATATGTGATCTCTTTATACAGCAGTGCATTTAGTCCCTCGCCTTTAGTTGCACAAAAATTATAAAGCCCAGTGAACAAGACCTACGGACTGACCAACAAATCAGCCTATACAATGAGAAATTAGAATAGTACACTGACTGGAATGATCAAATAATTTAAGTCAAATGTTTTAATGTTGCAATTAAAGTAATCAAGGGTTCAAATATATATATACACCCCCCTCCGAATGCTCATTTCTTTAAAGTCCTGTTCAGGCAAGGTGCTGTTTTAAAAAGCCACTATTCGCTTTGTCCACAGATACAACATCAAAAATTACCCGAGGTAATTTTGATGTGAATGCAGCCTTAAACAATAGAAAATTGTGTTTTAAGTGCACTTTTCAAAGCAAATTATGTAACTACAGGGCCCCCAAACTTGTAAACTAAACATCGACACAAATGCACAAAACAAAATTGGCAACAATCAAGGGGTGGGGGGAAAAGTTCAGTGATGACTTAACCATTGTTGTTACTATGTTTGTTTTGCAGGTATTGAGGTAAGAAATAATAGAATCCTTACCAATGTTAGAAATCATGAATTCTTTCTACATTTTTGAGAAAATGTATGTTTAAAGCTATGGGTGTTAATTGTTGTTTAACTACCATATCTAGGTGATTATCATGGTGTTCCTCACCACAATACAAACCATGGGATTTTTGTAGGCGTCTGGTCAAGAAATAATGGTTTTATCTGACAATGGTGTTGATCTTGGAGTACTACCAATAGCAGGTAGAGTTTTTATGTCCTATAATGATAGAAGTGACCCAGGTTAGTTGCGGATCTCCTGAAGACAAAGTCTCCTTTAACACGTTTCATAATGTGTTTTTCAAACTCCTGTCAAGAGATCATAATAATGGTCTTAAACCTGGGGTTTTGGTGATATTCAGGTAAGTAATGACGTGGGTCCTCCACACTACAAACCATCTGATCTTCACAAATCTAGGTCAGCGATGCTGTTCCTAACACTTGCGTTACCATGTTTTGTTTTTTTCAGGTATCAGGTAAGAACTTTTCTAGTATATGGGTAAGAGATAACATGAGAGGTACACATTAGAGACCTTCTTATTTTCAGATATCTAGGTAATTAATAATGGCATCAAGAACTCTTATACTGACATATTTGACAGGTAGGTAGGTAACAAACTTGTCCCTAATAGTAAGCATGCGATTTTGCTGTATTCGTGTGTAGAGATGTGTATCAGAGTGTTGAAGGATTGCTGTATCCAAGTACTTACAATGTGTTCTCCACCATAGTAGTAATCATGGGATTTTTGCAAGTGTCCAGGGGACAAAGATATTGCTGCTCACAAAGGTATAGACAATGGAATATAGAACAAGTATCCAGGTAGAACTGACGGATCCTGCGATGAAGGAAGCCACCTGTTTAATTTACACGTGTCCAAGAGGGAAAAGATGTATAGGCAGAAATATCTGTAACAATGTGTTTTTCAAGTTTCAATCAAGACAACATGGTGAAGTTCACCAAGGTTGTTTACAGGGATCTTGCTGGTGTCCAGTGGCCGTACAGGCCTTAAGCACACAACAGACCAGATCTTTAGTTATCTCTGTAAGTAAGGATGGAGTCCCTAAAATTTGTGTCATGGTTTTTTTGCATGAAGATATTCTGCTGTTTCTCACCACAGTAATGACCATGAGATTTTTAGAGATGCTCAGTCAAGAGATAATGGTGTCTTTTAAGAATGTTGTTGACCTTGGAGTTAGGCCAAGAACCAAGTAGTGCTGATAGTTCCCTAGTGATGGAAGTGCCCAAGATTATTTATATGTCATGATCCTGTAGAACAAATTGCATCCTTAAGCACACTTGCCACATGTTTTTGTGTTTTTTTTTTGTTTTTTTTTTTGTTTTTTAGGTTCCAGGGTAGAGATCATGGGGCATGTAAAAGTGTTCATTAACGGGGCTTTCCAGGTATCCAGGTAAGTGATGATGTATGTTGTGCTACAGACCAGCTAATAATCAGAAATCAGGAAATTAGGATTGCAACCCTAACACTTGTATCCCCATGTTTTTTGGGTTTTGTTTCTTTGAGGGTTTCCCATTAAGGTCTTCCTTAGTGAATACAGGTATGGGATGATATAATATTTACTCATTGAAGATGTTCTTTTTTATTTTTTAAAGATTTATTTATTTATTTTAGAGGAGAGGAGAGGGGCAGAAGGAGAGGGAGAGAGAATCTTAAGCAGACTCCCCGCTGAGCATGGAGCCCAACATGGGACTTGATCTCGCAACCCTGAGCTGAAATCAAGTCAGCTGCTCGACCAACTGAGCCATTCAGGTGCCCCTCACCGAAGACATTCTTATTTCCAGAATCTAATTAATGATGTTGTCAAGACTCTTATGTTAAAACCGTTATGGGCATGTATGTAGTTAAAAATGAATTTGTCCTGGCACCTGGGTGGCTCAGTCCGTTGAGCATCTGCCTTTGGCTTGCATTGTGGTCCCCAGGTCCTGGATGGAGCCCTGAGTCAGGCTCCCTGCTCAGCAGGGGAATCTGCTTCTCCCTCTCCCTCTGCCCCTCCCCCTGCTCATGCACGCACTCTCCCCCCCTTCCACTCAAATAAATAAAATCTTTAAAAAAAAAAAAAGAATTTGTTCCTAACAGTACTAGTAAGCATGAAATTTTACTGAATTCTTGTTTAAGGGTAACATGTATTTAATTTGCCTAGTGGTAGATAGATATGCAGGTATCCAGTTAATTTATCATATTCTTCAACATTATGTTATTAACCATGGGATTTCTACAGGTATGCCTCCATGAGAGGAAGATGTCTTTTACTAGGATTTGACCTAGAAATTCTGCAAAATCCAGGTGTCATTGATGGGTCCCTAAACAATGGACCAAGTGTTAGGAGATGGCAGGTATACAGATAATGATGGTGTTCCTCACCACAGCAGGAACCATGCGATTTTTGCAAGTGTACAATTAGGAAATAATGGTCTTACCTAAAAATGTTGACCTTGGAATACTGCTAGTATCCAGGTAGAGTTAATATGTCCCATAATGATGGAAGTCAACAAGGTTATTTACAGGTATCCCGATGGAATAAACGGTATCCTTTGACACATACTTTATGTTTTCTAGGTTCCTGTCAAGACCTCACAATGACCCTAACAGTGCTCATTAATGAGGACATTGCTGATGTCCAGGTAAGTGATGATGTGGGCCTAAACCACAGCACAGACCAGCTGACCTTCAGAAATGTAGGTAAGTTGGGACACCTGGGTGGCTCAGTTGGTTAAGCATCTGCCTTCGGCTTAGGTCATGATCCCAGAGTCCTGGGCCCGCTTTGGGCTCCTTGCTCAGTGAGGAGCCTGCTTCTCCCTCTGCCTGCTGCTCCCCCTGCTTGTGCTCTCGCTCTCTCTGACAAATAAATAAAATCTTAAAAAAAAAAAAAGAAAAGAAATGTAGGTAAGCAATGATGGTTTCAGTAATATTTATCATATTTTGATTGTATGCAATTCAGGTATGAAAATGTAGAGTCTTTACATTCTAGAAACTACAAGTTTTCACTTAAAAAAAAAGATTTTATTTACTCATTTTGAGAGAGAGAGCACAAGCAGAGGGAGAGGCAAAGGGAGAGGGAGAAGCAGACTCCCTGCTGAGCTGGGAGCCCAATATGGGGCTCAATGCCAGGACCAGGAGATCATGACCTGAGCCAAAGGCAGATGCGTAACCATCTGAGCCACACAGGTGCCCCAAGTTTTCACTTTTGATATTTGAGAGAAAATTTACATTTAACCCTGAGAGTGAGGTAACAATCATGGTGTTCCACAACACAGGTAACCATGGGAATTCTGTGGGTATAAAGTCACCAGATGATGGTCTTAATCTGACAGTGGTTATTAATCTGGGAGTACTGTAAGTGTCTAGAGGGAGTTGATGTGTCCCATAATGATAGAAGTGATCAAGGTTATTTGCAGGTATCCTGGTAGAAGTAGTTGTGTCCTTAAACACTTTTGTTACATGTTTTTTTTTCAGGTTTCAGTCAAGAGATCACAGTTAAGCTCTCAGTGGATATTAACAGGACTTTGCTCTTAACCGGGTAAGTGATAATGTGGGTCTGAGCACAGTACAGACCATCTGACCTTCGAATACCGAGGTAAGTGAGGATAATGTTCATAACCCTTGTATTACCATGTTTTTTGCAAGTATCGCATTAATGTTTTTGCTAGTATACAAGTATCGTACTATGTGACATTGAGACCTTCTTTATTTCAGGCATCTAGACAATTAATGATGTAGAAATGCATATTAATTTCTCTTATTATGTATGCTATTAAGAAATTTGTTCGTAACAATATTAGTAAGCATGAGATTTTACAGTATTCTCTTTGGAACTAATGTGTAGTTAACATTTGTAAGGAGATACATAGGCATCCAGGTAATTTATCCTATTCTCCATCACACCTCAATGACCATGGGACTTTTGCAGGCATCTCTCCAGAAGTGGAAGATGTCTTTTTCTAAAGTTTAACCTTGGACTTTGGACTTCTGCAAGTAACCAGGTAACCTTGGTGGGTCCTGAATGATACAAATGACCAAAGGAATTTGTAGGTATAGAGATAGAATGAGTCACACACCAAACACATTTTTCACAATATGTTTTTCAGATTCATGTCAAGACCTCACGGTGAGCTTATCAATGATGAGTTTACAGGGGATATTGCTGTTATCAAGGTAAGTGACGATGTGGGCCGAAACCACAGCACAGATCATTTGATCTTCATATACATAGGTAAGAAGGGATGGGTATCTCTAACAGTTCTTGTTAACATAATGCTTGCAAGTATTCAATTAATAGAGGATAGGTTCCAAACCAATTCTTGTAACCGTTGGTTTTCACATTTTATTTTTAAGAGAAAAATTTAACTCTGTGAGTGTTGAGGGATTGTGTGTATCCAGGTAAACGTCATGGTGTCCTGCCCCCAATTAGTAACCGTGGGATTTTTACAGTTTTTATGTTATGAAATGATGGTGTTACCTGACTGTGGTGTTGACCTTGAATTAATCCAAGTATCCAGGTAGACATGATGTGCTTGGTAGAGTGTCCATGGTTATTTGCAGATGTTCTGGCAAAAAAAAAAAAAAAAAAGTTGTATCCCATAATACATACTTCACAAAGTGTTTTTCA
The DNA here is from genome assembly GCF_024610735.1 of Ursus americanus. NCBI lineage: Eukaryota > Metazoa > Chordata > Mammalia > Carnivora > Ursidae > Ursus > Ursus americanus. The sequence goes on along the minus strand of NC_142164.1, from coordinate 113,041,282 downwards.
GGTTCTTATCAAGATACCATGATGAATCATAAGTCAGTAACGGGGACATCTCTGGTATGTAGGTAAGTGATGATATACACCTCACAGACCATCTGATCTTTATATATCTGGCTGAATGATGTTGGATTGCCCAGACCTGTTTTATCATGCGAGTTCTTAAGCAATAATAATGTTTTGTCAGTGTTAACAGCCATGTTATCCTGCTGTCATATTGTACAGAAGATGTACGTGAAATCATGTGAGTATTGAGTAATTTGCATTCATCCAGGTAATTACCCTGAAATTTTGCCTCACAATTGTAGCCATGGTATTTTATAGGTGTGTAGTCAGGAGATGATGGTGTCTTTCAATATAGGTAGACCTTGAATATTGCAAAAACCCAGTTAGGTGATGGATCCTGCCATGATGGAGGTGAAGGTGGTTATTTGCAGGTGTCCATATGGAAGATGTGTGTCCTTAGATAAACATTTCTCACAATGTGTTTCTCAGGTTCCAGTCAAGAGATCATAGTGAACCTGGTCATCATCATTAACAGAGACTTTGCATGTATCTCAGTAAGTACTGATACGGGCCTTAAGCCTCTTAAAGATCAGGTGATCTTCAGATATTGAGGTCAATGAGGACGATGTCCCTAATATTTGTGTTACTTTTTTTTGGGGGGGGGGCAGGTATTCAGGTAAGAAATGATACTGTCCCAACTGATGCTAGTAAACATTAGCCTTTGGTATTTTAGAGTTTGGATATAATGTATGTTTATATATAGAAGGGACAGGGATAAACAAGCGTTCAGGTTATCCTACTAGTCAATACCAAATGCTACTGACCAGGAGGTTTCTACAGGTACTTGGTAAAGAAATGATGGCGTCTCTAACAGTGTCAACTTTGAAGTTCTGCCAAGATTGAGGTACTGTTGAAACTTCCCCAGTAATGAAGGTGACCAAGATTATTTGTAGGAGTCATTGTAGAACAAGTTGTGTTCTTTTTTGGGGGTGGGGGGGGAGTGTGGAGCCCAACACAGGGCTTGAACTTGCGACCCTGAGATCAAGTCCTGAGCTGAGATCAAGGGTTGGATGCTTAACTGGTTGAGCCACCCAGGCACCTCAAACAAGTTGTGTTTTTGTTTTGTTTTTTTAAGATTTATTTATTTTGAGAGAGAGAGAGGAGTGGAGGGGCAGAGGGAAAGAGAGAATCTCAACTAGACTCCACAATGAGCACAGAGCCTGATGTGAGGCCAATCCCATGACCCTGAGATCATGACCTGAGCAAAATCAAGAGTCAGATGCCCAACGAACTGAGCCAGCCAGGCGCCCCAGAAGTTGTGTTCTTAAACATAATCATTGCACGTGTTTTTCAGGTTCCAGTCAAGAAATCACAGTGAATCTAGCAATGGTCATTATTCGACATTGCTAGTAACCAGGTAAGTGATAAAGTGGGTCTTATTACAATGCAGACCATCTGATTTTCAGTATCTAGATAAAGATGGTGTCCCCAACAAATTTGTTTTTTGCAGCTATCCCTTCAAGAAAGGAAGGTATCTCATATGAGACTTTAACCTCAGAGTTCTACAGTTATTCAGGTGACCTTGATGAGTTACAAAATGATACAGATGACCAAGGGAATTCTGTGGGTGTCCAGGTAAAATAGGATGTGTACTGAACACTTTCCATAGCATGTTTTTTAGGTTCCTGTTAAGACCGTGATTGTGAGCCTGTCAGTGGTAGTGAAGGAGGCACATAGCAGGTAATGAGGTAAGTGATATGGGCCTAAACCACAAACACAGACCATCTGATCGTCACACAATTAGGTAAGTGATGATGGTGTCCTTAACACTTCTTGTTACCGTGATTTTGTTGCAGGTGTTCAGGTAAGAAATGGTAGAGTCCTTACCAATTCTTATAAACATGAGTTTACACTTCCCACATTTTAGAGAAAATCTATGTTTAATCCTGTAAGTATTGAGGAGTCGATACTATCTAGGTAACTAGTGGAGTGTCACCACAGTGGTAACCACAGGATTTTTCCAGGTATCCAGTCAAGTAATGTTAGTCTCTGCTGACAACACTGTTGACTTTGAATTGGTGTGAAAATGTGGGTGGAGTTGATGTGTTCCATAATAATGGAAGTAAGCAAGGATAGGTGCAGGTGTCTTGGTAGAACATATTGTATCTTAAACTCATTTGTATGTGTTTCTTCAGGTTCCTGTTAAGAAAACAGGGTGAACTTAAAATGGTTTTTAACACAATCTTGCCAGTAACCAGGTAAGTGTTAAAGTGAATGCTACTACAATAAAGACCGTCAGAACTTGAGCATCTAGGTAAGTGAGGATGATATCCTTAACATTTGTGTTAATGTGTATTTTTTTTAGATTTTTGTGGGTATCAGGTTAAGATCTTTACTAGCATGCAGGTATGAGATGATGTGATATTAACTGATTAAAGACTTTTTTTTTTAGATTTACTTATTTGTTTTAGAGAGTGTGAGTGGGGGAGGGAGGGGCAGAGGTAGAGAGAGAATCTCAAGCACAGGGCCCCCTGGGTATGGAGCCCCACTCAGGGCTTAATCCCATGATCCCGAAATCATGACCTGAGCAGAAATCAAGAGTCAGACGCTTAACTGACTGAGCCACCCAGGTGCCATGGGCCTTTATTTATTTTTTTTTTTAAGTTTTTTTTTTTTTAAAGATTTTATTTATTTGAGAGAGAGAGAGCACGTGGACATGAGCAGGGGGGAGGGGCAGAGGCAAAGGGAGAAGCAGACTCCCTGCTGAGCAGGAGCCCGACATGGAGCTTAATCCCAGGACCCCAGGATCATGACCCGAGCTGAAGGCAGCTGCTTAACCAATGGAGACACCCAGGCGTCCCTTTTTTAAAGATTTTATTTTTTAAGTAATCTCTGCACCCAACGTGGGGCTCGAACTTACAACCCTGATATCAAGAGTCACATGGTCCACCAACTGAGCCAGCTAGGTTCCCCTAAGGACCTTTCTATATTAAGATATCTACAAATTTATGATTTCAAGTCTCTTAAATTTACTTTGTTTTTGGCATGTATTTAGTTAAGAGTTTAATTTGTCCCTTATAATACTGATAAGAATAAGACTTTGTGTGAGTGTGTTCTTGTTTAGAGTTAATGTGTACTTAACATAGTAGACAGATTTGCAGATACCCAGGTAATTTATCATATTGTCCTTCACTACTTCATTGACTGTGGAATTGTCGCAGGTATACCTGGAAGAGAAGGAGGTGTCTCTTCAAGGATTGACCTTGGAGTTCTCTAAGTATCTAGGTAGTGTTGATGGTTCCTGAAATGATACAGTGATCAAGGGAATCTGCATGTGTAGAGGTAGAATGAGATATGCACCAAAAATATTTTCTATAGTGTTTTTTTTTCAGACTCCTATCAATACATCACAGTGAGCCTATCAATGGTGGGGACATTGCTGATGTCACAATAAGTGATGATGTGGGCCTAAGTCACAGTGCAGACCATCTGATCTTCAGATAGCTAGGTAAGTGATGACGGTGTCCCTAATACATGTTATTACCATGACTTCTTTGTCCCTAATACATGTTATTACCATGACTTCAGGTAAGAAATGATAGATTCCTTACTAATTCTTGAAACCATGAGTTTTCAGTTTTTAGAGAAAATTCTTGTCTAACTCTGAATAATGAGGGATTATATGTATCAGGTATTGGTCATTCTATCTCAACCACAGTAGTGATCATGGGAATTTTGTAGGTGTCCTGTAAAAGTTGTATTACCTGACAATGGTCTTGAACTTGGGGTACTACAGATATTCAGGTGGAGTTGATGCTTTCATAATGATGGAAATGACCACGCTTATTCATAGGTGTCCTGTTAGAATGAGCTGTGTCCTTTACACATATATCATAATGTCTTTTTTAGGTTCCTGTCAAGAGATGATGATGAACCTAGCACTAGTCACTCTCTGCGGACATTTCTGTTCCCCAGGTAAGTGATGATGTCCACCTACACCATTTCGAGTCATCTGACCTTCACATACCTAGATAAGTGTTGTTGATTGACTAAACTTGCCATGGGTGTTGTTTTGTTTTTGTTTTTGTTTTTGTTTTTTCAGATAATCAGGTAAGAAATGATGGCATTTTACCAGTTGTAGTAACCATGCTGTTCCACTGTTTCTGTTTCAGAGAAAATTTGTATTTAGTCATGTGAGTATTAGGCGAATTATGCCGTGAATACCCATAATCGTGGAGTGGTGTGGTATGGTAGTAATGTTAGTGTTTTTGCAGGTGAGCAGGGAGAGATGATGGTGTATCTTACCTTTGGCATGGACCTTGAAGTATTGCAACAATCCAGAAAGATCTGATGGGTCCTGCAGTGATGGCAATGAACAGGATTATTTGCACTGTCCTTCTTTTTTTTTTTTTTTTTTTTTTTTAAAGATTTTATTTATTTATTTGACAGAGATAGAGACAGCCAGCGAGAGAGGGAACATAAGCAGGGGGAGTGGGAGAGGAAGAAGCAGGCTCACAGCGGAGGAGCCCGATGTGGGGCTCGATCCCAAAACGCCGGGATCACGCCCTGAGCCGAAGGCAGACGCCCAACCGTTGTGCCACCCAGGCGCCCCTGCACTGTCCTTCTAGTAGCAAAGGAGGGCCCATAGGCACATTTTTCAGAGTGTTGTTTAAATTACCATCAAGAGGTCATGGTAAATTTCAAAGTGATCATTGATGGGACTTTGCTTGTATTCAGGTAAGTGATGATATGGGCCTTCAGGGCCCCACAAACTGATTTTCAGATATGTAGGTAACTGTGGGTGGTGTTCCTAACTGTTCTGTTACCATGTTTCCCTGCAGGTATCCAGTTAAAAAATGATACTGTCCCAACCAGTGCTAGTAAGTATATGCCCTTTTTATTTATTTTTTAGATTTAGATACAATGTGTGTTTAATGTTAGTAGTGATAAAGGGATATGCAGGTCCAGGTAACTTCTGCTGTTGCACATCAAGTATAGACCATGAGATTTCTACGAGTACTCCTAGAAAACAGTTAGTGTGTGTAACAGTGGTGTTGACCTTAAAGTTCTGCCAAAATCCATGCTGTGTTATGCTTCCCCTAATGATGGAAGTGACCAAGATTATTTGCAAATGTACTATTTCTTTCTGTGGGTAGACAAGTTGTGTCCTGCAACAACACATTTGTTGAGCATGTTTCTCAAGGTTCTGTGCAGTCATGACATCACAGTGAAGCAGACAGTGGTTGTCAGGAGGAGCTTGCTGGTAACCAGGCATGTGAGAAAGTGAGTCTTATCTCAGGACGGAAATCTGATCATCAGCTATCTGGGTGAGTAAGGATGGTGTCTCTAACACAGCGTACCATACTTTTTTGTAAGTTTCCTGTTAAGTTCTTCACTAGTTTACAGATATGGGATGATGTGACATTAACTCATTAGATACATTCACTTTTCATATTAGAAAAAGTTTGTTTGGCCCTGTGAGTGTTGAAGGATAGCACATATCCAGCTATTTATCATGGTGTCTTCCACCACAGTACTACCCATGGGTTTTCTGTTGGTGTCCAGTGAAGTAGGGCTGATTTTATCTGACATCAGTGTTGATCTTTGATTACCGAAAATACCCAGGTAAAGTTGGTGTGTCCCATAATGATGGAGCGACCAGCTTATTTGCAGATACCTTGCTAGAAAAAGGTCATAAAATGACACAGTCCCAACAAATGCTAGTAACCATGCTATTAATTATTTGAAGTTTAGACATACTGTGTGTTTAACCCTAGTGGTGACAGGGATATGCAGGTGTCCAGGTAAGATATCGTACTGCTCCACACCACAGTATTGAGCATGAAATTTTTTACAAGTACTCAGGAGATGATGCTTTCTCTAACAGTGGTGTTGACCTTTAACATAGATCTCATCATGTCGGGACAGCAACCTGAAAAAGATTTCGCTATGCACTTAGCATTGATGTTAATGGCAGACATTGCTGGTATGTTTCCGGGTAAGCGAGATTGTGGGCCTAAACCATAGCGCAGGCCGTCTGATCTCTAGACAGCTAGGTAAGTGATGATGGTGTCTCTAAAAGTTGTTACCATGATTTCTTTGCAGGTATTCAGGTAGGAATTGATAGTCCTTACTAATTCTAGAAACCATGAGTTTTTACTTTTTGTGTTTTAGGAAAGATTTTTGTTTAACCTTGTGAGTGATGAGGGATTGCCATACCCAGGTAATTAACATTATGTCCTCAACCGCAGCAATAACCATGAAAATTTTCCACGTCTCCCGTGAAGAAATATTATCTTATCTAGTGATGATTTTGACCTTGGAGTACTACAAGTGTTCAGGTAGAGTTGATATGTCTCATAATGTAAAGTGACCAAGGTTATTTACAGGTATCCTGGTAGAACAAGTTGTGTCCCTTTACACATATATCATGTGTTTTTCAGGTTCCTGTCAAAAGACTTCAGTGAATCTGATGATGGTCGTTAAGGGGGTCGGGGGACATTTCTGGTATTCAGGTATCTGATGAGGTGTACTTTCACTACGTCAGACCCTCTGATCTTCATGAGTCTATTTCCATTAAATTTTGTTGATTGCTTGAACTTGTTTTACCATTTGGGGATTTTGTTTTTAAGGCATTCAGGCAGAAATGATAGTGTTTTTACGAATTCTAGCAAACCTATTATCCTACTTTTTTGTATTTTAGAGGAAATTTACATATAACTATGTGAATATTTAGCGATTCATGGCTATTCATGGAATAAACAGTTGTGGGTCACACAAGTTACCATGGTATTTTTGTAGGTGAGCAATCAAAACATGATGGTGTCTGACGATGGCATAGACCTTGGAGTACTGCAAGATCCCAAGTAGAGTTGATGGGTCCTACAATGATGTAAGTGCACGAGATTATTTCCCTTGTCCTGGTAGAGAGGGTAATCCACAGACCCATTTGTCACAGTGTTTTTTGCTTTTTTTTTTCAAGTTCCTGTCAAGAAATCATGGTGAACCCCATAATGATCAATAATAGGACTTTGCTTTTATCCAGGTAAGTGATGGTGTGGGCCTCAAGCACCCTAGAAACAGTCTAACCATGTGATATGTGGGTAAGTGTGGATGGATTTCCCAACTTTTTTGTGACTATGTTTTTGTTTTTGTATTTACAGGTATTCAGGTAAGAAATGACATGGTCCCAACAAATGCTAGTAATCACGCTATTAATTAAAGTTTAGACGTAATGTGTGTTTAACCCTAGCGGTGACGGGGATATGCAGGTGTCCAGGTATGATATCCTACTGCTCCACACCACAGTATTGAGCATGAAATTTTTTACAGGTACTCAGGAGATGATGCTTTCTCTAACAGTGGTGTTGACCTTGAAGTTCTAGTTCTGCCAAGATCCAAGTAGTGTTGGTGGGTTTTCTAATGATGGAAATAACCAGTGTTAATTATATTCTTTTTTTTTTCCCCAGGTGAAACAACTTTTGCTTTTTTTTTTTTTTATGTATAAACTATTAACAGACAAGGCCTACGGATTTATGTCTTCTTGAACACCCCCACAGTGCGGCCGTGGCAGCCTGTGGTCTTGGTGTGCTGGCCTCGGGCACGAAGTCCCCAGAAGTGGCACAGCCCTCTGTGGGCCCGAATCTTCTTCAGTCCCCCCAGGTCTTCACGAAGTTCGTTGTCCAGACCATTGGCCAGGACCTGGCTATATTTTCCATCCTTCATGTCCTTTTGTCTGTTCAAAAACCAGTCTGGGATCTTACTGGCACGGATTTGCATAATGGTGATCACACATTCCGCCTCATCCTCAGTGAGCTCTCCTGCGCTCCTGGGGAGATCGATGTCTGCTTTCCTCAACACCACATGAGCATATCTTCACCCCACAGCCTTAATTGCAGTGCTTTCTGCCGCGCATCGATATTGGTGTTGAGTACTCAGAAAACGTGCCGAAACTTCTCAGGGATCACTAGAGACGTGGCGGCAGCCCTGAAGGCGGCGTGTAGGCCTCCTGTGGAAGAGTAAAACAACTTTTGTCTTATACTTGTCAATTGTGTTTTTTCAGGTTATGGTAGTTAGTCCTGCTACAGTGAACCTAGAAATGCTCGTAACCTGGTATGTGATATTGTGGATGTTGCACCATGGTTGAGATGTTCTGATATCAGGTAAGTGAAGGTGGTGTCCCGAACAGCATTAGCGTGTTTTTTCTGCAGGTATCATGCTAAAGTCTTTGCTGTTATACAGGTATGAGATGACGTCACATTAACTCTTAGACCTTCGTATTCTCAGGTATGTATGTCATTAATGATGTTTTGAATAGTCTTATATTATCCATATTTTTGGCTTGTATGCAGTAAGATTAATTTGTCCCTCACAATACGAGTAAGCACAACATTTTACTGTATTCTTATTCAGAGATTGTGTTTTGTACACTCGTACTGATAAAAGGATAAGCAGGTATCCAGATATTCTATCATATCATCCATCTTCACAGTATTAAACATGGAATTTTTGCAGGTATCTCTTATAAGAGAAGAAGGTATCTCTTACCAGGGTTTAGTCTTGGACTGCTGCAAGTATCCAGATGGTGGTGATGAGTCTTAAAAGGATGCCCTTGACCAATGGAAACAGCAGTAGACCAGGTAGAACAAGGCAAGTCCTGAACACATTTTCCACATTGCGTTTTTCAGGTTTACGTGAAGACCTCCTGATTAATAGGCTCCCTTGTCATATTTAATGGGACATATAGAGCTGTCAAGGTAAGTGATGATGTGGGCCTAAACCACAGCTCACTCTTTTTTTTTTTTTTTTTTTTAAGATTTTATTTATTTATTTGACAGAGAGAGAGACAGCCAGTGAGAGAGGGAACACAAGCAGGGGGAATGGGAGAGGAAGAAGCAGGCTCCCAGCAGAGGAGCCCGATGTGGGACTCAATCCCATAACGCCGAGATCACGCCCTGAGCCGAAGGCAAATGCTTAACGACTGCGCCACCCAGGCGCCCCCCAGCTCACTCTTTCTGATCCTATTATGTAGGTAAGTGGTTGTGTCCCTGACACTTCTTGTTACCGTGATTTTGTTGCTGGCATTCAGGTAAGAAATGATAGAGTCCTTACCAAATCTAGTGACTATGACTTTACACTTCTCACATTTAGAGATAGCTTATGTTTAACTCTGTGAGTGTTGACGTTTGATTGTATCTATAATTGTCAAGGAGTTCCCATGCCAATAGTAACCACAGTATTTTTGCAGGAGCCCAGTTAAAAGATGATGGTCTCTTGTGACAAAGGCGTTGACCTGAAGTAATGCAAGTATCAAAGTAGAGTTGATGTGTTCCATAATAATGGAAGTGAAAAGGATTATTAGCAGGTGTTCTGGTAGAACAAGTTGTGTACTTAAACACAGTTGTCCTATGTTTTTCTTCAGGTTCTTGTCAAGAAAACCCAGTGAACCTAACAGTTTTCGTTAATGGAACATTGCTCTTAACCTGGTAAGTGGTAAAGTGGGTTCTACCACAATCCAGACCATCTGATTTTCAGTATGAAGGCAGGTGAGGGTGGTGTCACTAACATTGGTGTTAACACGTTTGTTTGCAGGTATCCTGTTAAGGTCTTTGTTAGTATACAGGTATGAGGAGATATGACATTATGTTATTAGAGACATTCTTATTTCCAGGTATCTGTGTAATTAACATTTGAGACTGTGATATTTATGTTATTTTGGGGATGTATTCTGTTAAGAAATTAATGTGTCCCTAATAACACTAGTAAGAATGTGATTTTCTGTATTCTTGTTTAGAGATACTGTGTGTTTAACACTTGGGGTGACAGAGGGATCCAGGTATTCTGTTATGTAGTCTATCATAGTGTTATTGACCATGGAATGTTTGCAGGTATCCATCAAGAGAGGAAGGTATGTCCTCAGCTTTCACCTGAGAGTTCCACAAGTAACCAAGAGAAATTGCAGGTATAGCAGAAGAAGGATTTACTCTCCACAATGTGGTTTTCAGGTTCATGTCAGAACATTATGATAAGCCCATTATTGGTAGGTAGCATGGGACATTGCTGGTGTCAAGGTCAGTGATGAAGTGGGCCTAAAGTACAGCACAAGCCATCTAACTTTCATACACATAGAAGTAAGTCATATTAGCTTGCCAAAACTTTTGGTCGCCATATTTTTCTCACTTGCTGTTTGTTTAGGTATTTAAGTTTAGAAACGACAGTATCCTTATCAACACCAGTAACCATGTACTTTTCCTTATTGCAGAGAAAATTTGTTTAACTCTGGGAGTTCTGAGTGATTTCTGGGTATCTGCATAATGATTACAGAGTTCCGTGTCACAGTAGCAGCCGTGCGTTACTTGACAACAGTTAGAAGGTGACGGTGTTTTTAACAGTGGTGCAGACCTTGGAGTACCGCAGGTATCCAGGCAGAGATGAGGTTATTTGCAGGTGTCCTGGTGGGAAATATGTGTCCATAGACAGGCTTGTCACAGTGTGGTTTTCAGGTTCCTGTCAGGAGATCGTGGCGAACTTCATAATGATTTTGATCAGCGACATTGCTTGTATTGCTGTAAGTGCTGATATGCCTCAACCATCCCTCCAGACCTTCTGATCTGGAGATTTCTAGGTAAGTGTTGATAGCATCACTAACATTTGTGTAACCATAGTTTTGTTTTGGGTTTTTTTGGGTAGGCATTCATGTAAAAAGTAGTATCTCAAACAATGCTAGTAAGCATTAGCTCTTACAGGATTAAGGCTCAGTGGGTGGAGCATGTGACCCTTGATCTTGGGTTGCGAGTTGAAGCCCCACGTTGGGCCTAGAGCTTACTTAAAAAAAAATTTAAACCCCCCCAGAGTTTATATATAATGTGTGTCTAACAGCAGTAGTGACCGAGATCCATGCAGGTGAATCATCTAGGTTCCACACCACAGTATTGCCTATAAGATTTTTCCAGGTGGTCGGTCAAGAGGTGATGATATGTCTCATATCTGTGTTGACCTTGAAGTTCTGCCAGGATCCAGGTAATGTCGATGGTTCCCACAGGGAGGGAATGGACCAAGATTACCTACAGACGCCCTGGCAGGACAGGTCATTACTTTACACACATTTGCTGCACGTCTTTTTTTTAGGTTCCTGTCAAGCAATCTGGACATAATAATGGTCATTAAGAAAATCTTGTTAGGAACCAGTTAAGTGCTAAAGAGAGTTTTACTACAGTTAAGACCATCTAATCTTCAGATTATCAAGGCAAGTGAGAATGATGTCGCTAACATTTGTGTTACCGTCTTTTTGCAGATAAACTGTTAAGGTTCTAGTAACCAGATGTGAGATGACGTGACATTAACTCGGGGAGATATTATCTTCAGAAGTCTGTGTGATTAGTGATATTGTTCAGGCTCTAACAATAACTTAGTGTTAGGCATGTATGCAGTTAAGAAATTAAGTTGTCCCTAACAATTAGTTAGTATGCCTGAGAATTTATGACTGTTTAGAGATAGAGAGTTTTGGACTGATCGAGGGACTTTCAGATATCCAGGCCCTTTACTGTATTGTCCATCACTGTGTTCCTGACCATGGCATTTCTGCAGGCATTCCTTCAAGAGAGGGAGATTCTCTTACTCGGGGCTGACCTTGGAGTTTTGCAAGTATTCAGGCATTGTTGATGGGTCCCGAAGTAATACAAAGGACCGAGGGAATTTGCAGTTGTCTGTGAGAATGGACTTGTACCAATCACATTTGCCACAGTGTGTTTTCCAGCTTCCTGTCAAGACATCACGATGACCCCAGCAGTGCGCATTAGCGGGGAGCATGATGCCAGTATGCAGATAGTAGAGGCTGTGGCCCTGAACCCCAGGCCAGCCATCTGATCTCCAGATCGCTGAGTAAGTGATGATAGAATCTTTTGGTGACCTTATATTGTTGCAGGTGTTGAGGGAAGAGATTATGTAGCCTTTACCAGTAATAAAAACAATGAATTTTCACTTTTATATTTAGAGAAAAGATATAACCCTATTAGCGTTAAGGGATTGCACTCATACAGGTGGCTGTCATGGAGTTCACACCCCAGTAGTCACCACAGAATCAGGCAGATGTCCAGTCAAGTAATGGTGGTCTCTACTGACAGCAGTGTTGACCTGAGTAATGGAAGTCCCTAGACTTCTTAGGTAGAGTTGATGTGTTCCATGGTAATGGGAGTGAAAAGGTTATGTTTAGGTGTCCCCATAGAATAATTTGCATTTCAAATATATTGTTGTTTGTGCTTTTTCAGGTTCTTGTTGGGAGAACACAGTGAACATCACAGTGGTTGTTAATGGATCCTTACTTGTAACCAGGTAAGTGCTAAAGTGGGTCTTACTACAATGCAGACCGATCTAATCTTCAGCGTCTAGGTAAGTGAGGATGGTGTCCCTAGCACTCGTATTACTGTGTTTATTTGCAAATGTCCTCTTAAGATCTTCCTTAGTACACAGGTATAGAATAATGTGACATTAACTTACTTGAGACATTTTTTTTTTAGATACCTATGCAATAATATGTTTAAGGTCCTGATATTTACATTGTTTGGGCATGTGTTCTGTTAAGAAATTAATGTGTTCCCCTAATACTAGTAAGAACGAGACTTGTATCCTTGTTTGGAACTACTGTGTTTTTACAGCTGGTGGTGATGGAAGGACATGCAGGTATCCAGGTAATGTATCCTATTGTCCATCACAGCATTATTGACCATGGCTTTTTTGTAGATATCCCTTCAAAGAGGAACCAGTCTCTTCCTAGCTTTAAGCTTGGAGTTCTGCAAGTACCCAGGTAGTGTTGGTGGATCCCAAAACAATACAAGTGACTCGGGGAACTGGCAGGTGCATGGGTTAAATGAGACGTAAACAAAAAAATTTCCACAGTGTGTTTTTTAGATTCATTTCAGGACATCATGGTCAGTCTCTCAGTGGTAGTTCATGTGAGACACTGGTAGTATGGGGTAAGTGATGATGTGGGCCCGAGCCCCAGCACAGACTATCAGATTTTCACACACGTGGGTAAATGATTATGTGTCCTCACACTTCTTGTTACCATGATTTTTTTGCAAGTGTTCAGGAAAGAAATGGTGGCTTTCCCAACTCTAGAAAACATGAGTTTTTACTTTTATATTTCAGGAAAGTTTATGCTGAACGCTGTGAAGTGTGTTGAGGGATTACATATATGTAAGTATTTCTTATATTCCCCTTTATCGTACTATCTATATGATATTTAGAAGTGTCCAAACACTGATGGTTTCCTGACATCGGTGCTAACTTTCAATTACAAGTACCCAGCTAGAGTTGCTTTGTTTCATAATGATGAAGTGAACAATGTTATTTGCAGGTGTCATGGTAGAAAAAGTTGTTTCCATTAACACAAATTTCAGGATGTGTTTTCCAGATTCCTGTCAAGACCTCATGATGAACTTAGCATCGGTCACTAATGGGGGCAGGGATGTTGCTGGTATGCAGGTAAGGGAGGATGTGAGCCTAAACCACAGCACAGGCCATCTGATCTCTAGACAGCTAGGTAAGTGATGATGGTGTCTCTAAGAGTTGTTACCATGATTTCTTTGCAGGTATTCAGGTAGGAATTGATAGTCCTTACTAATTCTAGAAACATTGAGTTTTTACTTTTTGTGTTTTAGAAAAGGTGTGTGTTTGGGGCGCCTGGGTGGCTCAGTCAGTTAAGCGTCTGCCTCTTGGTTTCAGCTCAGGTCATGATCTCAGGTTGTGGGATCAAGCCCCACATCAGTCTCTGCGCTCAGTGCAGAGTCTGCTTCAGATTCTCTCTCCCTCTCACTCACGCACACACTCTCTCTCTCTCTCAAATAAAATCTTTAAAAAAGAAAAAAAAAAGAAAGTGTTTGTTTAGCCCTGTGAGTGTTGAGGGATCGCCATATCCTGATATTAATCGTGATTCTCAGCCATAACAGTGACCACGGAAATCTTGCAGGTGTGCTATAAAGAAATATTGTCTTACGTAACAACAATGGTCTTGATCTTGGAGTACTGCAAGCGTTCAGGTAGAGGTGATGTTCTTATAATAGTGGAAGTGACAAAGGTTATTTGCAAGTGTTCTGCTTGCAGCAAGTCACAGTCCTTTACACACATATCATTATGTTATTTTTCAGGTTCCTTCAAGATCATGAAGCACTTAACAGTGGTCGTTAATGGGGGACGTTTCTTTTTTTTTCTTTTTCTTTTCTTTTTTTTTTTTTTTTAAAGATTTTATTTATTTATTCGACAGAGATAGAGACAGCCAGCGAGAGAGGGAACACAAGCAGGAGGAGTGGGAGAGGAAGAGGCAGGCTCATAGCAGAGAAGCCTGATGTGGGGCTCGATCCCAGAACGCCGGGATCACGCCCTGAGCCGAAGGCAGACGCTTAACCACTGTGCCACCCAGGCGCCCCAATGGGGGACGTTTCTTGTATGCAGGTAAGTAGTGATGTGTATCTTTACCACATCGGACCCTCTGATTGTGTGTGTGTGTCTGTGTCTGTGTGTGTGTAAATAATGTATAAGGTGTTGATTGCCTTAGCTTGTTTTACCATGTGATTCTTTTTAAGGTGTGCCGGTAAGAAATGATAATGTTTTACCAGTTCTAACAATCATGTTATCATACTGTTATCTATTTTAGAGAAAATTTATGTTTAACCTTTTGAGTGTTGATCAGTTTGTGGGTATCATGTAATGATCATGGAGTTGTGCATCACACTAGTAACCATGGTATTTTTGCTGATAACCATTCAAGAGATGGTGGTGTTTCTAACAGTGGTGTAGATGGTGGAGTACTGCAAGAATCCAGGTAGAGCTGATGGGTCCAGCAATGATGAAACTGAACAAGGTTATTTGCAGGGTCCTGATAGGAAAAGCGTGTCTGTAATCACCTTTGTCATAATGTGATTTTCAGGTTCCTGTGAAGAAATCATGGTAAACCTCGTAATGACCATTAACAGAACTTTGCTTGCATCCAGGTAAGTGATGATATGAGCCTTAAAGCACCTTACAATCTGATCTTCAAATATTTAGATTAGTGTGGATGGTCCTAACATTTGTGATAGCATGTTTTTCTGCATGTGTTCAATTAATAAATGATATTGTCCCAACCAATGTTAGTAGTAATCATTAGCCCTTAGTACTGCAGAGTTTCTATTCAATGTGTGTTTAAACTTAGCAGTGATGGAGGCAGATACAAGTGTCTAGGTAAGTCATCCTTCTGTTTCACACCACAGTCTTGTCTATGAGATTCCTACAGATACTCAAGAAGGTGATGTCTCTGGTAATGGTGTTAATCTTGAAGTTTTGCCAATATCCAGTTATGATGATGGTTTCCCTAATAATGGCAGTAACCAAGATTATTTGTAGGTACCTTTTTTTTTTCCAGGTAAAGTAAATCATGTCCTTCAACACACTTGTTGTTGTTGTTGTTGTTTTTAAGGTTCCAACCATTATGACCTTGCTAGTAACCAGGTATGTGATAGATCGGTTCTACCAAAATATAGATCCACCTGATCTTTGGATGTTTAGGGGTGTGAGGATGGTGTCCCTAACACAGCGTTACTGTGCTTTTTACTGGTGTCCCATTAAGTTCTTTGCTAGTATAAAAATATGAGATGATGTGACAGTAAATCATTAGAGGTTTCTTATTTTCAGGTATATAGGTAAATAATGTTTCCTAGACCTTCATATTAATCTTTTTGGCATATACACAGTTCAGAAATCAATTTTTTCCTACCACTACTAGCATGAGATTTTACTGTCTCCTTGTTCAGAGATAATATGTGTTTTTACCAATGGACCTATAGTCCGTTATCCAGGTAATTTATCATATATTCCATACTCTTGATAATGACTGTGGTATCTTTGCAGGCATCTCCTCAAGAAATGAAGGTAAATCTAACTAGAATTTAACCTTTTGAGTTCTACGTATTGCCCAGGATTGTTGAAGGGGGTCCCAAAATAATACACTAACCAAAAGAACTTGCAGTTATCCAGGTAGAATAAAATGTGTATGGAACAAGTTTTCTATGCTGTGTTTTCAGGTTCACGTTAAAACATCATGGGGAGCGCATCAGTGATGGTAAATGAGGCACATAGCAGGTATTGAGGTAAGTGATGATGTGGGCCTGAACCACGGCACAGACCATCTGATCTTGTATGTAGGTAAGGGATTGTGGCCCTAACACCTCTCACTACTATGATTTTGTTGCAGGTATTCAGGTAAGAAATGATAGTCCTTACCAAATGTAGTGACCATGACTTTACACTTTTTACATTTTTTAAAAGATTTATTTATTTGAGAGAGAGTGGGAGAGGGAGAGCACGCGCGCCTGGGTGCAGGAGGGTCAGAGGGAGAGTCTCGAGCAGGAGCTCGATCCCACGATCCTGAGGTCACAACCAGAGCAAAACCAAGAGTCAGATGCTTAACCAACTGTACCCTGACACTTTTTACATTTTAGAGATAACCTGTTTAACCCTGTGAGTGTTGCGAGTTCACTGTATCTGTAATTGTCAAGTTCCCACCCCAGTAGTAACCACAGTGTTTTTGCAGGAATCCAGTTAAGACACAATGGCTTTCTTCTGACCAAGGTGTTGACCTGAATTAATACAAATATCAGGGTAGAGTCGATAAGTTCTTCACTAAAGGAAGTGAAAAGGATGATTAGCAGGTGTTCTGGTTGAATAAGTCATGTCCTTAAACATATTTACCCTGTGTGTTTCTTCAGTTTCCTGTCAAGAAAACACAGTCAACCTAACAGTGTTTGTTAATGGAACCTTGCTCTTAACCAGGTACATGATAAACTGAATCTTATTGCATTGCAGACCACCCGATCTTCAGTATGAAGGTAGGTGAGGATGATGTCTCTAATACTTGTGTTACCCTGTTCGTTTGCACGTGTCTTGTTCAGCTCTTTGCTAGTATACACGTATGAGATAATGTGACATTAACTTACTGGAGACCTTTTTATTCTCAGGTATCTATGTAATTAATGTTTGAGACTCATATTTATCTTGTTTTGGCATATATGCAGTGAAGACATTAATTTGACCCTAATAGTAAAAATTAGATTTTTCATGTTCTTATTTAGAGATAATATATAATCCAAAGAATTTATCCTATACCATCATCATGTTCTTGACTTTGGGGATTTTTTCAGGTATCCCTTCAAGAGAAGTAGATGTCTCTTCCCAGGGTTTGACCTTGGAGTTCTGCAAGTAAGTATCCAGGTAGTGCCGATAGGTCCTGAAATGATATAAATGACCAAGGGAATTTGCAAGTGTGGAGGTAGAATCATTCCTGTACCAACAACATTTTCCATACTTTCTGTTGTTTTTTCAGGTTCATGTTAAGACCTCACAGTGAGTTTATCAGTGATAGTTAATGTGGGACATTGCTGGTACGGAGGTTAAGTGATCCCGTGGGTCAAAACCACAGCACATACCATCTGGCCTTCGTATACCTAGGTAAGGGATGAGTGTCCTTACACTTCTTGTTACCATAAATTTTTTTTTGAAGGTATGAGGTAAGAAATGATAGAATCCTCACCAATTCCAGAGACCATGTTTCTCCACTTGCTATATTTCTGGAAATGTTCATTTAACCCTATGAGTGTTGAGGGACTGCATGTATACAGGTATTTATCATGATATTCTCTGTGATAGTACTTTCCACAGGATAGTTACAGGTGACCAATCATAGAATGACAGTTTTATCTGACAGTTTTATCTGTATTAACTTTGGGTTATTGTAAGTATCCAGTAGAGTTGATGTGTCTCATAATGATGAAGTGAACAATGTTATTTGCAGGTTTCCTATAGGAAAAAGTTACATCCTTTAACACACATTCACAATGTCTTTTCAGTTAAGAAATCATGATGAACTTAATGCTGCTTATTAGTGGGGATGTTCCTAGCGTGCAGGTAAGTGATGACGTGGGCCCAGCCCAGGCCTTCTGATCGCCATATAGCTGGCTAGGTGATGGTTTCCCTAATAATTGTTACCATTTTTCTTTGCAGGTAATCAGGTAGGAAGTGATAGTCCTTACCAATTCTAGAAACAATGTGTGTTTTTTTTTCCTTTTTATATTTTAGAGAAAATTTTATTTTATTCTGGTGAGTAATGAGAGATTGCCATATTCAGGTAATTATCATAATGTTCCTAACCCTAGCAGTAACCATGGAAATTTTGCAGGTGTTTCATGATGAAATGTCATATTTGATAATGGTCTTGACCTTGGAGTACTGCAGCTATTCAGATGGAGCTGATGTTCTCATAATGAAGGAAGCGTCCAAGGTAATTAATTTGAGGTGTCATGCTACAAGTTCTATTTTTTTACACATGTATCATGTGTTTTTCAGATTCCTGTCAAGAGATCAAGATGAAATTAATGGTTAACGGGGGACATTTCTGGTATCCAGATAAGTGATGTTGTATACCTTCACCACATGAGACCAGCTGACATTCACATACCTAGTTAAGTGGTAATGATGGGCTAAATTTGTTTTACCATGTGATTTATTTCAGGTTTTCAGGTAAGTAATGATAGTGTTTTTATGAATTTTAGCAGTCATGTTATCCTACTGTTTTATATTTTTGAGAAAATTCATTTTATACCATGTGAGATTTGAGCATCTTGTGGGTATCCGCATAATGATGGTGGAATTGTGCAGCGCAGTAGTAACCAGGGTCTCTTTGCACGTGAGCAGGGAAAAGATGATGGTGGTTCCGACAATGGCATAGACTTTGGAGTACTGCAGGAATCCAGGTAGAGTTAGATGTTGGGTCCTGCAGTGACTGCTCCTTGCAGTCTTCTAACAGCAAAGGTGTATCTATAGATACGTTTTATATAATGTATTTGTTAAATTCTTATCAAAATTCATGGTAAATAACCTAAAGATCAATAATAAGACTTTGCTTGTGTCTAGGTAAGTAATGACATGGGCCTTTAGCACCCTAAACACAGTCTGATGTTCAGATATGTAGGGAAGGATGGACAGTGTTCCTAACTTTTCTGTTCGTTTTCATGCAGGTATTCAGTGAAGAGATGATATTGTCCCAAGTATAGCCCTAATGTTTGTTAGAGTTCATGTATCATGTGTGCTTAACCTGAGCCATGATGGAAGGATATGAAGGTGTGCCACTAAGTCATCCTCCTGTTCCACACCACAGTATTGACCAGGAGACTTCTGCAGGTGCTTGGAGATGGTCTGTCTCTAACACTGGTGTTGACGTTGAAGCTTTGAAAGATCCAGGTAGTGTTGGTGGTTCCCTTAATGATGTGACCATAAGATGATTTGCTGGTACCTTTTTTTGTTTAGTTTTTGATTCTCACAAGTAAAACAAACTGTGTCATTCAGCCCCTAAACACTTGTTTTTGAAAGTTTCGAGAAGCCATGACATCATAGTGAACCTAACCACAGTTGTGAGTTGGACCTCGATAGTAAGCAGGTATGTGATAAGGTGGGTCTTACCCCAATACACATCATTTGATCTTCACATATCTAGGTAAGTGAAAATGGGGTCTCTCAACACAGTGTTACCATGTCTTTTTGCAGGTGTCCTGTTAAGGCCTTTGCTAGTGTATGGGTAGGAGACGATGTGACAGTCACTCATTAGAGACACGCTCAATCTCAGTATCTATAAAATGAATGTTTTTGAGACTCTTATATTTACCTACTTTTTGTCATTATATAGTTAAGAAATTAATTTGTCTCTAGTAATACTAGCAAGAGTGAGATTTGTCTGTTCTTCTTTAGATAACGTGTATAGTAATGCTAATGAAAGCTGGGTATGCAGGTATTCATTGTAACTTATGTTGTCCTTCACAGTGTTATTGACGAAGGGGTTATGGCAGGTACCAGGCAAGAGAGGAAGGTGTCTCCTCTTAGGGTTTGACCTTGGTGTTCTGCAAGCAAGTATCCAGGTACTGTTGATGGATCCCAAAATGATACAAGTGACCAAGGAAATTTGAAGGTGTGGAGGTAAAACAAGATGTTTACTACAGTATGTTTTTCAGATTCATGTCAACACGTCACGGTAAACCTATCAATGGTAGTTAACGTCAGACACTGTTGTATGGAGGTAGGTGATGCTGTGGGCCTACAGCACAGCACAGACTGGCTAAGATTCATATATTTACGTAGGTAATGTGTTCCTCACATTTCTTGTTACCACAACTTTTTTGCAGGTAGTCAGGTAAGAAATTATAGAAACCTTATAAATTCTAGCAACCATATTATCCTGCTGTTCTACATGTTAGAGAAAATCATGTTTGATCATGTGATTGTTGAGCAATTTACAGATATCCACATAATTATGACTGAGCTGTTACAGTAATAACCTTGGTATTTTTCAGGAGAGCAGTCAAGAGATGATGACGTCTTTAACAATGGCACAGGTCTTAGAGTATTGCAAGGTTCCAGGGAGAGTTGATGGGTTTTGCAGTGATGGCAGTGAACAAGGTTATTTTCTAAGTCCAGGTATAGAAGGTATGACTATAGACACATTTGCCACAATGTGTTTTCCAGGTTCCTATCAAGAGATCATGGTGAATCTCCTAGTGATCATTAGAGGGGCATTGCTTGTATCAGGTAAGTGATGATGTGTGCCTTAAGCACCCTACAGACCATCTGATCTTCAGATCTTAAAGTCAGTGGGGTTCTTAACATTCGTGTTACCATGTTTTTGTTCTGGTTTTTTTTTTTTTTTCAGTTACTCAGTTATGTTGTCCCAACCAATGCTGGTAAGCATTAGTCTATTATTTTAGAGTTTAGATATACTGTATATTTAACCTCAGTAGCGGTTGAGGGACAGGTAGGTGTTGCAGTAACGTGCTCATCTGTTCCGTACCACAGTATTTACAATGAGATTTCTATAGGCAAGAGTCCCGTTAAGGCCTTTCCTGGTATACAGGTATGAGAATACATAGCATGAACTCATTAGAGAGCTGCTTGCTTTTCATGTGTGAATGAGGCTTTCAAGACTCTGTATTAACTATGTTCTTGGCATGTGTGCAGTTCTGAAATTAGTTTGACCCAAATAGTACTAGTAAGAGATTTTACTGTATTCTTATTCAGAGACTGTATGTTTTATATACCCAGAGTGGTGGATAGGCAGAGATCCAGGTAATTTTTCATATTGTCCATCACCACATTATTGACCATGGGATTTTTGTAGGTATCCTTTCAAGAGAGGAAGATATCTCTTATTAGGGTATAACTTCAGAGTTCTGCAATTATCCAGGTAACACTGATGAACCTCCAAATGATACAGTTGACCAAGGAATTTCCTGTTGTCCCACTAGAATGAGACGTGGACCGAACACATTTTCCACAATTTTTTTTCAGGTTCACGTGAAGACCTCAGTGCGAGCCTATCAATGGTAGTTAATGACGTGCACATATCAGATATTGAGGTAAGTGATGATGTGGGCCTACACCATGGCACAGGTCATATGATCTTCATACACAGAAGTAAGTGATGATGGTGGCCCTAACACCTGTGTTACCATGCAGTTTTGCAGGTATCCCTCTCAGGTCTTGGATAGTACACAGGTGTATACATGGTGTAATACTAACTCATTATAGATGTTCTTGCTCAAGACCCCTACTTCCCTTGTTTTTGGCAAGTATAAATTCCATTAATTGGACCCTGATAATCCTAGCAAGTAGTAGTTTTTATTGCTCTCTTGTATGGAGATAAAGTGCATTTCTTACTCATAGCGGCAGACAAATGGTAAATATCCAGGCCCTTTATCATATTGTTCTGACGGCATTATTACTGTGAGATATTTGCAGGTATGCCTCCAAGAGAGGAAGGTAAACCTTACTAGGGTTTAACCTCAGCGTTCTGGAAGTGTCCAGGTAATGTTTATGGGTCCCCAAATGATGCAAGTGACAAGGAAATTTACAGGGGCACAGGTAGAATGAGACATGTACCAAACACAGAAACCACAATATGTTTTCCAGGACATGCAGAGAGATCACATGAGCCTATCCATAGCAACGAGTGGGGGGGGCACATTGCTGGTATTGAGGTAAGTGACGCACTAGGCTGAAACCACAAGTATTTAGGTAAGTGGTAACATGTGCTGACACTTCTTGTTACCATGATTGTGTTGCAGGGATTCAGGTAAGAAGTAAGAATCCTTACCAATTCTAGAGACTATAAATTTTTACTTTTTACAATCTAGATAAATTTTATGTTTAACACTATGCATGTTAAGAGATCATAGGTATACAGATATTTATCATGGTTTTCTCCACCACAGTACTACCCATTTGATTTTTACAGGAGTCCAGTCAAGAAATGACAGTTTTCTGACATTAGTGTTGACCTTGGAGTACTGTTAAGTATCCAGGTAGTACTGTAAGTATTCAGAGTTGATATGTCTCATAATGATGAACTGACCAAGGTTATTTGCAGGTGTTCTGGTGGAAAAGTTGTATCCTTAAACATACGTTTCATAACATTTTTTTCAGATTCCTATCAAGAGATCACAGTGAACCTAACATGGGTCATTAATGGTGGCAGGGACCTTACTGATATGCAGGTAAGGGAGGATGTGGGCCTAAACCACAGCACAGGCTGTCCCATCTCCAGATAGCTAGGTAAGTGATGACGGTGGCCCTAACACTTGTTATCATGATTTCTTCAGGGGCATTCAGGTAGGAAATGATATAGATCCCTTGCCTATATGGAAACCACGAGTTTTCATTTTCTGTGTTTTAGAGAAAATTTTTATCTCTGTGTTGAATAAATATATTTGGGCAATTAGGATGATGTTTCCTGCCACAGTAGTGACCATGAGAATTTTGCAGGTATCCTGTTAGGAAATGTTGTCTCACCTGACTGTGATCTTAACCTTGGAGTGCTGCAAGGGTTCTGGCACAGTTGATGTTTTACAGTGATGAAAGTGATAAAGATTATTTGCAGATGTCCTGGTAGAATAAGTTGTTTTCTTTTATACATATGTTTTTCAGGTTCATGTCCCAAGATCATGGTGAACCTAATGGTTATTAGCAGGAGACATTTCTGGTATCCAGGTAAGTGAGGATACGCACCTTCATCGCATCACAGACCACCCAGTCTTCACATACTGACGTACGTGATATTGGTTCTTGTTTGACCGTGGGATTTTTTTTTTTTTTGTAGGTTTTCAGGTAAGAAATGATAATGTTTTACCAGTTACAGAAACCGTGTTATCCTACTGTTTCATATTTTAGAAAAAATTTATGTTTAATCATGTGAGTGTTGAGCAATTTGCAGATATCCATTTAATTATTATGAAGGTACAAATCACAGTAGTACCGTGGTTTGGGTGTTTTTGTTTGTTTTTGTGTTTGTGTTTGTTTGCTTGCAGGTGAGCATTCAAGAGATAATGGTGTCTCTAATAATGAGGTAGGCCTACCTAAGATTCTAGGTAGATATAATGAGTCCTGGGACGCCTGGGTGGCTCAGTCAGTTAAGCGTCTGCCTTCAGCTCAGGTCATGATCCCAGAGTCCTGGGATCGAGTCCTGCATTGGGTTTCTTGCTCAGCGGGGACCCTGCTTCTCCCTCTGCTGCTCCCCCTGCTTGTGCTCTCTCTCTGACAAATAAATAAAATCTTTAAAGAAAAATTTAAAGAGTCCTGCAGTGATGCTAGTGACAAGGTTATTATCAGGTTCCAGGTAATAATAGGTGTGTCATAACATATCTGTCACGATGTGTTCTTGAGGTTACTGTTAAGATAGCGTGGTAATCCTCATAATGGTCATTAAAGGGATTTTGTTTGTATCCCTTTAAGTATGTGATGTTGATAGCCTTCTCCATGCTGTAGGTCATCTAATATTCAAACATCTGAGTAAGTGTGGATGGTATTCCTAATCTTGTATCGCTATGTGTTTTTGCAGTTATTCAGGTAAGAGATGATATTGTCAATACTAGTAAGCGTTAGCCCTTGTTATTTTAAAGTTTAGATATAATGTTTGTATAACATCATTAATGACTGAGATTACATGAGTGTCCAGGAAAGTTATTATTTTGCCCATCATCTCTTTATTGACCATGGCTTCTTACAGTTATCTTGTCAAGACTGTATTGTGTCTCTAACTGGGGGGTTGACCTTGACCTTCTGCAAGTTTCCTGGTAGATTTGATAGGCCTCCTAAATTTGATGGGAAGTTGCAGGTGTTCAGGTAATACATGTATTCTTAACACAGTTTTTACCATGAATTTTTATAGACTCCAATCAAGAGATGATGGAAGGTCTTCGAGAAAATATACCAGAAAAATCCCAAATTAAATACTACAGTCATGATGAGCACCAGGTAATGTATGGAATTCTTGAATCACTATATTGTACACCTCAATAGTTTTGTAACACTGTTTATTGGAATTAAAACTTAAAAATACATAAAGGGATTCAAAAACAATTCCAGGGAAAAATGACCTATTCAAGTCGTGTAACGATATTTTCAGTTTCCAATAGCTGCCTGTGAAAAAAATCTTGCTCAAAATTCAAAAAATGAGAAAAATGTACTCCATATGAATGACTGAATAACTTGAACTTGTGCTGGTGAGAAAATAAAATTGAATGAATGAATGAATGAATTCTATTGTTAGTTGAACCATCATCTCTTGATTTGTATTTTTGCAGATACCCACTCAAGAGGAGATAATGTCTTGTCCCTGGATGTTTGCAAGTATTTGGATAGATTTTATGGTTCCTTTTAAGTCTGCAGTGCTCATTAGACTTTCAGGTGTCCAGGTTATGGAATTATCGTTAAACACTGTGCTCTTTGGCTTTTGTAGATTCCAGTTAAGAGATTGTTGAGAACTTCCGCGTGGTATTGAAGGCAAAATTTCGTTTGCTCTAAGTACAAGATAATGGTGTTTATACCCAGAGTTAGAGCTCATGAAATCTTGCACATAATCAGGCAGACCATGTTGGTGTTCTGAAGCAAGCATAGTGACCATGTTTGTGAGTGTTCGTAAGTTGTAAGTAGCGATCAGGGAAGTTTTGCAGATATCCTGTCACACTATGAAAGTATCTCTAACTAAGGTGTTTTTCTTGGAAATTTGTAGATGTCCAGCTAAGAGTTGATGGTATCCCTAATCAAGATAATGACCGTGGGATTTTGCAGTTATCCAAGCAAGAGATGACGTGTCCCTACCGTGATCTTGATCCTATGCCTTTCTAGGTATTCAGGTAAAAGATGGTATTTGTCTGAATATGTTATTGACCATGGGGCTTTTACTGGTATGCAGGCAGATGATGATTATGTCTGTATCTATAGTGCTGACCTTTGAATTTTATATGTATCTAGGTAAGAGTTGATCTGTCCCTTACCATGCTAGTGGCCTTGGGATATTTTAGTTGTGTAGACAAGGAGTGGGGTGTCCTTAACTATGTTAGTTACCATGAGATTTTGCAGGTATCCAGGTAAGATGTCACGTATCTACAACATATTATTTCTCTTTGGATTTTGTAGATATTCTGAGAAGAGATGATGGTGTTCCTAACAACACTAATGACCCAGGATTCTGCACATACCCAGTGAAGAGATGATGGCATCTCTACCAACATTGGTGTCTATGGAAATGAAAGAAATGGAATGCTTTTTTTGATTAGCTATATAATTTGTTAAAAGAATTTTAACTTTCAATGACTATTAAATATTATTCACAATCGTATTTTCTTATATCCATTTGTTTATTCAATTTCTCCATAATGACATTTGCATCAGGAATCTTAAGGCCCATGTTTATGAAATATGTTAATATCTTGGAGCCATCAATACAGATAGACTTCATATGAAATGTGATTATTTCCTAAAGAAAACTAGTCTATAAACCCAATTCTTTAGTTAAAGGGTTGGGGGAACCAAGAAAGAGGAATATTGGTATACATATTATGGGCAAAAAACATCTGTACTCTCACCCTCCTGATGTGAATAGGCATTAGATGATATGTTAGGAAAATACGTGAAACATGATAGAGATTAATGGGACACTTATATCTCTTGTCTAATTATTCAGTTATTAAATTATTATTTAGCTTATTATATCATTGACACATAGAAAATGAAAGCTGAATAAGAATTTGGGGATCGTTTAGCCCAACACCACCATGAATGAGAGAGCCCTGAGTGCAGAGAGGTTAATCAAGGTCACACAGCTGTCTAGTTGTGATGTGCTCTTTCCGTTATCCTGTTTTCTTGGTTTGAAAACCTGAGGCCGATTAAAAAGCAATAAGGCAAGGCAAGTGCTTGTTCGAATCAATACGGCTCAGGAAATGCACTTCCAATCGGCCAGACTATTCATCATGCACCTTGCTTTTTTGTTCATATATTCAGTATAAAATTCTCCTTAGCCCCGGGTCTCCGTCCTAAACCTCCAGGTACACATGTCTCCTATGAAGGGAAGCAGCCTACTCTGAATTTCGGTTCAGCCAAGTGGGATTCCTATGAACTTCTGTTCTCTGATATAACAGTCCTGAGATCTATTTACAGCCATTGTTCTCTGCATTTCAAAACCATTGAACATAATGTCAGAGCAAGACCCGGTAGGTATAATTTATAGGAAAAGAGAAGTAAAGGGTTTAATCTGCAACAGTGGATGATGATAATGATGGAGAAAGAAAATTAAAGAGACGAGGCTGAGCAAACTTGACAAGACGCCCTCACCCCATGCACCTCAGGCCATGCACATAGTAGGCACTCAGTACTTTTTAAAGTAAATGAATGCTTCTTGATAGTTTGGACAGTTGTGGATCAGCCCACTCAGCCGCCGTTCTTTCTTCCAGTGTGTGAAGGCAAGAGTGCTAAAAACTCCCATTTCCCGGACTCCTGGCCACACGGATGTGAGTATGCTTCAGATTCCATCATCTGATGTAAAAGTATGTTTAACTTTTACTGGAATTAAGTCGGAGGTAGACGGGCAAGGTGCGCACCGCCATTTTACTGGCACGGATTGTGGCAGGGCTCCCGTGGTTCTAGACAGATGTGTTTGAGGAGCTTGGAATTCATAAAACAGGTAAGCCAAAGCTGGAGATGTAGCTCAGGGTCCAGTATGCTATTTAAGGAAACATTCTTTCATCTTCCCATTTTTCTCCTTTTAGTTTTTGAAAAATTTACAGACCATATTGTCACAGAGATAAGAGGTTGAAAAAGGAAAAGCCAACCATTACACCACCCACTGAAACACATAAAGAACCAAGGAAAATTATAAGTGTTTATCAGTCATTATCCATATTAATACATCTTACATAGTTACCATACGGTTGAAATAATTTGGGGAAGATTTCAAATTGTAAATATACGCACATATTTTAATATCTAGAAAATTGCAAAAATGACAAGGGAAAATTAAACGTGAATCTGTGCACGTAGAAGTCCCTCATTCAACACCACCGGTAGGTACACTGCCATGCCCCGGGGCTCAACAGTGAAGAAGCTAGACAATGTCCATGCCCTAAGGAAGATTCCCTTTTCTAGTATGTTACAATTCCAGTGATCCATACATCCGGTGGCCACGTTATTTCAGCATTTCGTTGTCCCAGCATAATTTTTAATGGCTCTCACTCTCAAGGGTGTCTCAGTTTGGACAATACATTAAATGGATACCCTGGATATAATAATATACAAGTGAAGATATACTTTAATTAGAGTGGTAAGTTCTATAAAAACAAGGTAAGGTGATACTAACTGGGGAAAGGGACTACTTTAGTGTGAGTGGTCAAGGAGGTCCTCTCTGAGGAGAGCTAAGACAGTGAAAAGAAAGAGCCAGTCAGGGGGAGATCGAAGGGGTGAACATTCTAGGAATAGCAAATGCAAGCAGACGAGTGGGGAGGACAGAAAGAGGCAATGTGGATGGAGGGCAGTGCGTGAAGAGGGAGAGGGGCCCAAGGATGTGCGAGGGCTAGATTGTGGAAGGCCTTGTAGATCATGGGGAGGAGCTTGGCTTGCATTTGAAATGCAGTGGGTGCTCTTTGAAAGAGAACAAAGTGACCTAATTTGTGTGTCTTTGCCCAATTTATTCAATTCCGCAGTACAGCGAATCAGTATCTGGTGAAGGACACTCAAAGGTAAAATCCCGCGGCTCCTGTAGTAATGCCACAGGGACTGTGATTTAACGAAAAATCCTACCCATTTATTACCAGCACCAGAATGAAAGATCAATGATGATAGGACTTCAAGCTTACTACTAAGCTGAAATTCTCAAGAAACGTATTTACAACTCTCCCCCCGCCTGCCAGAGTATTAAAGGATAAAATACATCAAAGTGTTTACTTTTAGAACGTGAGAACGGACTTGCAAACAAATATGGATTTTTGTAGGTTTAGTCACGTTCCCCGCTCATCATTAATGCCATTTGGTAAGGATTTTGCAGTTTGAAAGTAGTCGGGACAAGTCTTGAGCCACCAGGGAGTGGCATTTTGGGGCAGACTTACTCCCATGTTTGGAGTTGGTTTGGACAGGGGGGGAGGAGCAAGATGCCACAATCTGGTAGTGGTCCTTGATAGGTGTTCCAGAAGCCTCCATGTTCCTTCTGAGGCATTTTAAAGTGATCCAGCTCGGCGTCCCCAGGCCCAGCACTTGGCCACGTGGGTTGTGTGCAACGCAGGGGAGCCAGGCTGCAGAAGCTGAAGCAAGGGTCAGGTTCTAGGTCATTCTGCCCCCCAAACCAGGTCAGCTCAGAGGAAGGGACACGTCTTCAGTTCAGCTTCGCTCTGCCTTTGGGGTTCGCGAACTCCAAGCTGCTCAGGTGCGCGGTGTGTGTGCCGCAGTCCGCGCCAGTAGAGTGGATATCCGCTCCCTGCCTTTCTGCCTCTGACTCAGAAGAGTGCCACGCCCGAGCGGCTGTCACCTAGACCTCTGAGCCTCGTAGCTCCGTGTTTTGGACATCGCTGGGGCCCTTATGACCTCTGACCGGGACCCTTACTGTCTGCATCTCTCAGCAGGGTCACCCTCACCAGCTGCCTAATTCCGTGCCCTGATTCTCACTCTGGATTGGAAACTGTGTTGATCTCTTGTTTCAGCAACATCCGAGGCGTAACACAAAGAGAAGCGTTTCCATTATTCACTCATGTAAATAATGAGCTGCTCCAGACCACTCTGGAGAGCAGCGCTGTACTCAGCGTGCCAGCTAGAAATATATCATTATCTCAAGCACCACCTTGCCTGGCGCCAGGAGTCCTGTTAGGACCTCCATCTCTGTCACCCTTTGGTACTTCTAGCCTTTTCTGTCTCCCTCAGGACTAGTTAAGACAGATGCTAGTGTGTCGGTGAGGATTTGAAAATAACACTTTTCATAGCAGTGGTTTGAGTTAATGGTGTTTTCCATCTCAAAAATGTTTTACAAACATTAATTATGCTTTAGCTCCCTGGTGGGCTTAGGCCAAGAGAATGCTTATGGAGAGAGTTACTGCTTTTCCCTCAAGCCACAGAGAGTCAAGAAAACAGAAGGCCCGGGGGCTTCCGCCTAACAGTCCTTTGCCTGAAAGAGGATTTAACACACCTTTAGAACTTCTGCGAAGCTCCAAAAATGAAGTGTTTTGTGATGCTTCGTCAAACGAAAACCCTTGAAGTGCTTTCTTAAATGATGTCTGGCTAGTATAAACCACCTGTCAGAAAGTATTTTTTGGTTATTGTTATGGAAAAGTGTACATCTGTTGAGTTAGTGCAGTGGGAAAATAGAGTAAACTGCGAGCCTAAAGCAATTCGGTAAGACAATAGGAAGAGGAAAGAAAGAAAGAAAACAAAACAAAACCCAGGCAGGTGTGAGTAAGAAGGAAGGAAGGATATGAGAGAATAGGAGATCCTCAAAAGCATTCCTTCCGTTTCCTCATTCTGGCACAGAAATCCAAACAGAAAAGCTTTAAAAGAAACACCTGGAAAAACAGTATCTCCGTATTCATAATGCAGAAATACAGGCAGAATGCAGAGGTAAGATTCATTCGTGGCCATTTTTATGTAAATGATGCCCAGCCAGGTGTGGTTTTGTCCCATCGCCCACCCCCTGGGACCTTTGACAATGTCTAGAGGATACTTGTGGTTGTCTTCACTTGAGGGGCAGATGGAGGGACACTGGCGTCTAGAGTATGGCGGTCAGGGCTGCTGCCAGAAACTTCCTACAATGCACATGACAGCTCCCATGACCAGCAAAGGCCCAGCCCCAAATATCAAGAGCGCCAGGTTGAGAAACCCTGCTCTAAATCATGACCTTGTCAGCAAGGTAACTCCAAACCGCCACACCCGGGTGGAGGTAGTGATTGACCTCAACGCCCCCAGTTCCACACTGGCTCGCCATGGTGGTCCTTGCCGCTGCTTGCTCTCTGATACCTTCATTAGGCCTGGGAACCCATCTGCGCACAGAGTCTAACCTAGTCTAACGTGTTCCGAGCTGCTGCACTGTTGATTTTCTCAGAAGGTAACGGTTGTGCTTTTATTCTGAAGTGATCCTAAATCCAGGGTCCTTTTAATGAGGAAGACCTATGCGCGTTGCTACTCAATGGTATCCGCCAGTTTATTTCATTTGAGCAGAAACAAGGTCAAATGCCAGGTCAAGGAAAGCCCCTTCTTGACGCAACCTCGACAGCACCGCATTTTCCATGCTGATGCGGAGAAAGAGGAGGCTTGTATTCTTCTACAACTTTGTAGCACAATTACCTGTTAACTACATTTGACCATTCTGCTTAAACGGTTGGGAGCCAGAGTGTCTAGAAAATGCAGTTGAGGAGAGAAAGAGGACACAAGGGAGGAAGATGAGAGCTAGAACTTCAACTGTAATGAGCATTGCATCCCCCCTTTTTCATTTCCAAGTTTTACTAGGAAGCAAAAATGTTGAGAGCTGATAATTTCAACCAAAATTACATTGGAGTTAAGAAAGCTGTGGGAACCATGCCTGTTTATATTTCTCATTCCACTGTAGTCAAGCTTTAGTACATGACCTGCAATACAAGTGCTCGTTACAGAATAAAATTCCTCTCTTTGAGTTCAGTTAAGCAGGGAGATAGGTAATAAAAACAGCTCTCTGACGCTCGAAGTAGAGGAGAGGTTTCCAGGAACTGGGGGAGGGGACGAGGGGAGTTAGCGCTTCATGGTTACAGAGTCTCTGGGGCGATGGAAAAGTTTTAGAAACAGCTGATAGTGATGGTCGTACAACTTCGTGAAGGTAATTGTTACTGAATTTTACACTTACAAATGGTTAAAATTGCAGACGTTCTGTCCTACGCGTTTTCCCACAATTAAAACACGACTATCTGAAGTGTGATGCTGGCTGTAGATGAGATCCACGCCAAAAATCTTGACAGTAAGCAGAAGAAACAGTCATCTAGAAACAAAACGTGTTGACTTCCTACTTGTTCTTAGGCACTGGGTAGCATCTCAGTCTGGATCCACCAAGAAGCAAAGGGCAAGACAAAATGAGGAGTGAGCTGTGCCAGAGTCGTCCTGGGGGGAGTCCCTGTGTGGGACAAAGGGCAGCGGGTCTCCCCACTGCAGTGTGCATCTGGCACACAGAAAGGGAAAGGAGGAGGAGGAGGAGGAGGAGAGGGATTGAGGAGGAAGAGCCTCAGGTGGCATTGCAGTGCAGGCAGGAATGTTTCCGGATTGATGGGCCATCTCCAAGTTCAAGTGTCCTCTCACAGGAGTCCCTCATCCTCCGGCCATGGGCCTGAAAGAGTTTCTCTGCTGGGCTTCGCTGCTGGCGGCCTGTAGCCTAGGGGGAGCATGGCTGCAGTGCAGGCGGGTGAAGGACCCAGAGGGCAGCAGCCAGTGCTGTGAAACACTTATGTTCCTGGCAACAGGTTCTCTGGAAGGAGCTCTGGCTGGTGCACCTCTGTGGCCACCCCCGACTCATTACACTGAAAGCTCACCGC
Source organism: Ursus americanus (assembly GCF_024610735.1). Classification (NCBI taxonomy): domain Eukaryota; kingdom Metazoa; phylum Chordata; class Mammalia; order Carnivora; family Ursidae; genus Ursus; species Ursus americanus. The sequence continues at coordinate 113,009,408 of NC_142164.1, read as the reverse complement.
CCCTCTCTTCCAAGCATTTTATTAGCTCCAGTTAACAAAAGGGGAGCTAAATAAATTCTCCTAAAGCACATAGCTCTTAAGTGGTCAAGTCAGCTTCCAAAGCCGGGTTCAAAAGACCCCGAAAGCAGCGTTTTGTTCCTTATAATGTGGTAGATGGAATTACTGTTTGGCAAATTCTTAGTCTCCCATCCCTTCTAATCTTCATGGGAAGGATTACTCTCAGCCCCATTGGTGTGAGCTTGGCTGTGTGTCTCATTTTGGCCATGGAATATGAACGTGAAGGATTCTGAGCCAGTTCTGAACCTCAGCTCTGAAGGGCATCATGTGTTTGCTCTCACTTCTTCCAGGAGAAGGCCGTGTCATGAGAAGGTGATGTAGGCCAGGAATGAGAGCAACCCAGTCAACCCCAGCCTGAAGCAAAGCACCCCGCCTAGCCAACCTGCAGACCCAAGAGTGAGAAGATCTTCTGGTTATAAGCCGTTGAGATTTGTCCTTCACAGAAGAAACAATTGATCCCGCCTGGGAGAGATGGCAAATGCTTCATGGAGGAAGGAACATGTAAGCAAGTTATTCTTTATAATTATACTTTTGAAAATAAGAGCATTTTATCTCTTCATTGTCAAAAATTTGGAAAAGGAAAGCGTTCAATGTAAAGGCAAAGACATAGCCGTCATTTCTTATTAGAATCCTTCTCCATGCATACTCTGCTTTATGCACTCTGAGGCTTTGCCTTTTTTGCCTCCTATCTTACCAGCAATCTGCATTTTTACGTTTGATCAAATATTCTTTGAAAACATAGCATATCATGGTTGCATAATATTCATTTCGGCAATAACTTGAGCTTCAAGGACAAGTTGAAGCATGCCAGACCATTCTTTTGTTTATTTGTCTTAAATTATTTATTGAGTACTTATTCTGCACCAGGCCCTGTTCAAAGCACTAGAAAAACAATTGTTACAAAGTAGACAAAATCCCAATGTCTGTCAACAGGTAGTTGATAAGTTGTGGTATATCCATACAATGGAGTACTGCTTAGCAGTAAAGAAGAACTAGCTCCTGATGATAGTAACAGCATGGGTGAAGCTCAGAAACGTTACGCTAAGTGAAAGAAGCCAGACACCGAAGTCTACCTGTTAAGATTGCATTTTTAAAAAACTCTAGATAATTCAAACAAATCTTTAGAGACAGGAAACAGACTAGCAGTTGCAGGGGAAGGAGGTGCAGGGAGGGAAGAAAAGAATTAGAAGGGGCATGAGAAACCTTTAGGGGTGATGGATATGTTCATTACTTTGATTATGGTGATGTGTTCATGAATGCACACATATGTCAAAACTTTGAATATGTGCATGTCCATTATGCCTCAATAAATCTGTTTTTTTTTTTTTAAAAAAAAGCCATTGGAGTAGGGAGGGGGCTGCTGAAGTGGAAGATAAGCACCTAAGCAGAAAGAAAATTGCATACAAAGATGAGGCATTTTATTTAATAAGCACATAGGACTTATCCACTGGGCAACATTCCAAAAGTTTTACAAGTATCAACTCATTTTATCTTCATAGCATCCTTGCAAGGTAAGTCCTATTAATGCCATCTCCACCTCGCAGATCAAGAAATTAAGCCACAAAGGTATTAAGTCACTTGCCCAAAGTAACAGGAACTCTCATAGCTGGGCTTTGAACCCACAAGCCTAGATCTAGAGTTCTTCGTTTTAAATACGATGACATGCTGTCTCCACATATCCGGGAACATATCTGGTAGTATTTGCAGGTGTATTTGGACAGCCACATGACTGGCCAAAAGTGAAGGGGGGAGAGAGGAGGGAGACGGCCTTGGAGTGTAGGTTGGGGTAAGTTCGTTTAAGTATGAAAAGTCTGGTCATACAACATGAAACTATGTTAGAAGCCTCCCAAATGGTATCTTTATTTTGCATGGACGAATTTTCATTCGTTATCAAATCCTGATTGTGTCCTCAGTGGAACTCATCTGAGAGCAACTCTTGAGCTGCTCTCCGCAAAGACTCAGTCCCAGCCGCACAAACTGATCACATAGTATGTCCGCTCTTCAAGTAGCTTGAGAATCAGCTGACATTACTCACAAAAAGAGCCACGGTTCCTGTCAGAGGGTGTGAGGCTTCCCTTTATACCCACGTGGGAGGCGCACGTAGAAGGAGAGCGGCAGAAGCCCTGCCTCCCCGTTAGCAGTTACAGAACTCCTATCGCTTTCCTGTCCGGCAGATCTCTCGGGTCACACGTTTCTCTCACAGATCACTTACACAATCTCCTGCGCTTGTTTGAAACCACGAGAAGGACGTGCCCGGAAATTGGGCCCTTCAAAGGCTGTTACGCAAAAACGCAGGTTGCTAAGTTTCTTCCAATTTATGCCAACACACCTTCAGCAGCAGATGTGTTAGGGACGCGAGCCCTCGCGCCTTGTATCTTCTGGAATCCAGGAGCTCATTGATGCTCATCTTGACCAGCCCTGTGTCACTTCATCCGGGATCCCAGCCTTCAAATTGGAGACCCCTCCTCGGTCTTTTTCTCTCTTCATTTCCTGCCAAAACCTATCTGGAGAATACTGAGGAGGTAAACGTGTCATTAGTGTGGCTGCCCTGAGCTCAGCCGTCCATGCCTCACAGGGGCCAGGAAATTTGAGCTCCCTGCGTTAGTCGGCTCTGGCCGCCATAACGAGGTGCCTTAGATTGGCTGGCTTGAACAATCAAAATAGATGTTCTCACAGTTCTGGAAGCTGGAAGTCCTAGATCAGGGTGCCAGCGTGGTCAGGTTCTGGTAATTGCGTTCTTCCTGGCTTGTTGATGGCCTCCTTCCCTTGGTGTCCTCACATGGCCTTTCTTTGGTGCCTGCGTGTGGACGGTGACCTTCCTCTTCTACACAAGCCACCGACCCCATTCCATTGCATTAGGACTCTGCCCTTATGACCTCGTGTAACCTTACTTACCTCCTGAAAGCCTGTCTCCAAATACAAGCACACTGGGGATCAGGGCTTCAGCGTGTGAAGTTGAGGAGGGCACAGTCCGTCCATAGCACGCCCATCCCCCAGATTTTGTGCTGCATCCATTTCACAGAGGGACCCCAGCCTCCTCGCCTCCCCCTGAAGGGAAGCCACCCTCCTGCAGTGAATGCCTTTGAGATTGCAAACTTGGGACCCCACAGGCTAGATTCAGCTTTCACAAATATTTTGTTTAGCTTGCAGTTTTGGAACAAATTTAAATTCTTTGTGAACATTTAAAACTCAGAATATAGCAAATCATCATTCACTTTCTAGCTTTGCTGGAAGGAAATCTGTACTGGAGTGTGTTTTAATCTTTGTATTGGCCTTGAGAGCCCAAAATCAAGCTTGTGTCCAAAGGCTAAAAAAGTAGGGCAGGACGTTACGGAACCTATTGGTGGAGCCGAATAGCTTCTGGACGGTTTCCACTCTTCCATCCCTAATTAAGTTTTTCTCCCCTTTTAATCCAATTATTTACCTTTTATGGCACCTTGTGGATATTTATAATCCATTTCAGATTTAGAGGGCGATAAAACCAGGTACATAAAATAGATACATATAAATCGCCCCTCAACATGCGTTTGCTGTGAGAGTAATTGAATGAGAACGTGCCTGTGCCCACATGCACATATAGTTTCAAAACGTCCCAAGAGAACTCCTTATCCAACCCGAAAATAAATGTAACATTTGAAAGGCAACTTACTGTTTAACAAAATCTTGAAAAGAGCTAATATAAAATAAGGGGAAATGTATCATTCATAAACTGATGAATCTGTACGGCACTTCACAGTTTATAAAGTACTTTCCTATATATTATTTCAATTCTGGCTCATATCTGTTAACCATCATGGGGAAGAGAGCTCCATGCTTACAGCCCGCCTGTAAAGACGGACGGCAGCTCAGATCAAGCACCTGTGTGGGTTTATCCCGAGTCGGACATGGGCCCAAAGACAGGCTCGCGAGCAGTGCAAAAAGAAGAGTCAGGACTCGGATAAAGACGGATCTTGACGTGTTTGTCCAAGGCTGGGTCCTTGCATACATAACACACTATAATCATTCAGGATGTTTTCACATTAATGATCTCACTAGAGGCTCACAGGCTAACATTATTTCCGTGTAACAAATGTGGAAATTAAGAGAATGATGAATGATGTGCCAAGTTCTCACTGCTATTTGGGAAAAGAAGTGGACCTAAAACCCTGGAGACCTGACCCCAAGCCCTGGTTCACTGCAGCAAAGAGTAGTCAGGGAACAGGAGTGCTGTGGGATGCCAGTAGGTGTTATGCAGAACAAAGTTATGAAAGAAAATGAAAAGCTCTATGATGAAATAGATTTGGAAAGCATTTTGCAGGACTTCTCAGAGACTTGAACACACTACTACCTACTGCCAAGTTACAAGGGAGAAGCTGGTATGTAGCATTTTCCCAAATCATGAGACCACGCAAGCCGTTCTTTCGGGGTGTCTCACACAACTAGTGATCTTGAGGACATGCTTTGAGAGACATTTTCCTACATCAGTCATGGGTTACGTCTGATCCTGAGTGACATCACAGCCCCGTGAACTGTGCATTCCCAAGGCCGAGTGTTCTGGGATGTCGGGATGCAGAATTAGAACAGAAGTTCATTTGAAATATGGGAAGTCTCCTGTGTTCGTAGTCACCAGCACTCCCTAGGTCATCCTTCCCCACCCCATTAACAGCAGGCTTGGCCATAGAATTTGCTATGGCCAATGGAACACGAGTGGACCCAACTCGTGTGACTTCTAGGCCCAGGTTTTAGAGTCAGCCTGTGGTTTTCTCAGCGCATTTCCCTCTGCCGTGATGACTAGCCACAATTCAGAGAGAGAAGCTCCGTCAGTCTGGGGCCTGGAGTGAGGACAACCAGAGGTGTTGCCCACCCAGCTGTTCCCGATGAGGAGAAATAATCCTTTGCTGTTAGAAGCTACTGAGATTTGGAGGAATTTATTACTGTAAGCATAACCTATCCCATCCTGACCCTTACAGTTTCCAAAACATTTATCATCACATGATTAAGTGCTGGCATGGTAGTTCTGCAAACACATTCATACATAATATTTGAACAGTTGTCAGGAGTCAGCAGAAAATTCAATGGTCCTAAATTTAGGAGATCTGTTTCTTACTTGTATGCCCTTGATAATGTTACTGAACTCCCCTGAAATTCTACTTTTAAGAAATGCCTAAACAGGGGCGTCTGGGTGGCTCAGTTGGTTAAGCATCTGACTTCGGCTCGGGTCATGATTCTGGGGTCCTGGGATCGAGCCCTGCTTTGCTGGGCTTCCCGCTCAGTGGGGAGTTTGCTTCTCCCACTCCCTGTGCCCCTCTACCCACTCGTGCTCGCTTGCGCTCTCTCTCAAATAAATTAAATCTTTTAAAAAGATTTTAAAAGTGCTTAAGCAGCTTACCTCACACAGTTGATAAAACAATCATATATGGAAGTATTTTAAAAACCATAAAGTACTAAAGAAATGTAAGACCTACAAATCAGTGTGCTGTCCTAGGCTGGATTTCGGCGCTCCTGCCTTGTCAGTGCATGGCAGTGGAGGGACCTCCAAGTGGGGAAGCAGGAGTTCAAATGCTCTTGACCCATGTCTGTGGTTCCTTTTCATTGTATTTCACACATTTTATAGCAGGAGACTTCTAAATTAATGAATATGAAAGTTTCTCCATCTCCTATTAGGATGCTTTGGGCTCTAAGTAAAAGAAAGCCAAGCTCACACAAACTTGAACAATGAGAGAATATTTCATCTGACAAAACACCATGTCCAGAAATTGGGCAATTGACAGGTACTCGACAGCTCAACAACGTTAGGCTCCGGCTCTCTCTGCTTCTCCTTTCCACGTCCTCGGCACCAGCTTCATCCACAAGCTAACGTTTCCTCGCGATCACTAGATGCCTGCTGGACTAGATCACATCTAGCATCTTCTTTGGTCGGATCACGCAAGACAGAGAGAAGATATAAACACTTCACTCACACAACCATTGTAAGTCCTTCTTCAATTTGCTGAAAATAAGTGTGAAACGCTCACTGGACTCATGGTGGAGGAATCAGCTCAGAAGCTCAGATGAGGATGTCGGAACAAAATCAAGGTCTGTTAGAAAGGAGGACAGGAGAAACAGACAAGAGCTAATACTTGGTAAGGCAGCTCAACAGGAGAAAATCTAGCAGCTCACGCTGTTCCACAGACCTGTGAACTGTTTCATGTTCAGATTTGCAAACCTGATAATTGGGCATCAGTAAAATCTCCTAACACTTAGCTCCACCATCTGTTGCTGACATAACAATTTTATATAATATGAAAAATGCCAGATGGAAGCTATGCATTAACCATGTCCAAGAGGCTTTATGTGCACAACATACACAGAATAGAAGTAGCTTTGTTCCATGTACCGTTGAGCTTGCAGATCTCCGGTTAGAATTCTGGCCGCTGATGGAGGACAGCCTCAGAGCTTCCTAACCACTTGTGTTCCCTTGGCGTTTGGAAAGCCGCGTGTGCTGGCGGCCCCAGCACATCAATCCAGGACAGACTTAGAAGCTGCATTTTGTTTGGAGCTGGGCACCGGGAAGGGGAAAGCACACATGTTTGAAACTGTGTTTGCATAGCAAATACACAGTTTTTAGCTCAGAATTTATATTATGGTAAATAAGAATAGTGAAGTTTTCTAAAGATGTTTTTACTCTGTATCTTATCCCGTATCAATCTTCTAGACATTGTACGCTACCACCATATGAGCCCGTATCTGTGTTAAGACTATAGTTTTGAAAATGGTGTCATATCCGTGTCATCCAGCAGCTTGCCTTTTCATTCATCGTTTGATGAGTCTTACCCTTGCTGCTCTAGCTCCCTCTTTTGAACTGCTCTATGATATTCCGAACACAGTACGACTACTTACCTGTTCTTCTGTCGATGTCATGTACTCTTCCCATTTGTCGCCATCACGAACGATGCTGTAAAGGCCAATGTGGTGCGCGAGTCCCTGTGCACAGGTCAGAGTTGTCTAGGTTACGGAGCCACAAGGGTAGAGTGAGAAATTCCATTCCATCATGATTTATCAAGTCACACCTACCCTAGCAACGTAGGACAGTTCCTCCTTCTTCATTTTCCCAATCTTTTGGCCGTAAGATGGTGTTTTCCTGATAACTAGAGAAATAGAGCCACTTTTTACTTATTTGACATTCAGGTTGCTTCTTGTGAATTTGCTTCTTGGTATGTTTTGCCTATTTTGGGGTCTTTATATATTTTGCCCATTTTGGGGTCTTCGTCCTTTTTTTGTCCACATATTTTAAATACTAACATTTGTTGATTATGTGCATTGCAGATATCTTCTTTCTAAGATTTGTCTTTTAAATTTTAAGGTGTTTTTTTGTTCTTGCCTTTAGGTGTATAACTTTAGTGTAGTTATATTTGTCTACCTTTTCCTTAATTAAAGGTTTTGTTTTCTTGGGCTTGTCTATGGAATCTTCCTAAGAGTCAAGATTATAAAGTGATTTTCCTTAATTTTTTCCCAGAAGTTCCCATGGTTTCTTTTGACATTTAGATAGTCTGTCTGGAATTTATTTTTGTGAGGTGTAAGATAGTGACTTAATTTTCTTTCCAGAAGGATAACTAATTTCTCCAGACTCACTTGTTAACGAGTTCATACTTTCCACACTAATTTGTAGGGTCTTCTCTGTCCTGCAGAGTCTCTGTATATGCCTGGGTCTGTTTTGTTCGACTGAAACAGCATACTGTCTACATTACTATATCTCTTTAAGAAATCTCGATATATGGCAGAACAAGCTCTCTGGCTGTGTCCTAGCTATTGTGATGGTTAATTTTTTGGGTCAACTTGACTGAGCCATGGGGTGCCCAGATTAAACATTATTTCTGGGTGGGCATCATCTAATCCACTGAGGGCCTAAATGGAACAAAAGGCAGAAGAAGGGAGCATTTGTTCCCTTCCTGCCTGCGTGTTTGAGCTGGAACATCCGCCCATCTTCTCCAGGCTTTGCACGGGATTTATGCCGCCGGCTCCCTGGCTCTCGGCGCTGGAATGACGCCACCAGCTTTCCCAGGTTTCCAGCTTGTAGACAGCAGATTGTAGGACTTCTCAGCCTCCACAGTCCTGTGAGTCAATTCCCAATTCCTCATAATAAATCTGGTTTTGTATCTCATTGATCCTGCTTCTCTGGAGAATTCTGACTAGCATGGTCTCTTTTCTCTCCTGCACAAAGGTTAGGGTCAGCTTGTCAAATTCAATGGAAAAGCCTGTTGAGACTTTTCTTTTAACTCCATTGCATTTATAGATTAATTTGGAGACAAGTGCCATGTTCTTTTTTTTTTTCTTAAGATTTTATTTATTTATTAGAGAGAGAGAGCCCGAGAGGGAGTAGGATCAGAGGCAGAGGGAGAAGCAGACACCCCGCTGAGCAGGAAGCCCACCTCGGGGCTCGATCCCAGGACCCTGAGATCACAACCTGAGCCGAAGGCAGACATTTAACTGACTGAGCCACCCAGGCGTCCACAAGTGCCATGTTCTTGAACTTTACTGCTGGGAACCTGCGATCTCTGCATATATCTGGATCATCTTTCATATCCTATAGTGCTATTTCGTAATTTTCTCCATAACAGATTCTTCACATTTTGTGCAAATTTATTCTTAGGTATTTTGTAGTTTTGGTTGCTATGATAAACAAGAACTCTATTCTACAACGTTTCCCATTGGTCATTACTGTGAGTAGCAATACTAACAATGTTAATGTGTTGATATTGTATTCAACACAGCACTGAGGGACATCATTGAAAAGATGTGACCACGGATTGATCTAGGAGCTGGACCCAGGCATTTGTATGCTCCTTGTCCCCTCCCCGTCCTGAGAATGGGGGTTCCATTTGCCTTTCGCGCTCCCACAGGCTGCTCTGAGGACATGGGCCTGAGACAGTGATGTGATAGTGAGAACACCTGCACAGCATACATGACTAAACCCAGTTAAGGCCTCTTTATAAACTTTTAAGAGTTGGCGGATGGGTGCGCAGCCTAGGACAAGCCTTGTATGTAAGTTCCCTCTGCTTATTAAAACTGCCACCTACCAACGGAGTGGCCTGCCTTGTCTGTTTCTCTCGCCCTCCAAGAGGGGAAGCTGGTTTCAGTTCACAGCCGGGAAGCTCCTGAGAGGGTTATGAACCAACACAGGCTGGCCAGACCTTATCATTCTAAAAGTTTGTTATAGATTCTCTTGAGTTTTCTATGAAGATAATCATATTGCTTACAAATAAAGACTGGTGGGGTGTTTTGTTTTGTTTTTTTAAAGATCTTATTTATTTATTTGGCAGAGAGAAAGAGGAAAAGAGAGAACACAAGCAGGGAGAGCAGCAGGCAAAGGGAGAGGGAGAAGCAGGCTAGCTGCTGAACAGAGAGCCTGATGCAGGGCTCGAACCCAGGACCCGGGGATCATGACCTGAGCCGAAGGCAGACGCTTAACTGACTGAGCCACCCAGGCGCCCCAAATAAAGACTGTTTTATCTTCTTTTTAAAAATTCTTAAACCTCTTATTGTTTTGACTTATCTAGAGCTTCCAATACAAAATTGGCCCGTGATGGAAATGGGATCGATCCTGATGGAAATGGGAATGATTCCAAAGTTTCCAGTGAAGTCGATATCTGCTACAAAGGCTGGTAACTGATACACCTTGTCAGGGAAAGAAATTCCCTTCCATTACTGGTCTGCTAGAAGCTTTCGTCCCATTACTTCTGCTGAATTCTTGTATTAATTGGAAAAATGCTTCTTACACTCTAATCTTTAAATATGATATCTAACATTAATAGAATTCTAAACGTTAAAGTATTTATTCAGTGCTAAGAGAAACCCCACTTGAAATATTATATGGTTGTGTATATAATCTTTTTGACATAAGTAAATTTTATATTTTTATGTAGTTAAATGTAATAATTTTAGTCCTTTTCTTATTTTTTTATTAAGTTCTTTATTTTAATTCTAGTATCGTTCCCTTTCTTATTTTCTTAAGGAAATAACCTGGTTTCCTTATTGTATAATAATCTTATCCCTTTTAGCTTCCCTCTCTGACTTATGCTTACAAGGTCCTTCCCCACTCCAATATTCGACTATCAACATTTCTCCATGATTTTTTGCAATTCTTAAAAGTATTTGCATTCTGTTCTTTGTATGGTGTGAAATCTAAATTTAACACTTGCCCCAGAGATAGTCAGTTCTTGTTAACTCTTTGGTGAATAGTCTCTTGACCATTAGTTTGTGATGCTTTCTTTATTATATATTATCTTCTCAAATAGATCGGGACTGTTTCTCTATAATCACTTTGTTTCCATTGATGAATATATGCATTTTCATGCTAGTGTCACCATGTTCCCACTTCTGTCATTCTTTAAATGTGTCTTTGTGTGCGTGTGTGTGTGTACACGCACACAAAAGTAGAACAATGCAATAATGCATCTCTTTCTAAAGGAAGTATTGAACCAGGGTCCACTGACATAATTTTTTTAAAATTTACAGTATGCTTTTATACCTAGCAAAGAAGCTCATTTAATTACTCTTGGAGTTGTGTTAAATCAGTATGCTAATGTGGGGCGCCTGGGTGGCTCAGCTGGTTAAGCATCTGCCTTCTGCTCAGGTCATGGTCCCAGGGTCCTGGGATTGAGCCCCGCATCAGGATCTCTGCTCAGTGGGAAGCCCGCTTCTCCCTCTCTTTCTGCCCCTCCCCCTGCTTGTGTTCTCTCTTGCTCTCTCTCTGTCCCCCCCCATGAATAAATAAAATCTTTTAAAAACTATAAATCAGTATGCTAATTTGGAAAACACATACCTCTATAATATTCAGTCTTCTCTCCTGTTACATGGGCTATATGTTAATTTATTCATGTTTTCTTTGAACCCTCTCAGTAAATTTTGTAACTCTCCTTACATAGATTCACTTTTTAAATTAAGGTTATATCTGGATTTTTTGAGGTAGAGTGTTGTTCCCCCAACATAGCGTATTTTTTTGACTAGTTACTTTGGGGAGAACAGGAAAACTGGTTACATTTTTACATTTAACCTTAACCAGGCATTTTACTAAACTTCCATAAAGATAACCACTTTTTAGTTATCGTGGGGTTTCTCAATAGGCATTAACTCCAGATAATACATTTTGTTTTCTCATTTTCTTTTCTTTCTATTTATTAGTTTTTTTCAGTAACCTCCACACCCAGCGCGGGGCTCAAACTCACAAGCCCCCCGATCAAGAGTCGCCTGCTCCCCCCACTGAGCCAGCCAGGCGCCCCTTGTCTTCTCATTTTCAGTAACAATGTTCCTGTAGCTGTTCTAGAATTGGATTAACTAACAATGGTGTAGAGATCCTTGTTTTCTTTTTCTTTTTTTAAAAAATTTTTAAAGATTATTTATTTATTTGATTGAGAGAAAGAGAGCACAAGCAGGGGAAGCAGGAGGCAGAGGGAGAAGCAGACTCCAGGGAGCCCAACACGGGGCTCCATCCCAGGACCCCGGGATCAGGACCTGAGCTGAAGGCAGATGCTTAACTAACTGAGCCACCCAGGCCCCCTGAGATCCTTGTTTTCTTTCTGATTTTAATGGCATCCTGCTTCCTATTTTGGTTCTTTGTCAAATAATGCAAGGTGCTGATGAAATGACTTCATTTGTATTTTATCTGGATTCTCTAGGTTGTTGGTAAGCAACTTGTGAAGATAGCATTCTGTGCAAACATGTCTGATACTCTGGGTCTGGTCTCCACAGCCCCTGGCACAGAGCAGGGAACTTGGTCAGGGTCAGAGAGAATCTGACTTGTACTGGATTCTGGGGAGTCCTAAACAGACTGGGGCTGCTTGTCTCTGGATCTGGCCGCGTGTCTACACAATTCTGCTCTCCCAGAAGCCTGGGGTTTCTACTTCAGCCCTGAGCAGACAGTTGGGTTTTCCTCACATGCTACTGTCTGTCCTTGATGACATACTCAGCGATAAATGGAAATTGCAGCAATCATGTCAGCTGGTTTCCACTTGACAGACTGAGAAATATTCTAAGCAGAACAGTTCACTTGTTATAAAATAAAGTATTTGAGATCCGAGTTTCCCACCAGTCTTGTCACAAGAGGTGAACACCATTAACCATTTGGGGTGGGGGTCGGGTGTGTGCCTATGCATGCACATACATATAAATATACGTATTTCTATACTCGTGTTCTGTGCCTTTCAGATATATGCACATCTTTGAATAATGTCCATTTTTGTAACTACTTTCCAACTCAATACATATACATATTGCTTGTTCTTTTCAATAGCTCTATAATACTCCACCATATGGCTGTTCTATAAACATCCTTTCCCCTATTAATACAGACTTCCAGCTTGTTTCCTTGTATCTTGAACCAACATATATTTAGGATAGATTTCTAGAAATATGTTGTTGAAGTATAAAGTAAGCATATATTTTTAAAATTTAGTTTAATTTTAAGAGATGCTTTCAACCACTCCTTTGTCTATGAATTCATAGTCTGTTTCAAGAACAGTTACTTACTGGTCCATAATGAGATAAAAAGAGAACTTGAGAGTAAGTATTTACAAATGTTTATCATAATTTGATATTTCCATGATATCTAAGCACGTGATTTTATATTTTACAAAAATATTGGAATAAAAAAAACCTGATTATTTTTAAATAATAATGCTAAAACAAAAAAGAATGATGGAAAGAGTCCATTTGGAGATTTTTTTTTTTTTTAGATTTTATTTATTTATTTTAGAGAGAGAGAGTGCGAGCATGGGGAGGAGCAGAGGGAGAGGGACAAACAGGCTCTGCACTGCACATGAGCCCAACGCGGGGCTCAGTCTCACAACACTGAGATCATGACCTGAGCCAAAATCAAGAGTCTGATGCTTAACTGAGCAACTCAGGTGCCCCTGGAGAATATTGATTATATGATATCAAAAGCTTTCTCCCTCTCTCTTTTTTTCCCTTTGCTTGTTTGTTTTGTTTCTTAAATTCCACATATGAGTGAGATCATATGGTGTTTGTCTTTCTCGGACTGACTCATTTCACTTAGCATTGTACTCTCTAGCTCCATCCACATCATTGCAAATGGCAAGATCTCATTCTTTTTAATGGCTGAGTAATATTCCGTTGTGTATATATACCACATCTTCTTTCTCCATTCATCAATCAGTGGACACAGGGCTGCTTCCATAGTTTGGCTATTGTAAATAATGCTGCTATAAACATCGGGGTGCACGTATCCCTTCGAATTAGTGTTTTTATACTCTTTGGGTAAATACCCAGTAGCAATTGCTGAATTGTCTGGTAGTTCTATTTTTAACTTTTCGAGGTACCTCCATACTGTTTTCCACAGCGGCTGCACCAGTTTGCATTCCCACCAACAGTGCATGAGGGTCCCCCTTTCTCCACATCCTTGCCAACATCTGTTGTATGTTATGTTTTGATTTTAGCCATTCTGACAGGTGTGAGGTGCTATCTCATTGTAGTTTTCATTTGCATTTCCCTGATGAGGAGTGATGCTGAGCGTCTGTCTGTTGACCATCTGTGTTGTCTTTGGAAAAATGTCTGTTCATGTCTTCTGCTCGTTTTTAATTGGATTATTTGGTATTTGGGGTGTTGAGTTGTTAAGTTCTTTATATATTTTGGATACTAACCCTTTATTGGATGTCATTTGCAAATATCTTCTCCCACCCTGTAGGTTGCCTTTTAGTTTTGTTGGTTGTTTCCTTTGCTGTGAAGAAGCTTTTTATCTTGAGGTAGTCCCAATAGTTTACTTTTGCTTTATTTCCCTTGCCTCAGGGGACCCATCTAGAAAAATGTTCTGTGTTCAGAGACATTACTGCCTGTGCTCTTTTCTAGGATTTTTATGGTTTCAGGTCTCACATTTAGATCTTTAAACCATTTTGAATTTATTTTTGTTTATGGTGGTAGAAAATGGTCCCACTTCATTCTTTTGCATGTTGCTGTCTAGTTTTTTAAACATCATTTGTTAAAGAGACTGTCTTTTTTCCATTGTATATTCTTTCCTACTTTGTCAAAGATTAATTGACCATATAATCATGGGTTTATTTCTGGGTTTTCTGTTCTGTTCTATTGATCTATGTGTCCATTTTTGTGCCAGTACCATACTGTTTTGATTACTACAGCTTTGTAATATAACTTGAAGTCTGGAATTGTGATACCTCCAGCTTTCCTTTTCTTTTTCAACATTGCGTTGGCTGTTCAGGGTCTTTTTGTTCAGGGTCTTCCATACAAATCTTACGATTGTTCTAGTGAAAAATGTTGTTGATATTTTGATAAGGATCGTGTTGAATATGTAGATTACTTTGGATAGTGTAGACTTTTTTTAATGTCGTCTTTATTATTTCTTAAGATCCTAGACTGTTGGGTTTTTTTTCTAAGATTTTATTTATTTATTTGGGAGAAAGAGAGCACAATCAGTAGGAGCGGCAGGCAGAGGGAGAGGGAGAAGCAGACTCCCTGCTGAGAGGGAGCCGTATGTGGGGCTTGATCCCAGGACCCCGGGGATCATGACCCAAGCTGAAGGTAGATTCTTGACTGACTGAACCACCCAGGTGTCCCTAGTGTAGACATTTTAACAATATTTATTCTGCCAATCCATGAGTGTGGAATATCTTTCCATTTCTTTGCGTCATCTTTAATTTCTTTCTTCAGTGTTTTATGGTTTTCAGAGTATGATATCAAAAGCTTTACACTGTGAAAATATATTTTAGGAAAAGTTTCTTAAGAAACATTGGAGATAAGTATAAAAATGTAAAAATTTTTAACATTATATTGTGAAAAAATATATATGGTGTAATTATGACTGGATGTGGAACATGGTCAGTAATATAATACATTTTTATCAGAAGAAAGGATAAAAGAACCTGATCCTTCACCACAAATAGTTTGGGAAGCACTCTCCCATAAGCAACCAATTCTATTCTCTTTTCTAAATCCTTGCCTCTAGTTGGTATTGTCAAAGATGTCTATTAATCTGTTGGTTATAATCTCATTTTTGTTTTGATGTGAATTTTCCTGATTTCTAATGATGTTCATATCTTTATTAGTCACATATAGCAAGTTTCTTCTTGCTACTTATATTGTTTATGCTATTTTTTATTGGTTTGGAGATTCCTCTTTCTGGTATCTGTGGATTTCACATTCTTCTTTTTGAATTCCTCTATTATTTTAGAAGTGTGTTTGTTAGAATGTATTCAGTAATTCTACATGTTTAGAGTGTGAGGCATTGGCCTCCTCTGTAGGCTCCACTATAGTTTCTTATTGGGCACTGCTGGTTTAATGAACAGCTATAGATTTTTGTATAGTTGTCTTTTCTCTGGACTCTTCATTGGTAATAACAGTTTTTTTTAAGGAAGTCAATTTTCTTTCTCTTTCTTTATACCTCTTCTTTCATAGTCTTTCCTCACAGCAGTACCATATTTACTGGCCATGCTCTTATAGACAATTTCAGTTTCTCTTGGTAGCCCACATCATGGTCTATAGAATGTGGATCTGTCATCACAGTCTGTGTGATGGTCCTCCCCCCACCCCCCAAAAAAGTACAATTTGAAAATGTAAAATTGCTGTTCATTAAGGAAAGATTATTTGGAAGAGGAGATGTTTGGGATCCCTGTAGGCTCAGTCTCTAATATCAGGACTATTGATTTTCTCAAATAAGTACTGTCCATCCTCTTCAGAAGCTTCTAGATTTGGCCCCACTTCTATCTTCTTCCCATGAATTATCTCCACTCACCACTTCACCTCCTTTACCTGAGAGTGAGCCAAAGAGTAAGTCATATTAAGTCCTGAAATATAGCCATCTGGGGGTGTTGAAGCAGGGATAATTGTGGTCAGCTCTGGGAAGCTAAGCTTGTATGTCAGGGGACTGGCTGCTCACAGATTTGTAAACAACTGCTGGGTGGTGAGCTGACAGAGGGCAAAATGTGCACATGGAAGCAAATGAAGAGCTTCAAGTGATCAAATGTCAGTGTAGACAGCTGGGTGATGAGGCTAGCTGACACCGTCTGCTGGAGCACAGCTGTCAGGAAAGGCAAGCGCCAAGTGTCATGGCCACAGGCAGTGCCAGGCCAACAGGTGATAGCCAGGACAGAGAAGAGCCCACAAGCTCTGAGACACAATTGGGTCATGGCTTGGGATATGCAGTCATGTTCTGTGTCCAAAATGAAATGCCAGCATCTCTCTCTCTCTCTCTCTCTCTCTCTCCCTCTCTCTTTCTCTCTCTCTCTCTCTCTCTCCCAAAAACAACAACAACTCTTCCCACGTGTCTTAATTAAGATTTAGGGTCTTGAGGCAGCCTCTTGAGCCACACCAGACATAATTAAGTCTATAGCCAACTGGCCTGAGTTCTGGGATTACCAACAGTCAAGGAGTCCTACACATCCTGACTACATGGTGGGCTTCAATCAAGACAGGCTGTCAGGTAAAGCACAAGGAACTAGGCCAGAGACATAGAGGACAGAGATCAGGTGCAGGGACAAGTATGGACCCAACACCAAACCAGTGTCTTGAGGAAGACACTGCCCAAGCCCCAGTACTTGTGAACACCAAAGTGGCAATCACCTCACAACTCTAGAAGTTACAGTGCAAGGGGGAGACTGGGAAAAATGATTCAAGAATTAGTGGCAGGCCACTTTTTGGAGGCCTGACGTCCCATCACCATGAACAAATCTTTGTGCTTTAAATGTGCTCATTTCCAACCCCCACATCTGATGAATAACCTGTGAGAAAGTAAACTGAGGCCTTTGCAGGGAGTAATGTGGTGACCAAGATCAATCCTTTCAAATGGACATCCCCTTTGATCTAGCAACTCCTTATCTATGGACTTATCTAAAGGAAATGATCAAGGGTATACATCAAAGTGTGAGTGGAAAGATGTTTGATGCTATGTAACAGCAAGATAAGAAACCACTGAAGCAGACACAGGTATGCTCCATGCCACCCTCCTCAGACCCTTGCTCTTAGCACACCTCTGGTGGACAGTTCCATGCACTGTCCCAGCCTCCCACCCAGGCTCACGTTGGGGGCTCAAGGCTTTTCTGCTTCAGGACTTTCTTAGATGTCATAAGAAGGCCATTCTATCAGACATAGCAAAGAACCGAGGGATAATTAGTATTTCTAGGAAACCACCCTCCACCAATGGGAGAAAGAGGTAGAGTATGAATGCCTCAACTTCTTCCTCCAGTGAAGCCATTTGGGGAACTATTCTACATGATTCCTAAAAAGGACCCCATGGGATTGAGTTTCAGTTGCCCACAGTGATCAGCAGCTCACTAACGCACCTTTTTTAGCTTTGCTCCTTTCCGTGATTCACTCTGTGTCCCCCTTCTCTTCTGTTTCCTGGGATCATCTCTCAAATAAATTACCAGAACCCAAATCCTTATTTCAGAACTTGCTTTCAGGGAACTCAAATCAAAAGTCAATGTAGGGGCGCCTGGGTGGCTCAGTTGTTAAGTGTCTGCCTTCGGCTCAGGGCGTGATCCCAGGGTTCTGGGATCGAGCCCCACATCAGGCTCCTTTGCTGGGAGCCTGCTTCTTCCTCTCCCACTCCCCCTGCTTGTGTTCCTTCTCTCGCTGGCTGTCTCTCTCTCTGTCAAATAAATAAATAAATAAAATCTTTAAAAAAGTCAATCTAGGGGCGCCTGGGTGGCACAGCGGTTAAGCGTCTGCCTTCGGCTCAGGGCGTGATCCCGGCATTATGGGATCGAGCCCCACATCAGGCTCCTCCGCTATGAGCCTGCTTCTTCCTCTCCCACTCCCCCTGCTTGTGTTCCCTCTCTTGCTGGCTGTCTCTATCTCTGTCAAATAAATAAATAAAATCTTTAAAAAAAAAAAAAAAAGTCAATCTAAACATCAAAAATAGGGGTTAAATTAACTATGATACAATCAGACAATGGAATATTATGCAGCCATTAAAATTACCTTGGACCCAAGCAACAAGAAAGACTATGACCATACAAAGACTTGTACATGCATGCTCATAGCAGATTTGTTATAGCCCCATACTGGAACAATCCAAATGTCCATTAGCATATGTGTGAATAAACAAATTGTGGTATATCCATATAATAGAATCTTATCAGCAATAGTATTGCTAGATTAAATATTAATTTAACTATTGACATACACAACAAAATGAGCCTCAGAATAAGTATGCTGGGTGAAAGAACCCAGATAAAAGAATACACAGTGTTTGAGTTTATTTATAGAAAATTCTAGAAAATGCAAACTAATCTGTAATAACAGAAAACAGACCAGTAGTTACCTGGGGGGAAAGGGGGTGTAGAAAGGGGTAAATGGGATTACAAAGAGGCACTATGAAATTGTGGGGGTTTATTATCTTGATTGCAGTAATGGTTTCATGGGTGTATACATATGTTAAAATCTACCAGAATGTACCCTTTAAATATGTGTGGTTAACTGTATGTCAATTATATCTCAATAAAGCTGTTAAAGATGAAAACATAATCTCTAATAAAAGTAATTAGTGACATGGAAGTGATTCATATCAAATTGTTAGGTTAAAAAAAGTCTAGTTTTAAAACAGGACGTACAATATGAGCCTAGATACTCATACAGATTCATGATTAATGATCAAAACGATAAAGTCCAAAATGTTATTAGTGTTCATCTCAGAGTCTGAGGATTACACTGACTTTCATTTTTTTTGTATATCTGTATCTTTCCTTTCCTTTTTTTTTTTTTAGAGAGACAGCAAGAGCACACATGCACACACGGGGGAGGGGCAGAGGGAGAGAGAAAATCATAAGCAGGCTTCATGCCCAGTGTGGAGCCTGATGAGGGGCTCGGTCTCACAACACTGAGATCATGACCTGAGCCGAAATCAAGAGTCGGATGCTTAACCAACTGAGCCACCCAGATGCCCCTCTTCCAAATTTTTATTATGAATATATATTACTTCTGATATACAGAAAATCCATAGACAAAACACAACACAAAGTATACTATGTTACATGCCAGAAAAATGGTAGAGGCCAGTGATTTCCAAATTTGGTTTTTGTTTTCATTTTGAAGCCTTGGGGGTTTCACAAAGGTGTCGCAGGGATTAGCCCAGGGGGAAAATGAGGATAGATAAATCAGAGTGTTCGCTTCTTCTCTAAGTAGAGTAACTGTTTTCATTTCAGGAATAAAAATGAAAGCCTAAAGAGGGCCAATTAGTGAGGCCTGGGACAGTTGTGGAATGATTTATGGTAAAGACAGAAGTTAGTAGGAAACATGGGCCTTGATTAAGCAAACAAAAGAAAGTGGGTCTTCTAGAAAAGTCTGGGTAAAGACACTAATGGAACCTGTTACCCACTGCAGCATACGTATTTTTCCTACTCCCATTTCTATCCAACTCTTCACTCAAGTCAGAGCTAACCACTGTAAGATTCCCAGCCTGATTCTAGGCCTACACAAGATCACTCAGGCTGGGAATCCAAAAGGACTCAATAGCAGAGCTACTGCAAAGGGAGGGGGAAGAGGTTGCTAACAAGTGAGAGGACTTTATCTCCTTCCCCAATCTCCATCACATCCCCTCCCTCAATTTTATAGGTACCAATAATGTTTTCTCACAATAATATTAATTTCTTTGCTACCCTAGCTTTGAGGCCCTGCTAACCCTCAAAACAGGTCACTGTTCTTATGTTCCTCCTAGAGCTGCCACAGAAAGAACTGAAAATTCGGAGAGGACCACCTTGAGTCATAGCCCATGTGAGAAATTCTCCAAAGAAGCTTTTGAGATGCCAAAAAGACCTTTTACTTGCTCTCTTTTCTCCAAGGATCCTTACTAGCCCTTGAACCCTGCTGCAACAAACTCATATAACCTTTTTTGGAATCAACCCAGTGGGGCCTTGGGAGGGTATGTGGCATGAGCTACTCATGAGACATATGTGAGGCAAGGAGCTGGCTTTGCAGAGACTCAACCCAACATCCACGAGCCAACATGAGCTCCACGAAGAGCAAAAGGAGGGAGAAAAGGATGTGCACTGGGATTTTCTGTTTCCTTGATCCTCATAATCCTAGCTCAGTACTGGTTAAGGTGTCTTTGCTAGCTCTGAAATCTGAGCGAAGTGCTTTCTTGTTAGGTCGATGTTTTGAAGACACTTGAAAGTACACGACAGTCCAAGTCTTGCCAAGGAAGGAAAAAGCCGCTAATTTGTCTCCTGATTGTTTCCATCAAGGCCACCTACAGGGTTTTCTTAAATGACAGCAGGGAAGCAGTAAATCAGGTACAATGAAGTCTTAGCCACGGACAATTTGCCTCTAGAAATTGATGTACTTCAAGTAAAATGGTCATGGACAATTGGACTTTAGAATGGCTTAAAATGGCATTTTCATCTACTTGAACCTGGGTTCCAATTAAAATAGGGAAGTATTAGTCTAATCTAGTCCTCCACTGGCCGACATACTCTGGAAGATTTTAAAAGCACAGCCGTGGACTCAGGAATGAATTTCTGATTTACTTGCAGAAAATACAAAGTTCCTTTTAATCTCACTAGAGAGACAATCCTGTTAAAATCACAGTTTTAAATGTAGCATGTACAACCAAGAGAAAGTGTCAGCTGAATGCATTTGATATTTCTCAGTTTAAAAGAGAGTGAATAGTTAAATTTAGCTTTATCCAAAAAAATACTCCACTTATTCCTGTGCAAGGAATTTCAATAACTTTAACAGAGTGTTTGCATTTGTGGCTGCTTATTTCCTAAGTCACTGCTTCCCAACCTTTTGTGTCAAAGCACAAATGGAAAATGAGCACATATTTAGGGCACACTGGGGTAAAGTGATGGGGCTGCTCACAGGAGACCCCGTCTGATCACCCCAAGATGTGAGGAGGTCCCTACCTATGCACCCCTGCCACCTATTCAGGACCAGATGAATCATGAGCTCTGGGTTAGAATGTAGGACTGATCGATTTCCAGCTGGCTCGCTCCCGAGAAGTATCAGAGCAGGTGTTTTCAACCTTGGCTGCACATTGGACTCACCTGAGGAATTGTGAAATACTGAAGCTTGGGTCCCCCCCACCCCCAGATCCTAATTTCATTGGTCTGGGGTGTGGCCTGGGAGCCAGGAATTTAAAAGGCTCCTCACGTGATACAGATGCAGAGCCACAGTTGAGAAGCATTGTTGGTTTTTTTGTTTTTGTTTGTTTTTGTTTGCAAATAAAGTTTTATTGGCACATAACCGCCCTTCATTTACATATCGCCCGCCCTTCATTTACATATCGCCCGTGGCTGCTTTCCTGCTACAATGGCGGAGCCGAGTGGGTGCGAAGGGACCTTATAACCGTTCGCAATGCCGGACATATTTACCATCCGGTCCTTTACGGAAAACATTTGCTGAGCCTGCTTTGGAGAAAAACTTAAGGAGAACTTTCGGTATCGTGTGAAAAAAATCATTTTAGAAGGAGTTTTGCTCAAGGGAGTGAGAGAATTCCCTTAAGGCATTCTGACAGACGAAATACTCAGAGTACATAAATATGAAGGCGCTATGAAGGTAAACGAGCCCTCAGAGCCGTCCCGCTTCCTACCTGGAGAAGCAAAGGAAGCGCTCAGGACGAAGGAAAGGCCGGGCGGGTTTCTGTGGAGAAAGCCTGGGGCTGCTCTCAGGAAGAAACCACCACGAAAAGAACCGACTCTGAGGCAGAAAAGAGCCAGGGAGCTTCAGGTAAGCGGTTCAAGAGTTGGGGGGGGCGGGGTGCAGAGCTGTCACCCTGTGATGAGTTGACGCTGCGGGGGTGGATGATTCTGGTGTTTTAGAAATGTGGCTGTGCGCTATGAATCATATCCCCTTAGTCGAAGAGACTTCTGTAAAGTTATATACGTTTTGCATACTTTTTAATTAATCGATTTTATTTTTATTTATTTTGAGAGAGAGAGAGAGAGTGCAAGCGAGGGGGACGGGTAGGGGCAGAGGGACACGGAGAGAATGCCAAGCTGACTCCGTGCTGAGTGCAGAGCCAGACGTGGGGTTGCTCTCACGACCCTGAGATCATGACCGGAGCCCAATCAGATGCTCAACGGACTGAGCGACCAGGCGCCCCTCCATGCTTCTTAGATGCGAGTGTAGACCTTGCCCGGGCTCCGTACCGCCAGCACTTTAAGTACCCTACAAGCCGACATTATTGATGTGGTTTTTGGATATCGGTGAGGTTTTGGGGGGGAGGGGTCCAGAGCCCACGGCCAAGAAAGAAGTCTTGAGACGTCTTCGGTGCAAAATGGTGGTTTTAGTAAAAAGCACGGGGACTGACTCTACGGGCAGAAAGCTCTGCAGCCTTCTGCTGCCCTGGGATTGTGCGGGGCAACTGATGATATACCTTGGGGTAGGGGGAAGTAAAGGTAAGGGAAGTTCTAAGAGGGTTTTCATATGCTAAAGAAGACTTACAGTTCCGGAGGCCTTGCTGTCGTCAAACTACGGTTGCTTTTCCCTCGAGCAAGGCATTAACATTAAGACTGGAGCTTCCGGGAGGAACATTATACTCTGCCTGCCTTAAATATTTGTCAGTGCGCTGCAGGTTATATGGACATTTAATTTTATCTACATTTCCTTCTGCCTTTGTTGCCCACGTGTCGTTATCACTGAAGTGGCAGCCTTGGATAATCCCTTTTCGGATCTCAGATATTCATCACCCAGAATCAAGGCTTTTAAAAGGTGAAAGGAAGAACTGGAATCAATGCAAATGCTTGCCCCCCCCCCCGGAGGGGGCATTCTAGAATTATCAGTAAACACTTGTCAGTTGGCAAAAATAATACAATTCAGTCACAAGTTTGATGTCCTTTAGTCAAGGGAAAACAAGGCACGGATACGGTGCTTCGCAAGCAGCGGAGCACTGTTCCCAGCAGATATGGGGCAAGAGCAAGTTTCCTAGAGCCTTAAGAGGCAGCATGGAAACAGGGTAAGACGGCAGTGATTTCTTTGTCAGGTTAGCAGGTCCAATTTTCTAGGGTAAGGTAGGCCAGCTAAAGTGGAGCTGGAGGATTGTGACTGGTGTATGTTAGGTTTCCCTGACAGGGTAGTTCCTTTTTTTTTTTTTTTTTTTTTTTTTAAGATTTTATTTATCCGTTTATTTGAGAGAGAGAGAGCACAGCAGGGGGAGCAGCAGAGGGAGAAGCAGACTCCCCGCTGAGCAGGGACCCCCCCCCCCAAAGCAGGGCTCAATCACAGGACCCCAGGATCATGACCTGAGCCCAAGGCAGACACGTAACCAATTGAGCCACCCAGGCGCCCCAGTATTTCCCATTAGTGCAGGCTGACTTAGATTTGTGATGTGGGCTGGGCCACTGGAGTGGCCTCCATTTTGTGGGTGCTCATATATAAATTAACTTCATCACATTCCACTGTTTCCCTGGTTTGTCAGTTCTCCTAACAAGAGAGGAGTGGCTTAGGCTGGATCCCCCAAGACGCTGAATAATCTGGTGAACCCGGAGGTGACCTAGGACCAGGGTGAATCATGGGACTATCAGCCTTAGAGCAAGGGATCAACCCAGAGGTCAGAGGCAGTACACAACCCTGGGCTTTCCAGCATCGTGGACAGCCAGTATGAGCTGAGTATTTATCTCCACTTCAGAAACAAATCATCATCATCGTCATTTGTATGTCATTGTCCTATCCCTATAGTTTGAACACTGAGAGCGTCTAAGTCGCAAGAGTATTGCAGTAAAATATCAGCAGGACACATGTACACACATAGGGTATATTCAAGAGCAGAATCTTCCAATTTCAACTAGTTTGCCATTTCTGTCTGTGCTTACCGATGGGGTTTTAGAATATAGGTGAGGTTCGGTGGGGTGAGGTCCGGAGCCGATGACAAAGAAAAAATTCTTGAGACGTCTTTGGTGATTTTGCACCCATTTTGGGTGGTTTATTACAGCACGGGTACAGGACCCGTGGGCAGAAAGAGCTGCTGCCCCGGGTTGTGAGGGGTGGCTGATTATATACTATGGGAGTCGGGGGAGGTGAGGAAAAAGGGAGATTGAGAAAATACTTTCATATGTTAAAGAAGACTCGCAGGATACTAGAGGCTTTGCCATTGTCAGGTTAAGGTTGTTTTTCCCTCTAGTAAGGCTTTAACATATTCCTCCCCGGAGGACTGTTACATTTCGCCCACTTCAAATAGCTGTCAATGCGCTGCAAGTTATAAGGACATTTAGGTGTATCTATATTTCTTCTGGAAGCCAGGTTATTGATAGAAATGCTTTGTTCCTGTAGATTGCTAAGACATTTGTAAACTGAGGGAGACTCAGGTCTTGCAGGATTGTGCTCTCTATAAGTTAACTGGTTTTCCTTCGCTTAGCTTTAGGGCAGCCAGGAATGCCTGAGGAATGTCACATGTATCCCATCTGGTGGGGGGGGGCTTGTGGGGGTGTCAGCTTCCGCTTTGTCCTCAGCTTGACTTCTGTTCCCTCATCACTTACTTATCTGTGTATACATGCTTATCATATTGTTTCATAAATACTGGAAGACTTCATTATCCAAGGATAATTTGTATCTGAAAAGGGCCATTTAAAATGAATCCACCCAAAATAGGAACCAAATGTCACACTAAATATAAAAAAAAGATTAGACTGGATTTCATTCTGAAAAGAGAACCAATTTGTTTTAAAAGGTAGGAAAATAATTTTATACACTCTCACATATTAAAACTTCACGGTATAACTGCCATATGTTTTTAAAATTAACAGTGATACCTGTTGATTTTTCTTTTGGCATAATGTTCTGGAAAAAAATGGTATGATAGTTTGTGTGGCTCTCTGTTCACAGTTGACTTTCAGGCAAAGTCATAAAGAAGGTCATTTTTACAAAAACATTTGAGGGTTTCATCAGTTTCCCTGAAAGACCTTCTGAAGCCTTTGATATTCAAATCTTTTTTCAAACCCCATGTTCTGACATTGTAGGGGAGGAAAATAATTTTCCCTCTGCCTATAGCTGGGGTGTAGGGGTGTAAGAGTACCTGGCTCCAGGGGTCCCAAACAGACCAGGTTCAGCCACACACCACTGGCAAAATCCAAAGGCAGAGAAACAAGTGGTGGTGACACAAGAAAGAAACTTATTTTGGTGAGGCCAACACCGGGAACACAGTGAACTAGCATCTCAAAGACTTGTCTCCAAAGTGCCAAAAATACATCCAGGTTATTATAAGGAAAATGTGGGGCAAAGGTTGGTGGGTACATGCAAGTGGGCAGTGAAGGGCAAATGGATCATAGTTTTGGGGTCAATCACTGGCAGGGGCTTGCTAGCTCAGGGTGGTCCTTATTACTTGAGGAATAGTTTCCGTTTCCATCAGGGGATGCTTTGCCCAAAGGGTCTTCCGCCTGAGCCAAGAGACAAGCTGAAAAGAAGAACATAACTAGAAAGTTTGAGGTCAAAATGGAGGCAGCTGAAGTCCTCTTTCATACCCTTCTGGATTCTTGGCAGGGACCCCCTCCCCCGCACCCCATAATAAAATAGATTGGATAGATTAGCAAGAGAAAAACAGAAGTTTAATAACATGGATGTAGAGGCCTCTTTTAGGCAACAGTCTTGAGCAATGGAAACTTGAGCGAGGCCAAAGGGCCCTCAGTGACCACTGAGCTGATGCAAACAGGCTCATTAAGTGACCCACCTCAAAATAGCCATAGGCCCTAACTGACCAATTACAACCAGTCACAGTTCCTAAGATTGCCAAAAAAGGGAAAATTCCATGCATTCCATACTCCCTCTCTCCACCCTGTAACTATAGCCCCTCACCACTGCCTTGTGGTCGACAGTGTCTCCCTTGCTGCCCTGCCCACCCCACTCCCTTGCAGTGTATTCAGTAAACTTCTATCTCCTTTGTTCTGTCTTGGGTGAATTCTTTCACTGCCCATACTGCCAGCCCCCACCTGATCAGGACGCCCCACAAAGAATACCTCGTGTATACATGGGAGGTAGCCAGGAAAACTGAGCAAAACTTCCTTAAATGGGCCAGGCCACCATCTTGAATACCATATTCGGCTAAAGACAAAAGAAAGGTGGGGGGTTGGGAAGACCAGTTGTGGGAGTTTATTAGGAAAAGCACAGTAAAGGAGGGTAAGTTTGCCTTCTCCTTTAGTAAGTTTCTCTTCCTGATACAGAGAGGGAGACACCCTTACAAATACAGATTTGCCTTATAAATGTAAATTTCCTTTACAAAAGAGTAAATTTTGTTTTTAGGGCTTCTCCTGTGTCTGCTTTTTCTCAAAAATAATTAGCTCAAAATAATCCTTATGCCAAAGAGGCATATTTGGAAGTGGCATATTCTGTTAATACTTCCTTTGGATATGAGGATGGGATTGCTGCTATTGGCTGAGGACTAAACACAAGACACCTATTCTAAATGACTCTCATCCTGAACGGTGTATTTGCGCGCACCCAGAGTACCCCATAGCAACCATGTTAATTTTCTCTTCTTCCAATGTTAACTCTACTATATTTCTGTTTTGGCTTTGCCAAGGAATTTGTAACTGAACCAATGTGAGTTCACTCCTTGGTGAGTCAGAAACTACACCAGGTTGAGTTGTTGCACAAAGAAAACTTTATTTTCAGCAAATAAGGAGATCATGGGGAATGGCTTCCAAAACCACGATTCACCGAGCAAGGGTGGATGGATTCCTTTTCTTTAGGGTTACGATGAATATTTAGACAGGGAAGCCTCTTCATCAGGATGGAGGGGCGGGTATAAGGTCACGCATGCGCCTTAAGGAAACATGCCTATACACACTTTGTTATGTAAATGGCGCTCATGCTCCTCCTTGAGTGGAAATGTTAGTATTATAATGAAGTAAGGGGGTCACTCTATGGTCCATCTGTGCAGGCAGGAGTCGGGGGTTAAGCTCGAACTGGTCTGGGTGGTCACTGTTGCTTGAGGGACAGTGTTGCTTTCCATTGGCCTGAGTTAAGAAATAAGCTTGGAAGGAAGAGCTTAAGGGAAAATGTGGGACGAAGGTCAGGAAGTACAAGCAGGTGGGCAGTAAAGGTCAGGTCGTGCGGTCTAGCTGGTGACACTTTGAGCCATTCTCCTGCATCATCAGCTTTGTGAACTTCTCTATGTTAGCAAGCTTTGTGATTTCAGTTTGAAAACTATTTGCATCGAATCCTTAGCTTTTACACCATCCGTGTTCAATGACGCCGTTACTCATCAGGCCTCCTCACTAGATTAAGAACTCTTTAATGGAGAGGATGGGCCTCATTTATCTTCTACCACCAGTGACTTCCATAAAGCGGCATCAGTTACCATTAGCTAAACTTAATGGCTTTTCATCTGAGATCTTCATCATCGAGTATGACTAGTGAAGACACTGTCACAGTAGGCAGGGATATGCCTTAGTGTTGAATCAAAAGAGATGCTTGACTGGGACAAGCTTTATTAAGTGGTTAATTCCTTTGTATAGATTTTTATGTTTTGTTGACTTTTGCTTCCCTAGCCAATGTGCATTTGGCTCTTTGGACCAGAAGCACTACTGACACGGTTGAATTAGCAGACTCTTTCGTGGAGGGGCAGTAACTGCTCTGAAGTATGTATCAGTCAGCAGGAGCTGTATTGGATGTCTGTTCCCTGAGTATCTTCAGCCTCCAATGTTTCCGGGCCAACCAGAACCACATAATGAGCGGCATGTAGCACTATTAGATCATTGGCGACATCCGAAAGCCAGTCCAGAAGGGACTTCAGGCACATACCAAGTGTTTCGTACATGTTCTCTAAACTGAAGAATGGATCTTCAAGCAGGACACAAAGACTTTTTCACCTACAACCTTGCATGGAAGTCTTGAGTGGCCAGAATAGTAATTCCTAGTCTTCCTTTCCCTCCCGTCCTCTCTCTCCTCTCTTCCTCCTCTCTCCCTCTCCTAGAATTCACATCCTGAAGGCAGTTGCTTACAAGGGCCAAATATGTCAATGCTGCTGATGATATGACAATAGAGATTCAAGATGCCCCCAAAGGAAGAGTGTTTGCCACCCTGGGCCTTGTATGCACTTGTTTTCAGTGGGGAGATTCCCCCCACCCCCCACCCCGTAACAGACTTTTTTTTTTTTTCCTCCTTAATTGAAGTAGAGTGACAAATAGTGTCACATTAGCTTCGGGTATACCACATACTGATCTGCCAGGTCTGTACTCCCTGTGAGTCCAGGTCCCACCTATCACCATGCAATACCATCGACTCTATTTCCTGACCCTTACCTTTCATTCCCATGAATTACTCATTCCACGGCTGGAAGTGGGGAGATATTTTCATGTGCTTATTCATTCCCCCAGTCTACAAAAGAGTCTGTAACCATTTGGCTTCCTCGCTGACTCTTGCCCTTTCATGAAGCAGCCATAATTGCAAAGTTCACAAAAAGGAAAGTCTCTTAGTCTCATTTCAAAGGCCTTAGTCGAGGTGAGGAAGAGGGGAGATAATGGTCCTTTCCCATCCCTCTTGAATTGAAATATACAGATTTTAAAAGCACATTAACTTTCTACTTAAAAAGAAAACCAAAATGAATACACAAATTTTAAAAGCACGTTAACCCTTTACTTAAAAAGAAAACCAAACTGTGGCAAAAGGCAGGAATAAGTCACATGTAGTTCAGGCTACTGAGAGAGCTGTGTCCTTTCACTGTTTTGTTCTGGGAGCTTTTCAATCAGTTAGCATTGGCAAAGCTTCTGAACAAAGACAGTAATTACCAAATAAAAATCGCCTTCAGTGCATTGTCTAACTGTGTTCACAGTTTGGCATGAACGGATTTATGATCCTTTTATTCCAACAGGAACTACCAGTTCTCCTTTCACTTCAAATAGCCTATTCATCTCAGCATAAAAACAGCTAAAATACACCAGCGAAATATGCTGCCTCTGCAACCCAAGGCCCAGACGGCAGGAGTCAGCTTCTTCCAACAGGCACAGATTTCACAGGCTTGGAAACACTACAAAACCAAGACTCTAAAAAACTGTTGAATATTAAAAAAACCAAAACAGCAATTATTTGATCTGTGGCTGCTACTCACATACATAGATCGATACTTCGTATTTCTTGGGAGTAAGTGGCACAGAGAGAGATACATACACACACATGCAGATAAAGAGCTAGATCATAAAGAATCACCGCATCAGAAACAACCTAATTGGTCGCGTCGTCAAGTGATTACTTGACTTCCAGCATCCATTTGCAATGCATTATCTTGCTCTACCCTGTCTCCCGTGTTGAGGTAAATGTGCATATATCTATTAACGATGTACTAGAATCTTAGAACAGCATTCATAAAGGAAGTCTCTGTAGAAAAGTGAGACCTTCACATACAGCTTTGTGTTGCACTATAATACAGGGCATATTAGCACGTTTACCTAAAACGTTTACACTATCTACCCGTATAATGGTTACAAGATCTGTTCCAACCACTGTTCCCTCATTGGTCGGTATCACATTCTGTCCTCCTAGGAGTGTGAGCTTCGCAGGTGATCCCTTTGGCTTGGGTTATCAGCATTGCTCCACTGGGTGCACACCAACTGTCCACATTGGTTTGCCCCAGATGTACACCGGACGCGTTAACTATTTGGCTGAGGCTGTTGTAGTATAACAGAGTGAGGTCCCGAGAAGGGAACTCTCCAGAAAAGTTGGGAGGCTTTTTTCAACAACTCAGCCTGTAACTATCTATATATGACATCAGGTAACTCTCTTGACCTCTGTGAACTTAAGATGCTATTGTTAAAAGATAGAGGAGGGGGTTGGTCCAGATCATTCCTTTTGTCTCGAAGTGTATTCCACAGAGATGTGATCTGATGAGATATACCACTGCATCTTCTTGTTTACTATGCCCTTCTGGAAGAATCAAGCCTCGGAGAATCCTTGCAATAAATGAATCTGTTTAACCTTTGACCTCAACATTATATGAACTTAAGTAGTCAAAAAATTCCTTCCTTTTTTTAGTGAAACACTCATAACATCCCCACTCTGAGTGTTTCCCAAATATACTTGGGGAAGCACTAGACTAGCTTCCTTCTAGATCAGACATGCTCCTATCTAATTCCAGGCTCAATCTCCACTTTCCGGACCCCTGGAACTCCACTTTTTGGAGGCAGTGGGCCTCCATCACAGCCAACTTCTAGAGGATCTGAGATTTTTGTTTTTTGGGTTTGTTTTTGTTTTTGTTTTGTGGCTGTACTCCTTACTTTTCTGATTCTATTCTCTTTCTATTCAAGTATAATTAACATATAGTGTAATATTATTTTCAGGTGTACATTATAATAATTCAACATTTCTATACCTTTCTCAGTGCTCACCAAGATAAGAGTACTCTTAATCACCTTTACCTATTTAACACATCCCGCCACCTCCCCTCTGGCAACCACCAGTTTGTTCTCTATAGTTAAGAGTCGGCTCTTTTGTCTCTTTTTTAATTTGTTCATTTGTTTTGTTTCTTAAACCCCACATATGAATGAAATCATATGCCATTTGTCTTTCTCTGACTTATTTTACTTAGCATTATACCCTCTAGGTCTATCCATGTTGTTGCAAATTGGCAATTTTATTCTTTTTTTATGGCTGAGTAATATTTGTGTGTGTGTGTGTGTGTGTGTGTGTGTGTGTGTGTGTGTGTATCACATCTTTATCCACTCATCTGTGGATGGATACTTGGGCTGCTTCCGTATCTTGGCCATTGTAAATAATGCTGCAGTAAACACAGGGGTGCATATATCTTTTCAAATTAGTATTTTTGTTTTCTTTGGATAAATACCCAGTAGTGGAATTACTGGGTCTTGTGGTAGTTCTATTTTCAATTTTTTGCAGAACCTCCATGTGGTCTTCCACAGTGGCTGCACCAGTTTGCATTCCCACCCGCAGTGCATAGCGGTTCCTTTTTCTCCACATCCTCGCCAACACTTGTTCTTTCTTGTCTTTTTGATTTTAGCCATTCTGACAGGTGTAAAGTGATATCTCATTGTGGCTTTAGTTCGCATTTCCCTGATGAGTGATGTTGAGCATCTTTTCATGTGTCTGTTGGCCTTCTGAATGTATTTGGAAAAATGTCTATTCAGGCTTTATGCCCGTTTTTAATTGGATTGTTTCATTTCCTAGGTGTTGAGTTGTCTAAGTTCTTCATATATTTTGGGTATTAACCCCTCATTGGATGTATCACTTGCAGATATCTTCTCCCATTCAGTAGGTTGACTTTTCATTTTGTTGATAGTTTCCTTCACTGTGCAGTAGCTTTTTATTTTGATGTAGTCCCAGTTATTTAATTTTGCTTTTGTTCCCCTTGCCAGAGGAGAGAAAGCTAGAAAAATGTTGCTACAGCTGATGTCAGAGAAATTTCTGCCTTTGCTCTCTTCTAGGAATTTTATGGTTTCAGGTCTTATATTTAAGTCTTTAATCATTTTGAGTTTATTTTTGTATGGTGTAAGGAAGTGGGCTAGTTTCATTCTTTCGTGTGTGACTGTCCAGTTTTCCTAACACCATTTGTTGAAGAGACCATCTTTTCCCCATTGTGTATTCTTGTCTCCTTTGTCATGGATTAATTGACCATATTAGTGTGGGTTTATTTCTGGGCTCTCTTTTCTGTTCTATTGATCTATATGTCTGTTTTTGTGCCAGTACCATACTGTTTTGATTACTCCAGCTTTGTAGTGTATCTTAAAATCTAGGATTGTGATACCTTCAGCTTTGTTCTTCCTTTTCAAGGTTGCTTTGGCTATTTGGGGTGTTTTGTGGTTCCATACAAATTTTAGGCTGTGAAAATTGCTGTTTGTATTTTGATAGGAATTGCATTGAATCTGTAGATTGCTTTGGGTTATATGGGCATTTTAACAATATTGGTTCTCCCAATCCATGAGCATGGAATATTTTTCCATTTGTTTGTGTTTCTTCATCAGAGTTTTGTAGTTTTCAGAATATAGACTGTTCACTGCTGTGGTTAAGTTTATTCCTAGGTATTTTGTTATTTTTGCTGCAACTGTGAATGGGATTGTTTCCCTAATTTTTGTTTTCTGCTACTGAGAGTCAGAATTCTTAAAAATGTAGTGCAATTTTTTCTCTCCTCCAACATTCATAGGGACAGAAAAGGCCTCTCCCTCCATATTCTCCATCCTCCAAACACATGCAAAGGGTCTACAATCACCAGGGATAGACTGGGGCCCCTAGTCATGTGAATCTAAGTTCTGCAAGTGTATCCTGGCTTGTGGTTCTTTGGTAGATGTTGATAAAGGGTCAGACCTGAGTAATCTGCATATATATGACATAATAATATTTTGCCTTCTCTATCTTCTATCTTTTATCTTTTGAAATCAATGCAAATTATACCTTTATTTTTTTTTAAGATTTATTTATTTCAGAGAGAGAGAAAGAGAGAGAGAGAGAGTGCATGGCGGGGGGGGGGGCGGGCAGAGGGTAAGGGGAGGCAGACTCCCCATTGAGCCAGAACTCAATCTCCCATCCAAGAGACATAGGCTTAACCGACTGAGCCACCCAGGTGCCTTTAAAAAATATACACAGAGGCACCTGGGTGACTCAATCAGTTAAGCATCTGACTCTGGTTTCAGCTCAGGTCATGATCTCAAGATCGTGGGGTTGAGCCCCACATTGGGTTCTGTGCTCAGTGGGGAGTCTGCTTGAAGACTCTCTCCCTCTGTACCTCCCCCCACTCACACATATGTGCACTCTCTCTCGCTCTATCTAAAAAAATAAATCTTCTTTAAAAAAATCTACGCAGATACCATTATCGCCACTCTTAACTTTCGAGCATCTCACCAATCTTGTCATGACTTCGCCTGCACATCTGTTTTAAATCCCAACTACTCCCATTTCTGCTCACTCTCACTTCCCTCATTCTGGATGCACCCAGAGAACAAATCTCGGCTACCACCCATATAATAGCAATTTGCATGTAATAGCAATCGCATTTTGAAAAGTCTAATTTCTCCCTCAGCTTTCTTTTCTTCATTTCCTTTACCATTTTTTTTCCCTAGAATTCCACCATTCTAACTTTTAAGGCTTTGATTGATTTTGTCTGGACTCTTTCCGAGGTCTACATTGCTCCTTTGAACCAAAAGTTCCCAATTTGACCCATTAACATATGACAGTCATTTAAAATTTCAGAATAAATTGACTTTTCTCCAAAAAAAATCCTAATCTGAACACAGTGCTTCCATGGAGATAGGACTAATAAGACATTGGCTCTTGCATCTGGCTGAACACCAGAATCTTTTTTTTTTTTAAACTATAGATTACTGTGCTCCATATAGCCATGTATGCAAAACATTAAATGTTATCATATTGATTTTCATTGAAATGGCTTCTTTCCAAAGGTCCAGGCCCATCTTAATTGTTACCTCTTTGGGAAGCCTTTCCTGATCAATTCAATTCAACCAACATCCCTCATGGTCCTATCTTGCATTGCACTGCTAGTCGTATTTGGTAATACCCCCTTGAGGAGCTTTTAGATTGTGAAGCTCCTTACTCTTGTTTTTTTCTTCCAACCTCAGTACTGGGAATGAATTAATTTCAGTTAGAATCAACACTTGGAACAAATCTTTACCATCTGCCTCTGTATACATTTCCCATCAAACAGCAGCCAAGATGGAAGCCCTTTCAGGTGTGAGGACAGAGCACTTGTAATTTGCCTATCACCACCACATAAAGTGGCGTATAATAGTTGCTTTTTTAGTTGAAATATTTTTTGTCCAGTGAGACTCAAAGCATTCTGAAAGCGGGTGTTACATCTTCGAAAATTTTGCATTTCCTATAGGAACTGCACCTGGTAAATATTCTTCAACAAATATACCATCGGAATGAAAAACGCACAGTAATTTGAAGACTAAACATTCTAAACCCTCATTTTATGGATGAGGAAACTGAGACCCAGAGAATTGAAGTGATTTACCCAGATAAAAATTGGTGTCAAACTGTACCTTAAGCCACCCTCTACCCTGGGCTTTTTTTTTTTTTTTTTTTTTTGCTTATTCTGTGCATCCTTTGTGAAATAAATGGGGTTTGTTGATGGCTTCCTAGCTCTATCTCCAGAAACTCTAAGTAAAACTCCACCAATGAACTCTTAAAAGGCATGTCTTCTGAAGGGTGGAATTTCCCGTCAAGAAATCAGGGAAATGGCTTTTGCAATAAGCTGAAGACTGACTTTGATTTACTCTAATAGGCATGATTTTACTGACTAACCACTTGAGCACACATGCAAGCCACACCAACAGGGGGTGGATTTGAATAGATTAGGTAATCAAGTATGAAAATAGAAGCACAAACTAGGCCAGGTTCAAATACCTGGCCTCAAATCAGTCAGAACTACTGTATCTAGAAGGATGAAAGTAGAAAGAAGATACCACTTTCATTAAATTTGGTTGGAAACACTTTCCAATCTTAATTTAGCAAGATTTCATCAGAAGGGTTCTCCTGCAAATTGAATCCCATCTTACTGTTATTATTTGGGTTTTTCATATGTAGAGTTTTGAATATCTTAGTGTTGTTGCTACCACTGCTATATCTATTATTGTTGGATGCTGGGACTCACCTCCAGCCATGCTTTCACCCAGCAGAGTAGCTTCCGTATCATTCCTTGATAGTCAGATCATCTAGATAGATTCTCTGGAAGGAACACTCAGTGAGAAAGAGGCAACCAAGGTGGTCACAATGCAGTCCTTGTGAGCCCAGGCCCTGAGTTTAAAAGGTTATTTGAGGGGTGCCTGGGTGGCTCAGTCGGTTGAGAATCTGCCTTCGGCTTGGGTCATGATCCCAGGGTTCTGGGATCTAGCCCTGCACCGGGCTCCCTGCTCAGGGGAGAAGCCTGCTTCTCCCTCTCCCTCTGCCTGCTGCTCTCCCAGCTTGTGCTTTCTCTCTCTCTCTCTCTCTCTCTCTCTCTCTCTCTGTTAAATAAATAAATAAAATCTTTTAAAAAATAAAACAAAAGGTTATTTGATACACATTTAAAGGAATTCCAGGAACAAACACACATAGCAAGGGTCTTTAACTTGTAGAATATATTCTTTAGAAGTTGTTTCCAAAGCCATGCTCAGCCCCCTCACTTGCCCAGATACTAAAAACCCAAAGGAAAGCTCCTTGTGAGTTTCCCCTGTTTGGTAGGATCAGAGAGTCATGGGAATTGCTCAAAGAAAGTGTGGCTCTTTTGGCATTATGTGCCTGAAAAAGTCTTCAAGTCCAACTGCAAATGAGTCAGCAGAGTTTTCTGGAACAACCAGGAGAGGATGCTTTCTTTAGGAGACTATTTATTTGGTTGCTACATAATACCATAGATTAATTAGGAGTAAGAATGAGTGAAACTATTTGGAAAAAATGATAGCAGCTTGAAAGCTTCACTCACCCCTGACCTAATGGAGGAAGAAACATTACAGTTCCATGCAAATCATTATTCTGAGGAGGAGTAAGAGTGATCTCAACCAAAATGTTATTATAAAATCTTTGATCGTATTGGCCCAGATATCAAGCTTATAAGGTCAAGATTTTAGAAAAAGTGAATTGGTTCAAAATTTATATAAACCCTTGATATTTAGAGGCACAAAATATGTACAATGTGGCTCCCCATATGTTAAGAAATGCATCAAGAGCAAAATCTAACCAAAATAATATGGCTCAGACACATGTTTTCTCATTTTCTAAACGTTTCCATATCTGGCAAAATGACCAGGGTGGAGAGTGATGGTTTCAATATGTTCAAGATTCAGACTGAGTTTGTAGTGATTACTTGAGAGACTTGTCTCTGAACTGTACCTCTGATCAGATGATGTCCTTGAATGTTTGCTTCTTAGGCTATTCTCTCTTCGTGGTAGTCAGTTGCTCCAGCTCCGGTAGACCACTGCCGGAAGCATACGTCACCACGTAGCCATCGCCAGTTCAAAACACTTACCAGCTCATGGCCAACTCTATTTTATCCATACCCTTTCCCCTGAACTCTTCGGAAGCACTTTCCAGACATTATATCATTTTATCCATGAATAGTTAAGCATTTATCTCTCTAAAACAAAAATAAAAACAAAAAGATCATCTCAGAAAACATAACCTTAATACCATCATCCCACCTAAAAATAATAGCATTTTTAACAGTCTGCTTCTTACTGAGAACTAGCAACTATATTAAAAGCTGACCGGAGACAAAAGAAAGATCACCTGGTTCTTTTCTTTGAACATTTGCTTGCAAAGCATCACATGTCTACCCAAAAGGGTCTGCCCCTCTATATTCTACCACTAGGAGCAGCATGATATTTGGGGATGAGAGAAAAGAACCGAAATGTCATCCCTCTAAAATGCTGCAATCTGGAAACACTGATCTCAGTAGGTGGGTTTATAGGTTATTGTTCCTTAGGCTTTTAAGAGAAAATATACTGATGATTTTTTTAATGAGGGCTTACAACAAAAGAACCCTCCCTTGAACATTGGCTCTGCAGATTAAAGAAAATGAAACGTGGGTGAGACTGGCTTTGAAGAAGTTTCATGGCAGGCAAAGAAGGCGGGCAGACCTGTGAAAACCTTCACGGAGCCACACGTTCCTCCCAAGCCCAGCTGGTACTACTATTTAAAAAAAAAAGCAATCAGTCTTAACACATCTTGCATTTGTTTTATGCATATCAATTCTGTTTGCTTCTTAAAGACTATGATTAAGCTGTATGAAGACTCAAGGCTAAGAAAATCCTTAGTCTTGAGAAAAGCACTGAAGAGGGAGGAAGATACCTCAGGCCCCAAGACACCCACCAAAATTAGATAGACAATCCTGTCTCCTTATGCCAGCCCCTAAATTCTGGCTGGCCCCCAGAAGGTAGCCAAGATAAAGGTAAAAATTTTGGTTTCCGGGGTGAGCCTTCACCCAAACCAAAACATTCTGGAATAAGGATGGTCTGACACCAGAAATTCCACACTCGTAGGTCTCCTTTTTAAGGAGCAGGGGCTCATCAGCTTCACTTGTCAGCCTGGCAGGGGTATAAGTAATGTATGACCCATTTGGGGTCAGGCAGTTCTTTGCTGTTGGGGGGGGGTGGCTGTGCACTATAGGAGGCTCGGCAGCTTCCCCGGCCTCCACCAACTAGATGCAGGTAGCGCTGCCCCCCCTCAGGTTGTGACAACCAAGATGTCTCCAGACATGTCTACATGTCCTCTGAGGGCCAAAATCAACCCTAGTTGAGAACCACTGCAATAGAAGTAATATTTTATCAACTATATGAAACATAAAATTTGCTAAGGGATATAAAATAGACTCTTTTAGGTGTCAAGTCTTAAAATTTTTCAAGATTTTATTTATTTATTTGGCAGAGAGTGTGCGTACAAGCAGGGGGAGCAGCAGAGGAAGAGGGGGAAGGAAAAGCAGGCTTCCCGCTGAGCAGGGAGCCCAATGTGGGGCGCGATCCCAGGACCCCGGGATCATGACCCGAGCTGAAGGCAGATGCTTAACAAATGAGCCACCCAGGCGCCCCAGATGTCAAGTCTTAAAAAACAAACCACTACCATCTTTTTAAAAAAGTGTTAATAATTAGACACAAAACAATAAAAGCCATTCTTCCCTCAAGAAGGTGAGGGTGAAGCACTTGTGTAAATTCTGCCCTTTCACCTGCGAAGATGACTGTGATAGCAGGTGTGGTAAGACACTGTTCAGAAACCTGTTCCAGGTTTGCTGGTGAGAACAGTCCCTGGCTCGGGGCCACAGCTGCCATGCAGAGTCTTCCTGCTGACACTCTCTCCCAACCGCTCCTGAAAATCCCCGCAGTGTTTGAACTTGAGTATTATAATTACGGAGACAGGCTCTGAGAGCCAGAAACAGAGAGCCATGTGATCAGAGCAGCAGGAGATAGAATAGGCCGTTGGGACTGGCGAAGTTTAATTTTTGTGGTTTCAAAGTACTCATGAGTGTAGTAGGGGAGGGTTTTCAAGATGATCCTCAACTTGTCAGACACCCTGTCATTTTTTTCCCCGCAGCCATTATAGAGAATCCAGCCAAAGTTCAGGAGGATTGTGGAAGTACTCCTTATGAGCCTGGGCTGTCGTGTGAAAGTTACAGAGGGCGAAATCGTGTGTGCGCACAGATGTGTGTAGCATGGGTTGGTCTCTGTAAATGCCTGAGGCGGTGAAGTGATGGGGGCAGTTGAAAACATTCCGCGCACGATTGGGCCCAGACGCTGATTGGAGACGAATGACCTGTAATACTGAGAAGGAGCCATCTGTCATGGCTGGAGGCTCAAGCAGAGGAGATAAGTGGGGAGGCCCCAGGAACAGATGGGGAGGCTGAACCCCCACACAGAGCAGAGGGTCCAACAGCTGGGACTGATTAGTCCAGACAGCTGACTATGACGTCATGTGTCAGATTACACCCAAGTGAACAGCTGAACGTTCCAAGCGAGTTCAGGCCAGTATGGAGGTGTTTCATAGACTGTGTCCACCTTGGAATTACCATAAGGGATGAAAACACTGCTCAGGCCTACCTTGTTGTCCTCTGTGGAAAGAACGGGAACAAGGCATATAGGCCCCTCCTGCTGCTGCTGCTATTTTCTTTTTTCTTCTAAGGGTAAAAGGGAGCAGAGAAGGGGAAAGATTGAGCTTTTAAAGAAGCTGCTTGAGGGGTGCATGGGTGGCTCAGTCAGTTAAGTGTCCAACTTTTAATTTCGGCTCAGGTCATGATCTCAGGGTCATGAGATCAAGCCCCACGTGGGGCTCTGCGCTGGGAGTGGAGCCTCCTTAAGATTCTCTCTCTTCCTCTCCTTGTGCCCCTCCCCCCTAAAAAAAAAAAAAGGAGAAGCTGCTTGACCTGTCTTTGTTCTCTGTTTGCTCTCTAAATTACGATATAGGGGGAAAGATAAGGAACTTCAATATGAAATTCAACCCAACAAAGTGATCCCATAGTCTAAGATGTGGAAAGAAAAAGTTTCTGAGGATGAGCTTGATCCACTCGTGCTTCTTAGTGATTCTGCAAGCACTACGAACAACATATCAAAAGCTAAACTTGACACCTTTCCCCTCTCTGGCATTCCCTCCAAGTTCAAAACCAAACTCAGTGCCCAGCTATACCGTCCATCAGTTACTGAGTCTTGTAGAGTCTATCTCCTTAGCATCTCTTGAAACCATCTTGACTTCTCCATTCCCGTTGCAGTTTCCTTAATTCTGACCTCCAATAAGTCCTGCCTGAACTATTAGAATTGTTTTATTGGGGAGGAAGACCTTCCTCTGCCCTTCAAGGTCCTTCTAGGCAGACTAAGAATCGAATTGACATGAGACAGATTAACAGGAGAAAATCACATTTAGTTTCATACGTATGGGGAAAGCACACAGACATGGAAATTCTGAAGATTGGCACAAGGAGGTATATATGTCATCCTGAACTAAGGAGAAGGGGTAAGAGGTCTGGGACTTCAAAGACAAGGAATGCAGTTCACAGGAAGATGAAAAGGAGTAAATGTTTGGTAAATAAATGTTTGGCGGGCCACTCAGAAACAATGGGACATAGAGGACTTTGATCAAACAGGCCTTAATAGTTTCCTCCCGGTCTACTGTACCTAGTTCTTATCATAATGTTGTTTATGCTGCTAGCTCTTCCTGGAACAGGTCCTCTATCTAAATTCTTTTAGGCAGTTGAGGGGGAGGTAAAGAGCTCTTCCATAATCTGCTGGGTTTTGATTGCTTTTTAAGTCAAAATGATTCTCATACCAAAGTGGCCCATCTTGGAGTGGCCTGCCCTTGGTCCCTAGTTTCTTCTAGTTGGCCTCTTTGTTCCACTGCATTCTTTCTATGGCTTTCAGAATAATCTTTTAAAAATTCAAATCTGTTCACTCTTACACGGCTGCCCATTCTCAAAGGTTTTTAAACCTTTCTTTGGGGGGGGGGGTCCCAACAGACACAGTACTAAAATTCCTGAGAGCAACAGAATTCTGTAGTCATAGTCAGATTTTAACCAACCTCTCTTCTTTTTTTTTTTTTTTTTCCGCAGAGAAAGAAAGCTCAGCGGAGTGAGTCATGATGCCTCGTTACACGGTGTGGTGTAGATGACATAGACTAGGCCGTGTGTACAGTTGTCTTTGTGCTGGGTATACATGTCACCTTCCTCTCACAAAAGATCGTGTGTTGGAACCAATGTTAAGTTCTTAGTTTTGGTAAATGTACCATGATTATAGATGTTAACATCAGGGGAAGCTGGGTGAAAGAGTATACATGGGAAATCCCTGTGCTGTTTTGGCAATTCTTCTGTAAATCTAAAAGCATTTCAGAATGTTACCTATGTTCCTGATATTCTTGATGCCTCTTCTGTCTGAACAGTGGAAATACAATACACAGGTTGCTGCCACGTTCAGTGATAGCCACGGGGTGGTTTGATAACAGCGGAGGGGCACCTAAACCATGGCCCCAAACCAGTTGTTGCTTCCTGCCTGCTAAATGGAAAGATAATGATCAACGGAGGTTGCCAAAAGCATGAGGGAGAAGAGACGACGGCAGCCATGAATGCCAGCTCCCCTGTTTCTCTGCGAGAGCCAGGAGCCTCCTAATTATGAGTGTTTCGGAGTCACTGGGCAGCCAGGTCCGGGCATATGGCAGAGATCCCTGTGCTGCTTCTGGGTCCCAGAAAGGCAGGGTGTGGAGCCCCCGCCCCCCCCCATTTGATATCCTGAAGAATTTGCACAGTAGGGAGGGGGCTTGAGACAGTAAGCCAAACAAGAAGATTCTGATCATTTTAGCCATTGTGAGTAAATTGAGAAACATTCAAAACACTTAGAATTTGGCATCAGGGAGCAGGGCTCTCCAGTTCTGCATAGCAGTTACCGACGTAACATTTTCCAGCCTGGTTTTCTGTCCATTAAACGCCTGTTAAACAACATCATTCTGTGCCAACATCATTAGAAAGATTTAGTGTATGAAGAAAAATGGAACACTCCCAGTGAACACACATCCAGCAGAGTGAGATGTTGGAAGATTCACCATCCAGATCTTTCATGGCAGAGATGATCAGCATTGAGGGTATATTTTGGTAACTTACGGCACAAACTCTATTCAGCTTTCCAGAGGGTACATGAGGTTTTATCCTTGGGGAATAAAAGGTGGGGCTCAGAGGTGGGGTTAAGTATTAAAACTGGCATATAAGGCAAAAATGGTTCATAACTAAAATGACTCTCTAAAATCCCTTAAATCAGTGGTTTTTAGAGAGGGTCACCCCTAGGGGGAATTTAGAGTATTTTGTGTGTTTTTGCTTTCCTACCAAAGGGGGGGGGGCACGGGTGGAGGATGTTGCCTTAGACATTCGTGAGTCACAGCTGGGGACTCTCGGCATCCTTCATTGCTCATAAAGCCCAGGGCAAGAAAGGATCCTCCCGGTCCAACGGGACTTCTGCATGTCCCACTAGACGTTTATGTGTGCGAAACCCGCTCCGGATTATCTGAGGATACACATCACATCACTTTATAAATAAACAAAGAGTTTTTTAAGCACAGTTTTAGTAAACATTGAATTTTTCTGGAAGTAGATTACTATGTAAATCAGAAGGCCATGTTTTGTTTTGCGGAGAACTTTAGCACAAATTGTTCGGTTCTGGAAAATCCTGACACCAGTCTCCAGTACAGTGCCTGCATCTGTTGACATTTGTAGCTGCTGCATTCTTGGGGACCCTACAAAT
The DNA here is from genome assembly GCF_024610735.1 of Ursus americanus. Lineage (NCBI taxonomy): Eukaryota > Metazoa > Chordata > Mammalia > Carnivora > Ursidae > Ursus > Ursus americanus. Next base: position 112,967,802 of record NC_142164.1, on the reverse strand, counting down.
AGGCGCAGGCATATGATGACTTTATTTTATCTTCTAGTGCAACTTTATACAAATCAAAATGCATATTATTTTATGATAGATCATCTTTTTATTTCTCCCCGATATATTACAATCATAACATTACATTGATATCTTTAAATCATTTGTATAGATAGTTTTTGTTATCTATGGATTGCCTTTCAGGATAGCAAAGGAGCTGTTGATACTTAGCAAAAGATACATTGGTCTGATAAAGCTGAGAATCATTGCCTTAAATTTCTTTAAATCATTGGACCCTGGGCTGCTTGAAACCAAGTCAAGAATGAAATTTGCTGTTTTTTCATTCTGCATTCACGCTGTGGCCTCCTTTCCGAGGGATACTGGAGATCCTGGCTTTGTTTTATTTAAGGTAAAATTTTTCAACCTCAGAACCACTGACTTTTTGGACCTGATAATTCTTTGTTGGGGGGGGGGGTTGTTGTCCCATGGACCATGGGTTATTCAGCAGCATCTCTGGCCTATACCTGCCAGATGCCAGGAGCAACCTCCCCCCAAGTTTTGATGACCAGAAATGTCTCCAGACACTGTCAGATGTCCTCCAGGAGTCAAAATCATCCCTGGTCAAGGACCTCTGATTGTAGGCTGCTCCACTCTTAGAGTTCTCTTTAGAGGAGGGGGAGTCTTGGTCATGTTCCTCGAAGTATGATCTGCAAATTGAGTCCGAACAAGAGACTCCATCAGGGTACTGACAAGTGTAAGTCAGAATCAGGTGGGGCAGAAATCGGCATTATCACATGCATGCCACAGGTTGGGGAAGAGCTACGAAGATCCTGGCTTGATCCCACTTGGGCCTGTTCATAACTATTCAGCTCTGGCAATTTAACTACACTGAACTCTGATTCTCAGGCCACATCTCTGGGTTGTTGCAAGCATTAAACGAGATACTGTAAGTAAGGAGCTCACAGCAGTGCCGGTCTTATTAATCTTTGTAATGCCTTGTTATCCTAACCCAAGCGAGGCACACACAGAAGGTACAAGGTCAGAGCCCCGGGGACCATGAACTAATGAGCCAGCCCTGGCTTCAAAGGGCAAATGATTTGAGCTGTTGCAGGTGCGGGGCCTCGGGTCTACTCAGCTGCCAGCCCGGTCGTGGGAGGACGGCTGCTAGTCTGGCCCCTCAGGTCTAGAAGGGTAAACTCCTCTCTCCTTCTCACCACCTTTCTTTCAAGGGACCAACCGTAGCCCGAGAGAGCAAAGATTAGAAAGAAACAATCACAGAGCTTCTGGGACCATAACCTTAGCTACTAGGAACCCAGCTCTTCTCTGTGACATCATTTGTCCTTGGACCCAATAAAGTTCATAGGAACGGGAGTAAGCGAGGCTCATCTGTCCCATTCCCTCCCATTTCCACGGGCAGTGGTTACCGTTATGAGGCTTAGAAAGGTCAAGTCTCTCAGCCAATGTCAGACAGCTAGCAAAGGGAGGAAGCAAGGATTTGAACCCAGTCAGTCTGACTAGAATACATGCTTCAAAAAATATGAATGAGAAACCACATGACAAAGTAGTGATGGCATACCGCAGCTTTAGGCCAGAGTCCCTAGACAGGGGTGGCTATCTAAATGCAAATGCATGTTAATTAAATTAAAATAATAAGTCGATTCTTTGGGCTCTGTAGGCACATCCAAGTACACAATAGCCACACGGGGCTAGGGACTGCTGTATTGGACAGCACGGATATAGAACATTTCCATCAGCACAGAAAGTTCGGTTGGACAGCACTGTGTGTTTTATTTATTTATTTTAAAGATTTATTTATTTTAGCGGGAGAGAGAGCAGGGGAGAAGGGGCAGAGGAAGAGGGAGAGAGAATCTCAAGCAGACTCATACCGAGTGAGAGGCTTGATGCGGGGCTTGATCTCACAACCCATGAGGTCATGACCTGAGCGAAACCGAGAGTCGGACACTTAACTGAGCCACCCACATGCCCAGCACTGTGCATTTTAAATAACCACAGAAACTTAGCTCAGTGTTCCTGTCATTTTTACTAGGACTATGTTAAATTAAAATGAAAACATGCATTAGACATTTCTGGGGAAAAGTCACATTTGCTCCCCTTAAATGGGTGTTGATTTTTTTTTTTTGTCGCTTTGAGGAAATACTCCAGAGAGGAAATTAATAAGTGAAATATTCATTATATCTGTATTAACTCCTCATTAAATTAGTAACTGAGTCACAAAAAAGAAACTCCCTTTTCTAATATCCTTTCTTAGTTCTCAATCTGTTTTCAAAGAGAAATTATTTTTAAAATGCCCTACTCAGAATTATGCCTTTTTTTTTTCCAAATATTTACCAAGGAGAACACTTAACTTAGAGAATAAGTTACTAAGACAAGTTGGATCCATTCACTTCAAGGAATTGGAGCCCCTTGGAACACACTAGAGGAATCACGGAATCGTAAAGTGTCGGAGCCAGAGCAGATCTGAGAAAACATTTTATCTACATTTGTGGTTAGAGACTGAGATTGGGAGTGCAGGTTCACAGCTAGTTAGTAGCAGAACCGGGACTAGGGATCACTGGTGCTTTCCTTTTGGAAACCTGGTCAGAACAGTGAATGCCCTTTGGCTGTAGTACTTTGAACAAGCCAGCATGTTTGGGGAGTCTATTATACCCCATATGGGGTTCAGCCACATCATGTAACTTCCATAGATGGTGATTGTCAAATTCCTGACACAACATAAAGCTACAAACAGCCCTTTCTATTCACCGGGTCCCAGTGTCTTTGAAAACATTGAGATAGCCACTTCTGTCCTTCAAGATTTTCAGCTGCTTTCTTCAAAGGAGGCAGAAGTTCAAAGGAAAGTAGCAATGTGGAGGCCCATTGTTTAGGCACAAGCTGGCCGGCTTGCCAAGGCCTCAAGGGAGTTGGGGTTGCCGTCCCTGTCAACTTGATTAGGCCTTCAAACAGCCTTTCCCAAAATAATCCTTGTGAAGGTCTCATTCTGGAACAAGGAGAGTACCTTTTTGCCTGCCTTCAGTGCCTTCTGTCTGTTCTCTTCTTAGTGCCTTGCTCTGTCTCCTCTACAGTGCAGAAGACATTGGATATTTATGAGGAAAACCCCAAGACTTTAATAGTCACCCAAATTTGTGTATATCCCTAAAGCATAATATTTTAATTGATTTAGCATTGGGGTCAGGCAACAAGTGCCTATATTATAGGATTGTTGCAGGATTAAATACAATCCTTTATTAAGTGAGTTAGAGATTCTGGGTTTATTAATTTCTGAAGGGACTTTCTGTCACTAGAAAAACATACTAGCCAAGTAGTGCTTCTCCCCCAAATAGAAAATTACTTCAGCAAAAACCCTTTAGACTCAGCAGGTAAGATGTAGAGTCTTATGTTACATCCGCCAATACCAGGAGAATGGGGAAGTCTCTTTTGTGCCCTTTTTCTTGTATGAAGTCTTATATTGCTGTTAGACAGGTGGATGGGAGGAAGAAAATTCCCAGGCCCTGAAGCGTGACGACTGGACCCAAATAATGACACTATAAAGTCCTCTATTAGCAGTCTGTTGTCTTGTTCCCAAATTATCCAAAAGCGTTATGGCTCAAAATAATAAACACTAGCTCAAAATCCAGGTGGCTCAGGAATCCAGGTGGTTCCACCTCAGGGTCTCTTATGGGGTTGCAATCAAGATGTTGGCTGGGACTGTGGTCATCTGAAGGCTTAACTCTGGTAGGTTCACTTCCAAGATGGTGCACTGACATAGCTGCTGGCAGAAGGCCTCAGTTCTCACTACCGGATCCTCCATAGTGCTTGAGTGTTCTGATGACAGGAGCAGTAAACCATGAGAGACAGCGAGAGCAAGGAGGGTACTGCCATGCTGGCACCACGGAGTCTCAGAAGTCACACAAGGTCACTTTCGCCATATTCTGTGATTTACAAGTGAATCGTTAAGTCTAGCCCTCACTAAGGCAGGGGTGGAGGGGGTGGAGGTGGGGATTAGTCTCCACCTTTTGAAGCAGAGAAATGTCAAAGAACGTGTGGCCTTATTTAAAAACTGCCACAGGACCCCCACCGAGTGGCTCAGCCCTTGGCCTTCTTGCGGCCCGCTTGTCAGCTTCCTACCTGCCAGATCTGAATGATTATCAATGCTTACTTAGGCTGCTCGTGTATAAAGGGCTCTGCAAAATTGGGTAGAAACAACTTCAAATGGCATAATAAGCTTTGCATTGCTTTTTCATTCTCCTTTGGTTATAGGTTTTCCCTGGAATGCACATATCCACAAACTCTACGTTTTAAAATTCCCTTTACGGGCCGTTACTAATCTAGAACTTACGGTGATTGAGACAGGGTGGGATTATAAAATGACTTTGTCCATAAGAACAAATAGTGTGTAAATGAGATCTGAGAAGCGGTGTTTATATACTTTAATGAGGTCATTGCTGCTTTTAGGCACTTTATGGCCAAACTTTCTATTTAATTGAATTGCAGAGGCCAGATTTAAGCTGACACATAGAAATGTTAATTTAAAAAATTAATCTTCTTGTGCGCTAGAGCTGAGGGAAAGACAATGCAGCCTTCAGTGTGTGCCACGTACACAACCATGTTTTGAGCAAAGTGGACCAGCTATTTTTTTAAAGGCTGTTTTTCTTTGTTTTCGCAAAAATTCTGTGAAAAATTTTAAGCATGCAGAAAAATTGGAAGAATAGCACAATAAATATTTGTATGTCCTCCACTTAGATTTGATCATATTGACATTTGACCATATCTACTGCTCTTTTTCTTTCTCTCTCTAAACATATAAATAGATTCATATATATGTATATATGCACGCACATAAATTATGCAAAAATATTGCCTTTTTGTTGCTGAGCCATTTGAACGTAAGTTGCAAATATCATGACACTTCACCCCTAAATACATCTCCCAAGAAATTTCCCCAATGGATATGTGAAAAAGACACAGAAGTTGGCTTGAAAGTGTTGCTACTGACAAAATCAGGAAAAATTTGAGCATCAAAATAAATAATGAAAATAAAAGACTGTTGAAAAAAATAAGAAACCATGAGCCCATATGGATACAAATAAGTAAATGAAGGGCGAAAGGAGAAAAAGCTTATCCTAATAATTGGAGGCCAACTATTATCATCAAAATAATAATTGATTTAGGCAAGAATTGATTAATACAAAAATTAGTAGGTGAAAGGTTAAGGATTGTATTTATTTCCTATTGCTGTAAGAAACGAGCACAAATTTTGTGACTTAAAAACTCCACAAATAGATTATTTTACAATTCTGTAGGTTAGAAGTCCAACACAGATCTCACTGGGTCAGCAGGGTGGGGTTCCTTTGTGGAGAACTAGAGATGCCCTTTCCTTGCTGTCTCCAGCCTCTAGCTGTATTAATTAAGCCTTTTTGTTTTCTGTATTTCTGATGCTTTGACATCTGGGGGACTTGCTGACCTTGGAGGGCCTGCCCCTCCCAGGCCTAGCCAATTCCTAGAGATGGTAAACTAGCCTGCAAATGGGCCTTTCATATGCAATCTAGAGCCCTCACCTCCAACCCCCTCCTTTATTAAGCTTTTATAGCCTCAGGCCACTATTCATTCCCCAGCCCTAATCATGCTAAGGCCTCTCCAGGGTCAGCAAAGCCTGAGGATGTCAAAGCATCAGAAACCTGGAACGAACACACACACACACACACACACACACACACACACACACACACACCCCAGAGTAGGTAGTACCTGGTCTTCCAAGCTCGCTCCCTCACACGGCTGGTGGTCTGAGGCCTCTGTTCCTCTGCAGGTGGACTCTTCATAGGTCTTAAAAATCAGCCTTTTCTCAAGAAGACTCAAATGGGAACAGCTAAAATGCAGCACCTTGAGTGAAGGGCACACTGACGTGTCAGCAACTGACGCCACACCCTGCCATCAAAGCAGGTTCTGATAGACTAGAGAGGTGACAAGGCCCGCGGCCTTGAAGGGGAGGAAAAGTTTGAGGAAAACAAGGGAGATTGATGTCTGCTTCACTATTTTGCTCAGGGCTCCATCTGTCATCCCTTGAATGTACTAGAACATAATAAATTGCTTATTTTAAAATTAAAATTATATAGCCTTTCTTCCTATTAATCTAGATTGTCAAGATGTCCCGATATTAGCATCATGCTTCGTGATGAAGCAGTCACTCATTCCATCAAGTACTGACTGAGCGCACATCCCGTGCTGTGCGCTGTGATGAGTGTTGGAGATAAAACAGTGGAGAGACAAATACGGCCCCGTCTTTCATGAAGCTTACCTTATACTCTAGTAGGGAAGCCCGGAAATCAAGTACCATACAAATAGGTGTAAGACTAACGCACTGACAGATAAGGACTTGGTGGGGGTGGGGGGCGACACGGACCCGACAACGACAGGGTTCTCTGAAGGAAGTTAGCAGGGTGAATGTTAGATGGTGGCCTCCAGAACCACATCTCCTTTACTTTGTTGAAGCCACCAAGGATGACAGCATTATGGGGTGGAGATGAAGCCTGTGAGCATGGTGCAAAAAATGTGCCATGAATGATGGGGAACCATCAGGAGGTCAGTACCAGAGACTGAAGTTGGTACAGAGGTGAAATGGCATGAGCCGGAAAGAAGTTTCACCTTGTTTTTCATGAGAGTACAGAGGAGAATGGCCAGGAAAAGATAAGAAAGAACAAGAGGGAAAAGGAATTTTGAAAAAACAAATACAAATTTTGTAATTTTCTAAAAATGCCTGTGGCCTCCCCCCTCCCTCACTGGAGAGTTGACAGTGTCAATCTGATTTGTGGAAGGACTCAAGGTTTTGCAACATAGCATTCAGAAGCTCTTTGTTAATGATTCTACCCATCTTGGCCCACCCTTCCTACGACATTATGCTTTGCCTCTCCTCCCAGTAAGTGTTTCTGAACTAGACATTTTCCAGTGCAGAGTGACACTCATAATTCTAGCACCTTCTAATGCACAGTTTGTTCACCATTTCAGTGTACTTCTTTCAACAACAGATTTGCTTTCAGAATAGCAGCCTTAAGAAACAGCCAGCACAATATAAGGTTCATCAGAGAGCGTATTTCTCAACAGCCCACTCGTATTTCATGAATCATAGAGCAATTGTTATAACTAATTTGCTCAGAAAGTTTCATGTTATTTTCAATCCAATTATTTTGTTGATAAAAGTAAGATGGTGAATGGTTTCTTTCCTTTAAACTTGTTAAAAAACAAAAACCCAAACCAAAGCGCATACTAATGTCAAAGAACAAAAATTCAGCTAAGTAAATTTAAAGATCTAATTGGCTTTATCCGTGATTCATGAATGGGGCTGTATCCTACCTATCAAATACAAGGGAGCTCCTAAGAGTTGTACAAAATGGAATGCTTTTATAGGCAGAAAGGAGGTGGAACAAGGAAGTTATTAGCAACTAACAGAAAAGGGTTGTTTCAAACAGGCTCACCTTCCCTTGGGGGGAAGGGCAGGGGGTCTTATCAAGCAGATGACCTCACTAGCACTCATCCGGAAATTCCAGACCTATTGTTTAAATTGCCCTTCTGGAAGAGGCTGAAACTACAGTTAGGTTAGGTGTTAGGTCTTGGTGGTGGGGCTTAACATGAGTGACTCAATTTGGGACCTGTTGTTTCTTTTTTAACACTAGCTTATTAAAATAGTGAAATTTGTGGTATATTACATTCACTTGATGGAAATTATCATTTAAGAAACTAAATTAGCCTCTCTACCTGGTGAGAGAAAACACTTGAATTTAAGGGCCTGTAGCAGGAATTTGGCTAGACTAAATTCACCCCTTGGCCTCCTTTTTCAGTGAATCTACTATCCCTACCTAACTTGATAATATGTAATTCAAACATGGACGCAAAGGCAGTTGGAACTTTCAAGGAAGCAAGTAACTTGTTAATGACCAGAATACCTGCTTTTGTACTCTCTCACCCTTCTGCCTTGCAGGAAACTCTTACATTACCTTCTTCAGGTTTTTTAAAGTATTTGTGAGAATGGCTATTCTATAAAACAAAGATAGTAATAGATAAGGAGTTTAAATTGCAGAAAAAGAGGATTGAATTTTTGAAGGGAACATTGGAAAATAAAAGCCTATCCTGTTATCTAGTCTTTGGAAACAAAAAATAAGTAGGCAGAATCTTGCATAATCCTTATTAGATCCCATGAGTTACAAATATATCATTAGCACAGGGGCGCCTGGGTGGCTCAGGCGTTAAGCGTCTGCCTTCGGCTCAGGGCGTGATCCCGGTGTTCTGGGATCCAGCCCCGCATCAGGCTCCTCCGCTGGGAGCCTGCTTCTTCCTCTCCCACTCCCCCTGCTTGTGTTCCCTCTCTCGCTGGCTGTCTCTCTATGTCAAATAAATAAATAAAATCTTTAAAAAACAAACAAACAAAACAAATATATCATTAGCACAGATTGATATGAAAGAATAGTTATGTTTATGGATATATAGGAAGAGATGGTCTTGTAGAACTATAGATTGAAACACTCACTGAATATTCCTGGAAGCCTGTTAAAATAAGTTAAAGGATCAATGACACAGGGTTAAAGGGTTAAAAGGTATGGCTTGTAAAGATATGACAGAGAGAGTAAACAACCAAATTTTTAAAAAGCAGATAGAGCCTCCTGTAAGATTATGGAGACTGTTCTGATTAGCCTCTTGCATTCATGTTGGAAATAATCCAGAAGTGTTGAGTCAAGAGTTTCCTATTGTGAAGGGAAGAGATGACCATTGACTTGTACCTTGTGACTCAAGAACCCAAAGGTTCTTGGGGTGCCTGGGTGGTTTAGTCGGTTGAGCATATGACTCTTGATTTCAGTTCAGGTCATGATCTCAGGGTCCTGGGATTGAGCCCCATGTCAGGTTCCATGCTCAGCAGGGTTCTGCTTGAGGATTTCTCTCCATCTCTATCTGTCCCTCCCCTCGCTTGCATTCTCCTTCTCTCTCTCTAAAATAAATGAATCTTGTGCCCAAGAACTTTTTCAGCATCCAAGAGTACATAAATGAACACCCTATGATACAAGTTAAAAAAAATAAATAAAAATAAACAAGGCCATGGAAAGAAGTAAACCACCATTTGGCAATGTCTCAAGCCTGCAACCTAATACCTCCAACCCCATTCCAAAAGTAGAGTTGAGAGACCACAGATACTACAGGCCTGGATGATTTAGTATGCATGTCTGCAAAGAATTACCATATGACTGTCAAAGACTGCTTGCCCAGAGGCATGCAGCAGCACTGGGCTCTGACCATTGCTGGAAATGAGTCAGGGGTCAGGCTTTGGGGGCCAAGAGGCCTCCACTCTTACTGGAATGCTATGAGTCATGTATTAGTTGGCTGGGTGAGGAGACCACACTGGCCTCGTGCATTCTTATATTTCACACAATCCAGACAGCAACTACCTGACCAAAATACCAGCAAGACCCACAAGAGATAAGAAGGGGAAATTATTTAAATGTTCAGCCACAGAAGGAAAAGCTTGAACCTTTTTAAACCTCAAAACCAAGAACAGAAACCTAAAACAATTTTCTACCAGAGGACTTTTAGAAGACCAGTAATGTCTGTGCCCTCCAAAGCGTATTTAAGAAACTGTTTGAGTGGTGTTAAATTGATTTCCCCCCATTTAAATACTGTCTTAAAAAAAAAAAAGACAAACCAAAAAACATACTCTTAAATATAGAGAACAAACTGATGGTGACCAGAGGGGACATGGGTGGGGGGATGGGTGCAAAAGGTAAAGGAGATTAAGAGCACGCTTATAATGATGAGCACTGAGTAGAGCACTGTTGAATCACTATATTGTACACTGAAGCTAATGTAACACTGCGTGGTAAGTATACTGGAATGAAAATAAAATAAAATAAATAAATAATGAAAGAAACACAGGCAGACAATCTTTAAAAGACCTGCCTGAGTACCTGTCCAGAGTGGAAAGAACAAAAGTCTTATGTCTTGAATATGTTGAAGTCCCATCTTGAGAACCCCTAGCTATGTGACTGCGTCCATTATGATTAGGTCAGTTTATTTCAAGATAGCACCCAGAGTTTATCTGCTTATACTGAAAAGTCTGGAGGTGGTCAATCCAGTCTGGTGTGGTGGCTTAGCAAAGTCACTGGGCAGAGTCCTCACTGCTTCACCACTCATATAAACTTGACTTTCATCCTCAATGTCACAAGATGGTTGCTTTAGTTGCTGTCTCCCATCCACATTCTAGGGGAGAAGAAGGTAAAAGGAAGAAGGCAAAAAGAGGCACAGCCCATCCCTTTTCAAAGAGCCTCTCTGGAAATGCCACCCAGCAGCTTTCAGACTGGCCAGAATTCAGTCATATGGCCACACCGCGCTGAGAAATATACTCTTTTATTTGGGATGACATCCTGAAAAAGATCAGGACTCTGACTAAAGAAGAAGGGAAGAATGAATATTGGGTAGGCAACAAGCCATAGGAGAGTGACATTTAGAGCTATTAACGTCTCTGAGTCTGTGGCCTCATTTATAAAATGGGTATACAGTGCCTACCGTACATGGCTGGTGAGGTGAAAAACACCACACAAATATCAGCTGTTAATAGCCTCCCGAAACCTAACTCAGAATCATCAGCCTTTGAGTATACATTCAGCATTACTCCACTTTCCAGAAAAATCAAGTCCCCAGTCAGAGAAAGTGCAGACTGCTTTGCTTTGCTGCTTTATCCTAGTCCTAGTAACTGGACATCTGTTCATTTAATTCCTTTCTTAACGGAATAATTTTAGGAAATGGCTCTGGCTTCGTTCTGTCTTCCTAGCTCTCTAGTTCCTCTGTGACGAGGCCCAGCCATGCTCTTCCCCTCTTCCCACTACATTGCCATCTACCTTCACAACCCCATGATTTCTCACATTGTACGCAAATCCTTTCGGTGGCTTCCGGAACATCTCAAGTCTCCATAGGATCATTACTTTCTCACCTTGCATCTTGTTGAATTGCCTGGGAAACTGGACACCAGAATTTAGTAAACATTTGCGATGCGACTGTGTATTTCCAAGTAGGGTCCATTACCTTGGTTCCTACTTAGTAGTCGTAGTAGTAGGAAGTAGGAACCAGGGTAGTGGACCCTACTTAGACATGTGTTAATGACAAGGAGTGTGCTTTATTCATCACCATCTATCCACCAGGTGTTCTCATAAAGATCCACCTACGCATTTTTTAAAGACATTCTCATTTAAATTCTTTAATATTTTGTTAGATATGCTCTTTAGGCATTCTATGCAGTGTTAAGAATAAGTTAATATCTTACAGATGTTAAAATTTTAGTTTAAGGGATAAGTGAATTGTTTCTGAATTTAAATAGTGCATTCAAGAACTTCCAGGCTATAAGTAGTAGGCTAAGACCTATAGCTACTTTCTGTTTCTAAATCCATGCACTTTTTTCCTAGAACAAAAATGCTTGACTCCCATTAAAGTGAATGTGAATTGCACTGCTCTATTTTATGATGCATTGAAAAAATTCAAGGTCTAAAACTTAGGGGTTATAAAATCTGCTTCTATCATGATAAACCATACTATTGGCACCCATAATGTCACACATTGAAATAAAGGGGTGGGAGTGAGGGAAAATTCCATGCTAGTCATTAACTTATAAGACTTTATCTTACTCTAGTCTATTTGATACAAGACAGGTCAATCAATCTTGACTGTAATGAAAAATCTTACATGTCTAAGAATAGGTATATTGCCCAGACCATGTTTTCCTAAAATATTATTTCCTGTAGGTATAAGAACAGAGACATTTGAAATGTTAAAAGATTTGATAATTATTGGTGAAATTTAAACCACCGAGGTTAAAATAACTGTTTCGTATAAGCATGTCTTGCAGGCCAGCGTGCAAGGTTGGTATATTGATGAGGAAAGAAGGGTCTAACTGAATCCGGCCAGACATCTAGATAGGATGGTAAGGTGTAGGCAGAGAGGATTGACTGCACAAATGCCCGGAGCTTAGTGGATTGATTGAAAAGGTCAGCATATTAGCAGGTGCCTCAAGCCTTCTCATCCATTCACCCAAAATATTGAGTGTAACCAGGGAAACCAAGGAGAAAATGTAAAGCTCTTAAACAATGAAATGGCTTTTGTCTTCCTGAGATGAGACAGGAACATCTGTCTCCATCCTCCATCCCTGGAGTGTTGTCACCAAAGCCCTAGGATTCTTAACTGGGATGGCTATCACTGCATGAAAAATGAGAAGTCCATTAAGGAGCACAGCTAAAATGTGAAAGCTTGCTGAAGGCTCACTGGCACACATAATCAAATGAATCACCTGGTCACAGAAATAGTGAAATCTTTAGAGCTAAAAATACAAGAATTTACAGATAATGACCACCTAATAAGGTTAATATTATATAAAACATATATAGTGCCTTACAAATTAACTATATTTATCCAGGTATATGGAGCTGCCTGTGGATAGCAATTTATGGCCAAGCAGTCTTGGCCAGACAACTCCATTGAGTGGGCAAAGGGTATGGCCCTTGGCCTCCCCAGTCTGTGTGATCTCTTACAGACCAGAGAGACTAACAAGAGACTGCTGGATCCAAGACATGGCTTTGTTAGTTTAAGGATGGGGAAGGCTTCCTTCCCTTGCCCCAACCTCCCTGAGGTTCTGAAGACCTCATTTTTGAAGGAACGAGCAGACTGGAACATGGAACCACACCACTCCCCAGGCCTTCCGTCTTTCATTTCTGTTGCCTGGATTACTCTGTCCTCTGCTCCTCTTTAATTAGGAGGTTTTACTCAGATGAAGTCCAAGGACATAAGTTTGGGGATCCCTAAGTTCTCAATGGGAATCATTAAATTTTGTTCATTTCCAACTTTGTCTTAAAAATACAACACAAGCATATTCTGGGTTATCTGGTCAACCATCCTAAAATCATGTAGTGCCATACAATTTCAAGGCCCACCTTTGCATTTCTTCTGATGATTGCCTTGATGCCGAGCGGTCTGTTTATGTGACATGTTTGACTTTTAATGCAGGGTTTTCCAAACTAGGGTTAGCACAGACATCTGCAGACCTCATCTTGGGATCTGAAAATCCTCAAAATTCCACCCTCACTGTTCATCCTCTCAGCCCTTGAGTGTTTTGTCTTAGGCAGCTATTTGAGTTAATATGATCCCCATGGAAAATTTTTAATGTCTAATTAATGTCTGTCAACTTCATCTCTCACATGAAGATGCTCATTTTCTTGACTGACACTGTGTCTTCAGTGGTTTTTTTTTTCTTTTTTTTTTTTCATTGTACTGCATTTAATATGCTATAAATTTTGAAAGCTCATTATGGCCAGATTAGGGCATTGATGATCGGAGTTGGAGATGCCACATGTGAGAGGGAGAAAGACAGTGGAGGGATATGCTGTTCTTGTCTGCTTAAGAGGAAGAGGACAGCACAAGAGGAATCAGTGATGTTCTGTCACATTTACGATTGATACAGAAAGTGATGTGAAGGGAGAAAAAGAGCATGGATTTCGGAGTCACCCAGATAATCACGTGACTGGGGTCAAATGCTTGGCTTTTTCAAGTCTTGATTCCTTAATCAAAATAATGGGAATAAAAATACTAATTCCTCTTCAATGGATGGCGCTAGAACTAAATGTACATATTTTAAAAAATAAGAACATCGACTCTTACATTGCAGGCAAAAAATTCAAGATGAATCATAAATGTAAGTGCTAAAATTATAAAGCTTCTTTTTAAAAAGATTTTATTTATTTATGCATACAAGTTGGGGGGAGGGGCAGCAGGAGAGGGAGAAGGAGAAGCAGACTCCCCCCTCAGCAGGGAGCCCAACTCCGGGCTCCATCCCAGGACCCCAAGATCATGATCTGAGCTGAAGGCTTGACACTTAACCCACTGAGCCACCCAGGCGCCCTTAAAATTATAAAGCTTCTATAGTAAACACAGAAGAATATCTTTGTAGCCTTAAGATAGGTAAAGATCTTGTCGAGAGGGCACAAAAGGTTTGAACCATAAGAGGAAATATTGATAAATTGGACTTCATCAAAATTAAAGATTTCTGCTTTTCCAAGGACACTTGACATCTCAGTGAGGTTACATCTCAGTAAAATTATCCCTTTAGATACCTTACATCATGCAAAACTACAAAGGTAACTATAAGGTATCTCCCCAGGACAAAGCCAGTGAGGAGTGAGGCTAACGACCTGGAAGTTTGGCTTTGGGACTGTTGAAAGGAAGACAATAGGTTGGAGCAGCAGAGATGGGGGTGATGGCGTTCCTTCCTGTTGTAATGAGAAACAAGTATTTACTTTCAGTTTTACAAAACCATTTTCATGTCACATTTTCTGAACATGCTGTGTGCGTCATTGCTACAGCAGAGGGGGTAAATGAAGTGAAATATTTCTGAGAACAAAGTGAACCACCTGTGGGCAGCTCAGAAGCAGCCAGTTGAATACTACATGAGGCAGGATGAGGGTTAAGCTTGTGGCAAAGTTCCAAAATGAAATTACTGAAATAGGCATACCTAATTATCCCCATAAAATAACACTCTCAAGGAAGTCTAAAACAGTTACAGTAGACAGTTACATATTAAAAATTCCATAATGCTTCCTGAAATATGATTTTGTTTTGATGTATCTCTTTTTTTAAGGCTCTAAATAATTAAAATGTTTCTATGTTATTTGGGAGCACAGAGTGGCAATAATGATTGTTTAGCCCATGTTCTCCTGTTTGCAAAAGACCATGACCATATTAGTGAAACCGATGTAGAAATTGGTTGGGGTTCAAAGCCAATGGCCAAGAAAGAATTCTTGAGACGTCTTTGGTGCAAAAAGGTGGTTTTATTAAAGCACAGGGACAGGACCCGTGGGCAGAAAGAGCTCCACGGGGGTTGTGAGGGGTGGCCCCTCCATTATACACTTTCAAGTTGTAAGTGTATAGGGAGGGAGAGCATAAGTCTCTAAGGAATTTTGGCAGCAAGGTTTCCAGGACCTTGAGGGGACTAGCTATTGTTGGGAAAAGGTCGTTTATTATTGGCTATAAAACCTGAGTCATGAAATCCTTCAGATGAGTATTGGTGGGTCATATGCTAGGGGATGATTGCCAACATATATCTTGTGGGGGTAGAGATCAAGGAAGTTTCCAAAGGAATTTTTGTATGTTAAACTGGACTCACTGATCCTGGGGGTTTGGGATAATGTTAAGCTAAGATTGTCTTTTGCTCTTAGCAAAGTATTAACATTGAGGCAGCTGAGCAACCAGAAGAAGGTTGCTCAGCCTGTTTCAAGGACTTGTCAGTGGGCTGGAGGAAGTAAAGAAATCTAATGATTTTTCTTTTGCCTTTGTTTCCCACATCAAAACCATCTCATGGATTTGTTGATTGCATGTTAGACAAAGTGGCAAGGTCAATGCCAAGTTTCAGTGGATGATCTTTCTTTTATTATTGTTTTCCGTATTCCCGTCCAGTAAAAGGCATCCAAGGGTATAGTTTAGGTTGGATTCTAGCAGTAATTGGTAAACTTTTTCTGTAAAGGGCCAGACAGTAAATATTTTATTTAGGCTTTGCACACCGTATGGTCTCTGTCACAACTACTCCTGTTGTAGCACGAAAGCAGATATAGATAATACATAAACAAATGGGCATGTTGTGTTTCAATAAAACTTTATGAGCACTGAATTGAATTTCATGTAATTTTCACATGTCCTGGAATATTCTTTATTTTTTTCAACCATTTCATCATGTTAAAACCATTCTAAGCTAGAGAGCAATACATAAACAAGTGACTGCCCAGATGTGGCCCAAGGAAGGTAGTTTCCTGATCCCGAGAGTACCTGAGACTTTTACTAAGTCATTTAACTTTCCTGAGACTTAATTTCTTTATCTGCGCAACTTGGGCTATCAGATATCCCTTAGAATGTTTCTGAGGATTAAGTGAATAAGATATGAAGAGGTTCTGTGTGTGCTGAAGAGCACTTTAAAATTAAATATTAATCTATTTATTAAGTAGCATACATTTATTATATTTATATATTGGATGTTGTTATACACACGATTAGCCATAGTACCATTATCATATCATCTAAGAGAAACACGATGAGAAAGACTGGCAGTGGACAGCCTGATGCAAAAGTACCTTCAATAAAATGGAACTTCTTCCTTGTTTTTATTAAATATATTTGACACGTCGCATTGTGTAAGTTTGGAATTTCACTTTTAACGAAAGAAAGCTTGAACTCTGACTCTCCCTGTTTCTCCTTTCTCTCTCTTGGTTGGGTGGATACAATGATAAATCATTTGGAGAGTGGGGCGAGAGGGAAGAATGGGTAGGGCGCCCCCGGGTAGCTCAGTTCGGCAAGCATTGGACCCTTGCTCTCGGGGCTTGATCTCAAGGTCGTGAGTTCAAGCCCCACAGTGGGCTCCAGGCTGCGCATAGTGCCTACTTAAAAAAAAAAAAAAAAAGTGAAGAATGGGTAAAAATGGAGTTAAATTCCTGTTTGAAACCTCTTGCTCACCTATTAAAGCTGCAGTTTCTCCCAGAGTTCTTTGAGGTAAGAAAGACCATCTGTTCTGGAGGACTCGGGCCTATACCTGCCTCAAGGCAGAATAAGGTGATCTCTTAGCGCCTTTCTCCAGTCAATGGTAGACAGGGCCAGCTACTAACTACAATTAAACTTAAATTGCTTACCACTGATGAGGTCACTGCAAATACTGCTCCTCCTTCTATAATTTCTGTTTGGGGAATATCCAAACAAAAGAATAAGCTCTTGTTCAAAATCTTCCACGTGTTAATTTTTGAAGACCTAGTTTTCAAATTATTAGAATGTAGCTAGATAGAAACTTACCAGCCTCCTCCCTCACCTTCTATTCTCTTAATCCTCTCACTCAGTGGTGCCAACACAACCGAGAGCAGTGCAATGACTGTAATCCACAGGAGCACCTGGGGCCTTGAACATTGTAGGAACTTAATCACATGAAGTTTTTACTAAGAACTGGGGTGTTTTCTCAGGTTTTATTTATTTAAGTAATCTCAACGCCCAACGTAGGGTTCGAACTCACAACCCTGAGATCGAGTCGCACACCAACCAGGCGCCCCAAGAATTGTTTTTAATGAAGTCATTATTTCAGATTGAATAAATAATACTGAATAAATAATTTTAGAGTCATGTGGACCCACAGTTGGTATCACTACCCTTTTCCTGGCCTCTGTTTCCTCCTGTCATCAGCTATAGAAGCTACTTAAGCCAGAATCACTAGAACTGTTTTGCAATTTAAAATAAGCCTATAGGCCTTGGTCTCCCACCAACAGTCTAGACAGAGATGGATATGGAAGCCTCCAGCAAGAACTTCTTCAGTTGTTCATTGTACTATATTGAGTAAACCACACAAATGAAATCTTGATTTCAATGATTTTTCTTATCTATATACTATTGCTTTTAACTATTTTTAAACTATTTTAACTATTTAACTATTTTAACTAGTTAACTATTTTAACTATTGCTGATATCATTTTACAACTAGAAAGTGGATTAAACCTTTTTAAATGGCATGAGTTCACTCTAGCTTTAGAGTTAGCATTTTTTTACACATTGGCTTTGGAGCAGGGGTTTTCATAACGTGCATTTCCACATCAGCTAATACCATTCAAGACAAGATCATCAAACCTACAAGTGGCAACTGGTTAGTATGAGACTGAGAACAACCATAGGAACCACTTTAAGGACTTATATTTGAGGTGGATGTAAATAAAGGGGGGAAAGGGTTCAGGCTTGTGGCAGGTGCAGATCTGATCTTCAACAATATAAACATTAGGCTCTTTATTGTAGTGCCTCCCGATCCGCCCTTATACTTCCCAGGGGAGCCCCTGAGCTGAGCATGGGCACGGTAAAATTCTCAAAAATGTTAAAATCTATTTCAGTCCACTTCAATTTAAAATATATGAGAAATGGTATAGATTAGACCTTACTCATTTGGGATTGCCTTTCATGGAACGTTGAGCCCCTCCATGAGAGCCATGGAGAATTCCCACCCAGGGGAACAACAGTTCTTTTTTTTTTTTTTTAAGATTTTATTTATTTATTCGACAGAGATAGAGACAGCCAGCGAGAGAGGGAACACAAGCAGGGGGAGTGGGAGAGGAAGAAGCAGGCTCATACCGGAGGAGCCTGATGTGGGGCTCGATCCCATAACGCCGGGATCACGCCCTGAGCCGAAGGCAGATGCTTAACCACTGTGCCACCCAGGCGCCCCATGGGAATAACAGTTCTTAACTTCTCACCCAGCTTTTATTGGGTGCTAAGCTCTGTGCCAGGGGCTTTATATCCAGTACCTACTGCAGAAACAGAGGCTCATATATGGGTGATTGTTATGTCATTCCTTATATTTTTAATTAACATAATAGCCAAAATATTCATCAACTCGTGAATAACTAAACAAAATATGATACCTCCATGTAATGGAATATTATTCAGCCACAAAAAAGAATGAAGTACTGATATGTGCTACTACATGAATGAACCTTGAAAACATTACACGAAGTGAAAGAACCCAGGCTCGAAAGGTCACATGTTCTTTGCCAGGGGATAGAGTGGAATGGGTTAGGGAGAAATGGGAGTGACTGCTAGTAAGTACTGGGTTTCTTTGGGGGGTGGTGAAAATATTCTAAAATTGGTGATGGTTGCCCAACTCTGAATTTACTAAAATACATTGAATTGTACACATGACATGGGTGAATAGTTTGGTGTTTAAATCACATCCCACTAAAGCTGTTATTAACACACAGACTGGGAGTTGGAGTTGGAGTTCGAGGTGGAAGGGCCTGAATGCCACGGAGAGCCATTTGGACTCTACTGTGGTCCATGGGCAGCCATCAGTATTTTCAAGGAGCAGGGTCACGTGATCGGATGTTTATTTTAGAAAAACACTGTTCTGGTGGCATGTCTGATGGATGGAAACAAGGAAAACCTGACATAGAAAGAGCAATGAGAATCTGCCAGATTTGTAGAGAATTTGTAATAATGTTCCTTGTCCTTTGTTCTCATGGTAGTCTTCCCTCCACATCAAGAAGGTAAACCCTTATCACTTCATTAGCCCAGAGAAGTATCTGCTGCAGGGTCAAGAGCAGAATTGTTTGGTGACAACTCTCTGAAGAGCTCCACCTCCTTGTTAACACTTGGCTTTATCTTTATTTGATTCTAGGCATCCGTGTGGGTGGGAAGTGGTATCTCATTGTGGTTTTGTCTGGTCTTTCCCTAATGACCAGTGATGCCAAGCATCTTTTCCTGTGCTTATTGGCCATTTATCTATCCTCACCCTCCCTCTTGCTGAATTAGCAGTTTTGCAGTTAGAGATTGATTCCTTTGCCCTCTCAAAGTGGAAATATATAATCCTAGTGGTTCTCAAGCCAGGCAGTTCTGTGCCTCCCCCCCAAGAAGGGTTGCCAAGTAAGATAAAGATGCCCACTAAAATGTGAATTTCAAATACGTGGCAAATAATTTTTCAGTATACAAATGCCCTGAGAGGGAGCAAAGTATGCCACCCCAGGGTATGCTACTTTAGCATATTGATGAGTTTGAATTAAAGGTATTTAAGAAACAGCCAGTGCAGGAAGGACACACTAATGTTCCTTTGTCCCCCTGAAAGCAGGAAATAAATCCCCAAGTAAAAGGTACCTCCAGGAGGGTAGAGGCAACCTTATCACCAGAGAAAGAGAGGCGAGGCCAAGAAGGTTGTGTAAACAAACCTTGCTGCTTCACCAGTTTATTACTCTTGGCCCAAGCCCCTTTGTTGTGTCAATTCTTCACATATTGTTTCTTTGTCTAAAAGGCATAAAAGCTGCCTGCTTTGGCCACTTCTTTGAGTTCTATTTTTATGAGCTCCCATACATACATATTTTCTCTTGTTAATCTGTCTTGGGTCACTTTAATGATTAGACCAGCCCAAGGAGCTGGAAGGGAAAAATGAAAAGTTTTCATTCCCTACAGTCCCAAATATTGCATAGGACATACATACACTAAGAAGTTATTCATTGCTTATCTGAAGCTCAAATCGAACTGTGCATCCTATATTTTTATTTACTAAATCTGGAACTTTATCCCAAGGAGACATTTTGCAATGTCTGGAGACGTTTTTTGGTTGTCACAACTCAGAGGGGGTCGGAGGGGGGCGTGCGGGGTGGGTGGAGGAGAGCTGCCAGTGAGCGGAGGCCAGGTTTACTACCAAAGCATCCCACGTGCACAGAGAAGTTTGCAGGGCAGTAACTTGGAGGTTGTTAACCTTGCCTTAACCATTTATTGAGAGCTGACTGTGTGAGATGAACCGTCTACTAGAAGCAGCTCGTGGCCTCGTGACCTCAGGAAAGGGAGGCCCTCTGGAAAAATGAATCAGAGGGGAGATCTGGGCTGAGTAGGTGGGAGATTCAACTGAACTGACTCCCTTTGCAGGGAGGACTAAGATCGGTCCTGGCTGCTCTGACGGGGAGGGGGGGCGACACGTGCAGGGACAGGAGCTCCCTGGCGCCCAC
This sequence comes from Ursus americanus, assembly GCF_024610735.1. Lineage (NCBI taxonomy): Eukaryota > Metazoa > Chordata > Mammalia > Carnivora > Ursidae > Ursus > Ursus americanus. Next base: position 112,947,301 of record NC_142164.1, on the reverse strand, counting down.
AGGCAGGGAGAACCGGGCCTCCTGGGCCACCAGGGAAGCCATCAACAAACAGGCAGAACTCCAAGCACATCATGTTCTGCGTCTGGCGGCTGCTGCCAACCAGAGCAGAGTCCCAGCTGCGGAGCCAAGAAGGAGGGGCAGCGCGGCCGCCCACCCTCACCCCGCCGGGGCCACAGGCATAATGAGGCCCCCACACGGCTCTGTTCCTGTGAAACGAACGAGCTTAATCTGAACTGCAGACAAGCTGAATGAAAGATCGCTTCCCCTTCGCAGTCAGAACTGCCGACGCTGTACATTTTGCCATTGTCCCTCAACTTTCTCTTACCCCAAACGTACATTACAGTGCGTGCCGAGCTAGTGCTGCTCAGATGCCTGCGTGCGGGGGTCACGTCCAGCAATGTCGTGAACGTCAGCTTCTCGCCCCTCCTAGAGCGGAGCTTGATAGGCCTGATGAACCCCAAACCCCAGCACATAGGTTCCTAAAACATTCCTTAAAAATGGCCTCTGCCCGACGCTTTATGTTGAGTTGCCAGTATTTATGCAGTAACCCTATGGTAAACTGGTTCCCTCGAGAAATTCTGTGCGCAGGAGAGGAGCACTTCAGTGATTCAGAGGGTTCCTCCTCAACCGTGTGAGGTTGCCTCAAGCAGTTCTGTCAAAAATAATTTACTTGCTCGGAGCCATCTTCAAGCTCCCAAGATGTCAGACAGTTGTTTCCTTCCAACAACACAAACAAGCACGAGGCTCATCCATCTAGAAAGTGCCTGTGCTACAGAAATTCTTTTGAATGATCTTGGTCTTCTTACTGTGCCTGTGTTTGTGGCTGAGTTTCACTGGGATGTCTGGCTTTTGTTTCACGAATCTGTCCCAGAAAGTGAAGAAGATACCTGAAGTGGTAACTGTGTTTTTGAAAAATAAGTATCAGGTTATATTGCTACTGAGGAATCGAAGAATAATTGATGCCGTGCATGTAATTCTTTTAAGAAAAGAATTCATAATTTCTCCTTTAAGTTTGTTGTTGTCGTCGTCGTTTTTCCTCTACGATACCTGTTTTGTTCCTGGCTGCCTTCGAGGTCCCGTGTCTCTGCAGAATATTTGCATGACAAGTTGGGGGTCCAAGAGGAATCTGATAAAGCAGAAGTTAAACACAATATTGTGCTGTGCCAAACAGGTGGAGCTCTGCCCTTAGAGCTGCTCTTCAGAAGCACGTGATTTGTTTCTAGAGAATGGAAATTTCCGTGGGGCATGAAAGTCCTTACAGGAAACAACTGTCTCTGTTCCCACGGGCTTTCCTTTCGTGACAGCCGCACCCACTTGGTGGAAGGTGGCGCTCAGTCACTTCATACCAGGACTGTATTCAGAGTCGATGTGTGCCCGGTGGGTTCCTGGCTCCGCACGACCACGGATCTTGGCAGTAACTTTCTATCCAGATGAATTCTTCATCCTCTGTACCACTGTTCTCGGACTTGCCAAAAGTAGGAGCACTCCTCATCTGCCCAGATGGCCCCTTTCTCTTATTGCAAAGAAATGGAATACAGCAGACACATGGAAACGAGAGTTGATGGTCCCTCTGTCCCCCGTCACAGTAAGGCCCACGAGTGTGAAGGGCTTGCCCACGCTGCTCTTGCCTCTGCCTGAAGGTGGGATTCGTCCTGGCTTGAATGGCCCCGAAGGGTGTGGGCCTCTGCGCACAGGGGCTGAAGACCCGGCTCGCCAACGCCCCCAGGCAGGTCTGTGGCCCCAGCCAGGCACACCTTATAAAGGCCAGGGGTGGAGGCTCTCCTTCTACTCCTGGGGCCCACAGGTAGACAGATGATTTTGGTTCGATCGCTTGCCTTTCCAGAGACCTTGGGTCAGTAAGCACACGAATCAGTCTCAGTGCACACCAACATCTGCCTCACCAGGAAAGCAGTTCTTGACCCTCTCTGCCCCACGAATCCAGGCGTGTCTGTGCTTCTGTTGCGAAGCGAGAATTTCCTGTCCTTCTAGCTGGACTAGGAATCAAACTGACATGAGACAGATTAATAGGAGAAAATTGAATTTAGTTTTGTACATTTGGGGGATTTACACAGACATGGAAATTCCAAAGACAGTGCGGCAAAATAAGGTCTGTATGTCATCCTGAACTAAGGAGAAGGGCTTAGGCATCTGGGACTTCAGAGGAAGGGAATGTATTTCACAGGGTGATTAGAAGAGCAGAGGTTTGGTAATTAAATGTTTGCCCTGCTACACAGATGGGTCACTCAGATAAAATTTATCTCTGTTAATAACCCTTATTCTAGGAAAGACCCCCCCCCTTTTAGATTCTTCTAGGGAGTTAAGCGAAGGGCAAGTTTCTCTTGAGCCCACAGGATCTTGATACCTTCAGCTCAAAATAGTCTACATGCCAAAGTGGCACATTTTGCAGGGACCTGTCCTGAACCCCTTCACTTTGTAATTTTAAATTGAGTACCATCTCCAAGTGTCAGTGTTTCCAACACCACCCCTGAGCACAGAAGCGTGTGCTTGAGTTGGAATTTGCTTTCTCATTTTATTCCCCCCCCCCCCCGTTCCACCCACAGAAAGCAAAAATAAAAGATTCTTCCTTGACTGGACCTAAACTTGCCACTTTTGCATAATAAAAGAATGGGAAATTGGGGTACTTGGGTGGCTCAGTCTGTTAAGTGTCTGCCTTCAGCTCAGGTCATGATTTCAGGGTCCTGGGATTGAGCCCTGCTTTGGGCTCCCTGCTCCCTGCTTCTCCCTCTCCTTCTGCTCCTGCCCCCAGCTCATGCTCTCATGCGTGCTTCTCTCTCTCTCAAATAACTAAAATCTTTTTTTAAAAAAACGGAAAGAAAAAAATGTGTATTTTTTAAACCTGGTGGAAAGACAGGAGGCACTGGGGAGAAGGGGCTCAGCCCCCACCCCTTACCCCAACTCCAGGAGAACGACTGTCTGACAACAAGTAGGGCAGATTGAAAGTGGGAGAGGGGCAAGTCTGGGAGAAGGCATCTGGGGAGATTAGTTTCACTGAGACAGGCCCTAAAGTGAAACCCCAGAGTGACGCTGCTGCTCTCTGCAGGATGGGGCCTAAGTCCATTCCACCAAAAGTAGAGAGAGGCACTGGCTCTGCACCCCACCCGGTAAGCCCTGTGCATAAAGCACCTTACTCATCACAACGTACGGTCACCAGACAAGCGATGTGCGTGCGTGTAAGGAAGGCCAGACTCCAGGGGCGCCTGGGGGGTTCAGTTGGTTAAGCGACCGCTTTTGGCTCTGGTCATGATCCCAGGGTCCTGGGATCAAGTCCTGCATCGGACTCCTGGCTGAGCAGGGAGCCTGCTTCTCCCTCTGTCCCTCTCCCCTCTCGTGCTATTTCTCACTCTCTCTCAAATAAATAAATAAAATCTTAAAAAAAAAAAAAAAAAAAAAGAAGGCCAGACTTCAAAGACGGCTTCGGCGATGCATTATTTTTAGAACATGATTAGAAATCGTCTTCAGTTGCCCGATTTCCTGTTTCCTTCTAATGAGCCTCCTAGAAGACAGCACTGTATTCCTAAAAGAGAATGGTAGCAACACACAGAGTTCCAGGAGAGACAGTGCAGTCTTTGTTGAGAAGGCTTAAGAAACGGTAGGAAAGGGCAGGGGATGGCCTCTGGGCATGTTTTGACAGGTGCCAGGGTCAAGAGTCACTTAGGACAAAGGTCACCAGTCGGAGGACTTTCTGTTGTGCTGGAGGGCCACCACACCATGGCTGACAACGCAGCGTGCACTGGGGTAAACGTACCGTGAATAGTGGAATGAGGAAACAGAAGCCAGCAGCCAAGCAGTTGTCTGTGATGACCGTAATTGCTCAATTGTCATAACATTACATAACCCAAAGAAATGAGAATTTAGTACATACCCAGTAGGGACACAGATCTAGAACTGTGTGCACTCCAAATAGAAAAAGAAAAGAGACTGTGATCCAAAAGTAATATTCTAGCCAAGGAGGCAATATTAAAAGAAGTAAGTGCACACAGTAACAATACATACAAGCACGTGCACGATCATGTGCTGTTGGCAAGGTCCTTGAGACTCAACAGACAAGCGCCCACTTCTTGAAGAAGAAACTGGGACATTTTTGGTTCTCTTTTACCTTGAAGGTATAACAGGATAGCCTAAGAAGAAAATTTCAATAATCCTAGAAATTTGCTACCCAACAAGGGCTGGTTGGTAGCAAAGGGCATTTAAAAATGGCTACTTTCTCTTGTGCAGGGTTCCTAATTTGTGCCTCCTGATTTGTTCTTCCTCCTAAGGGTGAATTAGATCTCACTCATGCATTTCAAAGTAGCTTAGAATGTAAGCTTCCAAATGCAAGGATGGTTTTATTTTCTCTCATTCTAATTCTTCCTCATAGAAGGGCTTGGCTCTGTATTTAGTGAATAATCGATGACAATCGATTACAAGCCAGTACGTTTCAAGGAAATCCATTCTAGATGCTCATACTTCTTCACTTACATTATTGCATTATTATTATTTTTTAAATAATAAGGACCCTCAGGTCCTCAATTCCTGTCCACTGGGACGGGGTCTGGAAGCATCCATGTGGTTAGTTCTGCTTTGGGTGCAGCAACTTGGTGGGAGGCCCTGGGTAGCTGAGGGAACCTGAGAACCTGTAAGTGTCTGTGAGTTGGGAGAGCAGGGTCTTCAAAATCACCTGAGTGGGTGTGGGAGGGGGAAGAAAATCACCTGAGCAAATTTCACCAAGCCAGTCCTGCTTGGAATGCCACACAAGCTCTGGTAAGACACTTTGCCTAACCAACTCCAGAGATGAACATAATGTAGGAAAGATGTTACGGTTCAAAGCCAGTGGCTAAGAAAAAATTCTTGAGACATCTTTGTTTGCAAAAAGGTGATTTTATTAAAGCACAGGGACAGGACCCGTGGGCAGAAAGAGCTGCACTGGGGTCATGAGGAGTGGCCCATTATATACCCTCAAGTTGGGAGGGGGTCAGGGAGAGCGTTAAGTCTCTAAGGAATTTTGGAAGCAAGGTCTCCAGGATCTTGGGGGGGGCTAGCTACTGTTGGGAAAAGGTCATTTATTACCATCGAATAAAATCTGAGTCATGAGTCCCTTCAGATGTATATCGGTGGGTCATATGCTTGGGGGAGGATTGCCAACATGTGTCTTGGGGGGAGAGATAAAGGAAGTTTCCCAGGGAATTTTCATATGGTAAAGTAGACTTACAGGATCCTGGAGGTCAAGCTAAGATTGCCTTTTGCCCTCAGCAAAGTATTAACATCAAGGCAGCTGAGTCCGTAGAGGAAGGTCACTGTGCCTGTTTCAAGGACTTGTCAGTGGGCTGTAGGTAGTAAGGAAATTCAGTGATTTTTATTCTGCCTTTGTTTCCCACATCGAACCAGCCTCCACTCCCTCTTGCCCACACTGGCGGGGCACTTGCTCACCCTTGAACATGTTCCCTCACCAGTTCGGCTGAATGCTTACCTCTAGTCACTTGTATTTTTTCCAAAATCTGTTTATGCCAGCTGTGCTTGGATTTTTTCCCAGCTTTATTGGAGTATGATTGACAAAAATTGTACATGTTTAAGTTGGATAATGTGATTTTTTTCTAAAGGCGTACAACGGTGATTTAGTATACGTCTACTTTGTGACGCCATTACCACAGTCAAGTCAGCGAACACATCCATCATCTCACTTTGTGGCCATTTTGTGCGTATGGTGAGAACACTTAAGCTCTGCCCTCTTAGCGCATTTCAAGTATGCAATTCTACTGTTCTCTGCTTTTATGACCAGTGGTGAGTGTGACTGTTTTCATACCACACACACGAAGACTCGAACTGAGGCAAAAGATTCAAAGGTTCCGAAGAGCCCATAGCCTAACCACGAGCTGGTCCTCCCGCGGATTCTGCCGGTCTGAGGGAAGGTGAAGACGGCGTCCACAGCCAGGGCTCCCCCTAAGCCCTCTGGGGCTCCCCCACTCTTCTGGGCATCTCAGACCACCAGGAGGGGGTCTGTCACATACCCTGAATCTAGAAGTCGAGAATCAGATTCAGAGCCTCAAATTTCTAAATCTGCGTGAAACGATATGGTCTATTGGAACTTGCAACAACAAAAACCAAAAAAAAAAAAGGTACTTCTCGCTGGCTTACAAATTAGAGAAGAACATTTGTGTTTATTAAAATGACTAAAACTAATTAATTCATAGCTATCACTTGGAAACACTCAAAGAGGAAAGGTCTGTGTGTGTATTTAAAATTTCAAAACAGCAAAAGAATTAGGATGCCAATCCAGGGCTCCAGCAAATCAATATTAGTGAATATTTCAGCAAAATTGTGGGATGTTTCTTAAAGAAATTGGCATGGCGTTAGGGTTTTCATTCAGTATTAAAAGTAAAAATCGGGGCGCCTGGGTGGCACAGCGGTTAAGTGTCTGCCTTCTGGTCAGGGCGTGATCCCGGCGTTATGGGATCGAGCCCCACATCAGGCTCCTCCGCTATGAGCCTGCTTCTTCCTCTCCCACTCCCCCTGCTTGTGTTCCCTCTCTCGCTGGCTGTCTCTGTCTCTGTCAAATAAATAAAATCTTTTTTTTAAAAAAAGTAAAAATCGTATATTAGCAATAAATAGAAAATCATTCACATGTATGTGAAATAAAATTAGCATGATGTGGCAAACCGAGGCTCTTTATTGTGGATAAAGAAGACTCTATCTTGGTGAAGGGGAGCACATTTTGCCACCCCAAGCTGTCTCTTTGGCGTATTTATTATTTTAAACTGGTTATTTTTAAGAAACTACAGACACAGGGAAAGCTCTGAGAAGAAAGTAACCCTTTTGTAAGGGACATTTACATGTATAAGGGAAATCTCCATTTGTAAGGGTGTCTCCCTCTTCTTGGCAGGAAGAGGAGGACAACTAAGTCTCTAGAAACTCTTATCAACGGAGAAGGCAAGGACTTAGATCTGCAGAACCACCTTACCTTTGTCTACTGTGCTCTGCTGATTATCCGCCGTAACTGACTCCCCGTCTCCCACATCTTTTGTCTTTGGCTGGAGATGGTATTATTATGGGACATATATGATTATATATATTTATATTTAATAAATATAATTTATAGATATTATATAATGTGTATTCGTTATATAGTTATATGTTGAGCAACTTTTCACATGCTCACGAGCCTTTTGGATATCCTCTTTTGTAAAGTACCTGTTCAAATCTTTTGTCCATTTTAATTTTTTTATTTTTTAAAATTTATTTATTTTACGTTATCTCTACACCCAATGTGGGACTCGAACTCATGACCCCAAGATCAAGAGTCCTATGCTCTTCTGACTGAGCCAGCCAGGCGCCCCAGGTCTTTAGTCCATTTTTAAACTGGGGTTTGGGGGTACTTGAATGGCTCAGTAGGTTAAGCATCTGCTTTCAGCTCAGGTTATGATCTCAGAGGCCTGGGATTGAGCCCCGCCTGCTTCTCCGTCTCCCTCTGCCTGCCACTCCCTCTGCTTGTGGCCTCTCTCTCTCTCAAATAAATAAAAATCTTAAAAAAAATAAAAATTAACTGGGGTTTTTGTCCCCTTTTATTGATTTGAAAAATTCTTTATGTATTCCGGTTGCAAACCTTTGTTGGATATGTGTATTGCCAATATCTTCTCCTCGAGATGAATCATCTTTTGTACTTGATAAGGAAACTTCAGGCTTGCATTTGGGTAAGAATTGTTCGTCAGGATAGAACAAATTCTGTAGATTTTGTTTTCTTTGCTACCTGACTGCCCTAACATACCTATATAGGCCATAAGTAAAATGAAAGTCTGATGTGTGATAAGAGTTTTAGCGGTATGCATTTACATAGTGTTGAACTTGGCGTTTGTTGAATAAACCAATAATTGGGAAGAAAGGTACTTTATTTATTTGACCCAGAGAGAGGGTGGGGGGAGAGAGGGAGCACAAGCAGGGGGAGGGGCAGAGGGGGAAGCAGGCTCCTCGCTGAGCAAGGAGCCTGATTGGGGCCCGATCCTTGGACCCTGGCTGGGATCAGGACCAGGACGTGAGCCAAAGGCAGACGCTTCACTCACTGAGCCATGCAGGTGCCCCAAAAGGTTCTTTTTTAAAATGAAATTTAAGCCTTCTAGATGGAAAAGTACCAGCAGAGCAGACACATTCTTGAAATTATTTTTCAATTAAATCATTCATTTTGTTCAATAAATAAAGGCCTGCTAAATTCAGGGGACTTTTGTTAAACTCTGTAGGGAATATAGAGAATCATAAAAACAATGTTTTCTTTGAATAACAGCTCACAATTCATAACACGCCCTCAGAAACTGTATTTGAACTTGAAAACCAGCTTCTCAGATTCTACATTGCTTATTCATTAATTCCAAAATGATATCTATCACGTGCCTACTGTGTGCCGGAACAAAAGCTTTAGCAAGACGGGCAGTAAATAACAAGCGCGTGAATGGCGGAATTGCACCAAAACCATAATCCCCCCTCCCTTTAATAGCATAACCACCTGCCTTCTGTGAACTTTGGGCAAACTTCTTTGTTTGCTTTAATTTTACTTATTTTGGGGGGCACCTGGGTGGAACAGTCAGTTGAGCGGTGGACTCTTGGCTTTGGCTCAGGTGGTGATCTCAGGGGTGTGAGATCGAGTCCCATGTCAGGCTCCGTGCTCGGCGCAGAGTCTGCTTGAGATTCTTTCTCCCTCTCCCTCTGCCCCTCCTCCTGCTCGCGCTCTTTCTCTCTCTCTCTCTTTTTCTCTTTCTCAAATAAATAAAACTTTAAAAATTTTTTACTTATTTTTTAAGTAAGGAATACCTTTACTTGGTTCAAAGTTCAAAATGGTCTAAAAAGTATCTATTGAGTAGTCTTCAACCACAGCTTGATCCGCCCTATCCTCTTTCCCACTACTTACTCCTTTTATCAGTTTCTTGTGTGTCCTTCCAATGTTTCTTAATGGAAATATGCAAGATACAAATATTCCTATTTCTCTCTCGCTCTTACATAAGACTTGACATGTTTCATATGGTTCCATAAACGGGTGCAAGGTGGCTCCTGCATATCGGCCGTGGTGGTGTCACCCCTTCACAGAAGCCTAGGACTGTTAGCTCAAAGCCCACCAGTGCCAAACCCAATTTTGGCACAACCAGTTGCTTTAGAAATAGCCCCCAAAGCATATTTTTAGCCATTTAGAGCATTCCTGCTTTACGTACGGGGTGAAGCGGTACCCAGCTTTTGCTAGCCACAGCTAAGACAAAGCCTGGGGAACCTAAGAGCCCAAGACACTGCTGCCCATTGGAGGTCAGTGACCCAGAGGCCCCCCCCCCCCGCCCACTGCTGTAGAACATCACCTAGACACGTGAGCCTTTGCTCCAATTCCCGTCTCCCTGGGCGTTCGCTTGCCCTTGCCCCATTCTGGGCAGTAGCTCCATGCTGCTACTTCTGGAAGCTCTCAGAGACTTGCCTCCTCATACAACTTGTCCAAGTGCTGCTCAAACAAAACTTGTCATGTACAATTTACTGCCATTTCATGGTCATGTCTTGTCCTCGATCAGCCCTGAAGTCTTCAATCTCATCACACATACTCCGCATTTTCACCTGACTTTTTTTTTTTTTTTAACTTCATATATTCCGGGCTAAGCACCCTCCTTCTTCTATATGGCCACATAGTACTCCATCCATAGTATGTGGAGTACTGCACATAGTACCCCAGATGTGCCAAAGTGTGTTTAACCCGGCTTTACTGAAGAGCACTTGGCTTATTCCCAGTCTTTGGCTATTACAGTAATGCCGCAGTGTGTCACCTTGAACGTTCATCATTTTGTTCATGTGAAGTGAGATCTATAGGATACATTCCCAGAAGTTGGGTTGCTGGATCAAAGGGTAAACACATCTGTATTTTTGAAAAACATTGCCAAATTGCTCCTCTTGGCAACACGCATGGGAGGGTCTGTTTCCCCATAGCCTCACCATTTACCAGCCTGGCAGGTGAAAGTGAACAAATGTCTAATCTTGCATCTCTCACATTGTAAATATTGTTAGCATAATGTCTGTGAACATGTCTGTCTCTTCCCCTGGATTGCGAGTCGCTTGGAATCTAGGACCATTTCTTACTCATCTTTGCATCTTGCTGCTTAGCTAGCAAAATTTCACAAAATAGCTTCCTCCACCTCCCCACGCCCCACAGAAAAACATACTTACTGAGTTGAATTTATCACCACTTCAGCCTAGAGAGACCCCCCTCAGGCCTTTCCGCTGCGGTACGTGCTGCCTGATTTTCATGTTCTTGGCAATATTCTCTGGAGGCTGGGCCTGCCTGGCCCACCCACAGTGGTAGGCCAGAACTCCCTGAGAACGTGCCCGCCAGTGGCCGCCCAGCAGCCCTCAGCTAGTGCCTGAGGAGGAATGGTGTTTAAATAGGCCATCAAGCTCATCCTTTGGGGGCATACCTCTGAGGCACAGGGTGGTCTACACTGAGAAATACTCTTGGGATCGAGCTCTTGTTGCCCACAGTGGGAAGTGGCTTGATCATGTACTCCTTATTGGTTTTCCTGCCTTTCTTTCCTTTCCATGCTCACTTCTCCACTCCCCTTATTCCAGTTCCCTTGAACCACCTCCCAAATATACAACTTGCACTTTCTCAGGGTCTTTTTAATGGGGAAGTGAGATAAAGACAGTGGCCTTCTTTTCCAAATCCAGAAACCAAGGTGCTGAGAAAGTAAGTGAGGGGCTCGTGGCATAGCTAATAAGTGATGAAGCTCCATCCTCTGGCTTCTAGAACAGGCTGGGTTTTTATAATTTTTTTTTAAAGATTGTATTTATGGAGAGAGAGAGCATGAGCAGGGCGAAGGAGCAGAGGGAGAGGAGAAGCTCTCCGCTGAGCAGGGAGCCCGATGCGGGACTCGATCCCAGAACGCTGAGATCATGACCTGAGCCAAAGGCAGATGCTTCACCGACTGAGCCACCCAGGTGCCCCTAGAAACAGGCTGTTTAAAATGGAGTTTGTCTCCATGAGAAATTAAAACAACCATTGATACATGCAAGAATAGTACAAGAAGAAAACAAACAGATCTATCCATGTCTCAGAGACAGTACAAGGTGACATACGATGAATGGTGAATAAACGAAATGGTCCTCATGTACAGTTCTTACCATGTGCCAGGCCTTGTTTCAAGTGCTTTTTGTGTGTTGATTCATTTACCACAAAACCCGGTAAGGCAGGTGCATGATTATCACCAGCCCCTGTTTGCAGACAAAGAAAATAAGACACAGAGAGTTTACGTCACCGGCTGAAAGTCACACTTGCCCAGACCTGACCCCTGGATGTGTGCTCATCACCATCAAACTACACTGCCTCTGGGGAAGTGCCAGAAAAATTCCAGAAGTGACAGATTACTATTGGCTTTCGGCAGCAGGGGTCTTGAAAGGAGAACATAGGATTAGGCCTAATTAAAGACTAATTCTTCCGAGGGCCATCAAAGAACTCATTTGTGTCAACTAGAATATTTTCAGGAGCAGAAACTAAATATCCAAGTAAAAATGACTTAAATAACAGGGGATTACTAATAAATCCCACAAAATAAGAGATGTGGAAGCAGGAGTTTCTAATCTTGGTCAATTCAGACATTAAATAACATCAAAGCAGCAGTGACTCATATATTCATTTTTTGTTTTCCACTCGACTTCATCTTCTTTGTGGTTCCTTGGTACTCCATCAGGTTGCCTCAGTTCCAAGTAGCAAGTATTATCAAAAAGGAAGGGAGGAAATATGTCCCAGCATCACCCAGAAGACATCCCCTTTGTTCCCATTGGCCAGAATTGGGTCACATGATCTACACACAGGGGAAGCTGGGAAAGTCAGTCTCTGGCCTTCTCTGTCTCCAACATGGAGGGCAGGCTTTCCTGGGGGGGGGGGGGCGGGGATGGATAAGGACTGGCTGGAGAAGGCAACGAATCATGATGTCACATCACTAAAATTCCATGTTGAAGCCTTCTTTTCTGGCTATGCTAAAATTTGGAAAAGCCGGAAACCCAACTGTTTTTGCAAAGACAGTCAAGGGAAAACAATTTTAGATGGTGCTCGGGACCAGGACCAGAGATGGTATCATCTGATGATGTCTTATTTCAGGGCAGGACTTCAGATCAGAAATGAAGACCTGAAGCAGTCCTGTTCTGAATGGGAAGACACCACGCTCACCATATTTAGGAGGCCTCAGAGACTGGCTGCCAAATTCAGACCAGAGGCAGAAGTGGGATTCCTGGAGTTAGCTGATCCATGGACTTTTGGTGAGTGTTCGCTCTGCCGAGAGCAGTGTATTGAGCACTGTGGGGGAGGAGGGATATGGAGATACCAGATGTGCATTCTGACCTCAAGAAAGATATAAAAATCTAATACTGGTCAACATGAACCGAGCACTTACTGTCTGCCAAGCCCATTTAAAGCAATTTACATTGTTCTAGACACTGAAATGTACATTTAATCCTCACAGTAACCCTACCAGATAGTTCATATTTATTAGCCCCACTTATCGATATGGAAAATGAGACCAGGAAGGAAATGAAGGCATGGAAAGTTTAAACAATTTTAAGATACTCAATCTTTCTTGAATGATTTTATAAAGTAAAAACCCAATTAAGAATCAACAACAGGGGGGTGCCTGGGTGGCACAGTGGTTAAGCGTCTGCCTTCAGCTCAGGGCATGATCCCAGCGTTATGGGATCGAGCCCCACATCAGGCTCCTCCGCTATGAGCCTGCTTCTTCCTCTCCCACTCCCCCTGCTTGTGTTCCCTCTCTCGCTGGCTGTCTCTATCTCTGTCGAATAAATAAATAAAATCTTTAAAAAAAAAAAAATCAACAACAGGGGTGCCTGGGTGGCTCAGTCGGTTAGGCGACTGCCTTTGCTCAGGTTGTGATCCTGGGGTCCTGGGATCAGCCCCGCGTTGGGCTCCCTGCTCAGCCTGCTTCTCCCTCTCCCTCTGCCCCTCCCCAGGCTCGTGTGTGCTTCTTCTCTCTCTCTCTCTCTCTCTCTCAAATAGATAAATAAATAAAATAATTGAAAACAGTTGGGACTCCTGGGTGGCTCAGTTGGTTAAGCCTTCAACTCTTGATTTCAGCTCAGGTCATGATCTTAGGGTCCTGGGATCAAAAGAACCCCCATGTCTGGCTCCATGCTCAGCAGGGAGTCTGCTTGAGGATTCTCTCTCTCCCTCTCCCTCTGCCCATTCCCCTGCTCTTGCACACTCACTCACTCTCTCTCACTCTCTAAAATAAATAAATCTTTTTAAAAAAGAATTGATGACAGTTGCTATAAACTCTCTCAAAAAAGTCTGGATATAACAAATACGTATGGCAAAATAAAGATTGGGGCACATATTCAAATTGACTTTGTTTTTTATTCAAGTATCATTAACATACAGCGTTATATTTCAGATGTTTCAGATGTCCAATACAATGATTCAACAATTCTGTACATTACTCAGTGCTCTTCGTAAGTGTACTCTTAATCCCCTTCACCTATTTCACCCATCCCCCTACCCACCTCACCTCTACTAATCATCAGTTTGTTCTCTATAGTTGTCTGTTTTTTGGTTTATCTTTTTTCTTTGTGTCTTAAATTCCACATATGAGTGAGATCATATGGTATTTGTTTTTCTCTGATTTATTTCACTTAACATTATACCTTCTAGAGCCATCCCTGTTGTTGCAAATGGCAAGATTTCAATCTGGTTTATGGCTAAGTAATATTCCATTGTGTATATATGCTACATCTTTATCCACTCATCTATCAATGGAGTCTTGGGCTACTTCCATAATTTGGCTATCATAAATAATGCTGCAATAAACATAGGGCTGCATATATCTTTTCAAATTAGTGTTTTCATATGCTTGGGGTAAGTACCCACTACTGGAATTACTGGATCATATGGTTATTCTATTTTTAATTTTTTGGGGAGCCTCCATAATGTTTTTCACGGTGCCTGCACCAATTTGCATTCCCACAAACAGTGCATGAGGGCTCCTTTTTCTCCACATCCTCACCAACACTTGTTATTTTTTGTGTTTTTGATTTTAGCCATTCTGACTGATGTGAGGTGATATCTCATTGTGGTTTTTATTTGCATTTCTCTGATGATGTTGTGATGTTGAGCATCTGTTCACGTGCCTGCTGGCCATCTGTTTATCTTCTTTGGAGAAATATCTATAGGTGTCCTCTGCCCATTTTTTTAGTTGGATTTTTTGGTTTTTTGGTATTGAGTTGTATACATTCTTTATATTTTTTGGATATTAACTCCTTATTGGATATATCACTTGCAAATATCCTCTCCCATTCAGTAGGGTGACTTTTTATTTTGTTGATGGTTTCCTTCACTGTGCAAATCCTTTTTATTTTAATGCAGTCCCAATAGTTTAATTTTGCTTTTGTTTCCCTTGTCAGAGGAGACTTGTCTAGAAAAATGTTTATATGGCTGATGTCAAAGAAATAATTACTGCCTATGTTCTAGGAATTTTATAGCTTCAGGTCACATTTAGGTCTTTAATCCATTTTGAGTTAATTTTTGTGTATGGTGTAAGAAAGTGGCCTAGTTTTATTCTTTTGCATGTAGCTGTCCCATTTTCCCAACACCATTTGTTGATGAGACTGTCTTTGTATATCCTTTGTATATTTCATTGTATATTCTTGCCTCCTTTGTCATAGATTAATTGGCCATAGAGCATGGATTTATTTCTGGGCTCTCTGTTCTGTTCTCTTGATCCATGTGTCCATTTTTGTCCCCATACCATACTGTTTTGATTACTACAGCTTTGTAGTATATCTTAAGATCTGGGATTGTGATACCTCCAGTTCTTTTTCAAGACTTTTCTGGATACTTGGGATCCTTTGTGGTTTCATACAAATTTCAGGATTATTTGTTCTAGTTCTGTGAAAAATCCTGTTAGTATTTTGATAGAGATTGCATTAAATCTGTAGATTGCTTTGGGTGGTATGGACATTTTAATAATATTGCTTCTCCCAATCCATGAGCAGGGACTATCTTTCCATTTGTGTCATCTTTAATTTCTTTCATCAGTGTTTTATAAAAAACTATAAAAGTCTTTTGACTCCTTGGTTAAGTTTATCCCTAGGTATTTTATTCTTTTTGGTGCAACTGTAAGTAGGAATGTTTTCTTAATGTCTTTTTCTCTACTTCAGTATTAGTGTATAGAAATGCAACAGATTTCTGTATATTACTTTTGTATCCTGCAACTTTACTGAGTTCACTTATCAGTTCTAGTAATTTTTTGGTGGAGTCTTTGTGGTTTTCTCTATATATGGTATTTCTCTATATCATCTGTAAATAGCGAAAGTTTTACTTCTTCCTTATCAATTTGGCTGCCTTTTATTTCTTTTTCTTGTCTGCTTGCTGTGGCTAGGACTTTCAGTACTATGTTGAATAAAAGTGGTAAGAGTAGACCTCCTTGTCTTATTCCTGACTTTAGAGGGAAAGCTGTCAGTTTTTCACCATTGAGTATGATGTTAGCTGTGGGTTTTTCATAAATGGCCTTTATTACATTGAGGTATATTTCTTTTTTAAAAAAGATTTTATTTATTTATTTGAGAGCAAGCAAGAGAGCATGAGCAAGGGAGGGAGAGGCAGAGGGAGAGGGAGAAGCAGGCTCCCCACTGAGCAGGGAGCCCGATGCGGGGCTCGATCCCAGGGCCCTGAGATCATGACCCGAGCCAAAGGCAGATGGTTAACTGACTGAGCCACCCAGGCGCCCTGAGGTATGTTTCTTCTGATCCCACTTTTTCTTCATTTTGTTGATGTGGTTTATGACATTGATTGATTTGTGAATATGGAACCATCCTTGCATCCCCAAGATAAATCCCACCTGATTGTGGTGAATGATCTTTTTAATGTATTGTTGGAGTGGGTTTGCACATATTTTCTTGAGAATTTTGCATCTGCATTCATCAGAGATACTGACCTGCAGTTGTCTTGTTTTGTAGTGTCTTTATCTAGTTTTGGTATTAGGGTAATGCTGGCCTTGTAGAATGAATTTGGAAGCTTTCCTTCCTCTTCTATGTTTTGGAATAGTTTGAGAAGAATAAGTATTAACTCTTTAAATGTTTGCTGGAATTCACCTATAAAAGCTGTCTGGTCCTGGACTTTTGTTTGTCAGGAGTTTTTTGATCACTGATTTATCAAATTGACTTTTGAAGAAAGGGTGAGGCTCAGCTCAACATAGGCAAGCAGAGAAATCAGCAACCAGGGTGATGCAACAGATAGGATTTTTCCCAATTTCCTTGACCATTATGGGAGCCCCCAACACAGGGCCTAGTTCATTGGTAAGAAGGAACCTAGAAGGTCATTGTCTGCCAAGGGGATAGTTTCACCTGATTCAGGGAGCCAGGACAGTAGCCAAGAGGCCAGAGACCTTCAAAACTTTCAAGAATACAGTAAATCCTGCTGCCCAGACTCCCAGGACAATTCCCAGAATCCCATGTTGACAGAACCTGAAGATCCAAAGTAGCTTTAGAGATGCTGAGTGGCCTCAGCCTTCAGCTTTACAGCTGCGGATGAGTTCAGAATGGAAGCACACATAGGCTCTGCCAGCAGCACTGAACATTTTCCTTCAAATATAGGGTGACTGGTTCATCCTGGCTTGCCTGGGTCTCTCCCTGTATCAGCATTTGAAGTTCCACACCCTGGGAAACCTCTCAGTCCTAGGCAAACTGGAATGGTTGGTTAACCTAGAAATCTAGGTTGCGCTGACAACCCAATGGGTGGTATCAGAGAAGGAAAAGAGAGAGATTAGAGAGAGGGAATTTTGCCCCTCTCTCGGTAATAAAATCCCATAACAGAACGCACTGAAGGCAGAATAAAAGAGTTTCTGTAAACATTCGTTTTCCTTAGAAGCAGGAGATTCTCTGCTCACTGGTGTCTAGCACCGAAGCTGTCCAAAATGGTAGCCACTAGCTACATGGGACTACTGAGCCCTTGAGATGTGCAGTTTTGAATTGAGATATGCTCAAAAAAATCACGGGTAAAACAACTGCTTGATTCGAAGACTTACTACAAAAACATAAGATGTGAAGTCTCTCGTTAATATGCTTTATGTTGATTACTTGTTGAAATGATAATATTCTGGATATATTGAATTAAGTTAAATACATTATTAAAATTAATTTTACCAAGCTTTTTACTTCTTTTAATGTGGCTATTAAAAATTTTAAGCACATGTATGGCTTCTGTTGGATAGTGCTCTTCTAAAAAGATAGTTCTGGAGAGAATGTCTCTGTTGAGAAGAATTCTTTTTGTGTGCTATTGTTTACAAAACCAAGTTAAACATTAATTAGTTAATTTTTGCAGATCACGCAAAGGCCTTCAGGGAGGTTTGCAGTGGGAACTGCATTGCCTTGTAGGCGTTGCCGAGGAGCTGTTGAAAGCAGAAATGCTGCCCAGAACACACTCATGCTTTCTTGTGACCGGTGACTCCAGGCCAAGCTACAGTGCATATAAAAATAACACCAATGAGTTCATTGTTCTGAACTTATGGCCAAATGGACTGCTGGCTCTTTCCATATAGTCTGAATCTTTTATGACCAAGGGATACAAAACACATTTTTAAAAGCAGTAATGAAAGCAATCCAAGTCTTTTTTTTTTTTAACTTGAGTATTGAGCAATTTTTGGCTCTCTAAAGATGGTAACGATGATGGTGCCTTATATTTGTATAAATTTTTATATCTTCAAAGTTCTTTACAGTTTTCCTTTTATTTCCATTTGAATGTGACGATATATCCCCATGAGGCAATCTGAGCTGTTGTTTTGTGCACATTTTATGGTTGGGAACCCTCACAAGTCTTCCTGACTCTGTTTGGCGTTCTGTTGGCTACACCCAGTGTTGTGATGGAGCCAGATTCTACCCACTCATGGAAGCTGGTCAGGCACGTCTCTGCACAGCCCAGCGTTCCCATCACGTTGGTGGCTTAAACGCAGCCACAGCGTGAGAATTTGTATCACAGTAATGGAGAAATGCTACCCATCCAATTCATTGATTTTGTCGTTTTGTTTTGTTCTGGACAGCCGGTCATCAAACATTTACTAGCCCCCCACTAAGTACTCCTCCAAGATTGAGAGCACTTCAGGATTAGAAGACAAGTTTTAGAAATCATGAGCAGGGACCCCAATTGTCTGAGTTCCAGCACCGAATTCTATAGAGATCAGATTCTTTTGAGGTGAAAAGAGCCCTGCCACCTACAGGTTGTACCCTGTAAGAAAATGCCGCTGCTACCTTTGCCCAGATGAGGCAAAGCCACACTCAGGTAGAGCCGAGCCTGCGCTCCCCATGAGAAGAGGGCAATCACCCTGCCTGCTCCAGCACAGCTGTTGGTTTCTGTCTTTCTGTTGTTTGTCTCTCCCTCCCACCCTCCCTTCTATTCCTCTTTCTGTTTATCTTTCTCTGCCTTTGCGCATGTGTCTTGTAAGGGAGGAAGAATACATTTCTGAGTTCTTGGCTGAGACCCTTGCAATAAAAAACAGATTAACAAGAGGAAAACAGACAGAAGTTTATTAACACAGATACCTCACTTATACGTGGGAGAAACCTGGAGAAAAATGAGTAACTCCCTGAGGTGGCTCAGAATTCAGGATTAAATACCATCTTAATAGAAAAGGAGAAGAGGGAGAGAGGCTCCTTCGGGGAGAGGAAATGATTTTGGGGGAAGATGAACAGGCCCTTAGAAGAAAAGATGGGAGAGAGCGCCATTTGTAACAAAGTGTGGGTGGGGTGTTGGCTTCTAGTCTACTCTCCTGTGACAAGAGTCTGTCTTCTCAGGTTGATGAAACTCCCTAGGTGGGAATTACTGACAGTTGAGCTCCCTTTGAGGATGTAGTTTGAGGCAGACAGGAGGCATTCAGAGAAAACCTCCCCGTTTGCATTTGTTCAGGGCCTACAGCTCAAAGGCATCCTTACCCTAGAGCAGCATGTTTGGGGGCAGCATGTCCAGACCTCCTGCAGTCGTATTTTGGGGTGACCCCTTCTAGTCCCCTTTAGTCTCTGTCATCTACACACAAATACCCCATTTTCACTACATAGGTCACTATGGGATAGAAGCCAGAAAGTCAAGACACCAAGTAACACCCATGCCCAGTGCCTTCATCCAAAGAAACCTGGGACCAAATGCTTCCGTTCCTTCAGTGGGGAAAAAAAATCAGACACTAAATTCCCTGGTGAGGGGGATATCTTTGAAACTGGAAAAGAAAGGAGACACTGGATGTAAAAAACTATATATACCTAAGATGAAATCACTTCAATCATCTGTGGTTGTCTCATATCAAATCAAGCCCAGTTTTTTTTCCCCTGTTACTTCATTATTTCCAAACAAGAGAGCCAGATTAGATAATCACATATGAATTTCAGATTGTGCTTGCTAGCTAAAGTTTGCTCTTGCCACTTACTTGAAACAAGCAGCTAGGAGACAAATTATTCTAAATGCGCACCTCTGGGCACTCATTTGGCTTTAATTCATCTCCTCCTTCCCCACACATCAGTGAACTAATCAAAATGCTTTTGGAGGGGTTCTAACTCTAAACTTCGGTTAATGCTCAAATTTGCATATTAGCCTGGAAATCAGTCAGTGCCAAAAAAAAAAAAAAATGCCAAGAACCAGAGATCTCAAACTGTATGCCATCAGTCTGTAAAATACGGCCAGATGTTGTCTTATCACAATGCCTCTATGTATATGTTACTAAAGAAGAGTTGACATTGAAAAATCAGGAAGCTTTTGATAAAAATACAGATTTGGGGGTTTTCTTTAGGACTCAGAAGCTGCCGCATTGGGCAGGCACTCCCTCAAAGCAAGAGTAGGTAGGGCTTTACTCATGTATGTTACTCGTTTGCCTTAGAGACATTTAGGTTTGCAACCCTGTGATAGAGCCAAAACATGCATCTTATCACCCGAAGCGATAAGAAGTAAAGGCATGAATCACATCGTGTCACTTTTTGGATTTTCAGGACCTTCTCTATTCAGGTTTGCAGCAGGCGACTCTAACCCAGCGACGATGACGGTTATGGGTCCACTGCCAGACAAAAGCTTTCTTGTAACTCCTTTGGTGGCAACATCTGGCATGAACAGACGGGAGGCTGCGTATTATCTTTATTTTTCTCATTTAGCATGAACATTCGCGCATGCAGCTGCAGAAATATGAATGCATCCGACTCTCTGATGTTGCCCCTGACCCTGCCGGTGTTTGGTACTATACAGCCCAGGCACATTACCTTTAAAAAGTCCCCCAAATCCTGCAGTCCAAGCGTATCTAGCCCTGGAGGTTTCCGACAAGGGCCTTGGGATCTAAACATATGAAGCACTTAGAACAGTGTCATCATGTAGGGCACTAGATCACTGATTGCTATTAAGCAATTAGAATAACACTGTCCCCAGTCCTTAAGAAGTTTATAAGTAGGGAACAGGGGTCAGAAATGTACAAATGGCAATATTGTGGCTGGAAGTGCAATATGCATGCTGGCCAATGGTGGCTCCTTGGGGGCAGGAAGAGGGAAGGAGTTTGAAGTATACGGTAGTCTAGAATTGCATTTTAAGTTGCTTGCTATACTGATCTGTGATGTAATCAGCACACGTGGTTGCAAGCGCGAGCCCACGCACGCGCACACACACACACGGACTGCCATTGCTCAAAGCATTTAGTAAAGTCAATTATAAACAGAACCTTGAGTTGGGAGCACTACTTGGGTGGAAAATGGAGCAGGACCATACAGTGCAGAGAAGAGTGGCCATGAGCATAGGTGAATAGCAGATACTGGCCATGGATTAGGCAGGGTCAGGAGAATTAAAAGGGAGGGACACTGCGCTTCCAAAATCATGTGTGACTTTTCAGTTCAGTCTTAAAAAGCAAGGTGGAAGTGTAGAGGACTTCCCAGTGCTGACACTTGGGTTGTTCATGCAAATAGCATCATTTCGCAACTGATGTCACCATGCACAGAAAAATTTTAATATTTCTACCTCACTGCACTGAAGGAACAATCCCCCCTTCCTTAGTGCTTTGAAAGCACTGTAAACATAATACTAACCTGGGTTACAAATATTTGTGTTAGATATATATTTGCATATGTGTATGTCTATAGATGTTTTAATATGTGTATGTGTATATAGCCCATATTTTTTCTTCTGGACGAGCATAAAAATTTCTCAAGGCATCCCTATCAAAATTCCAAGAACATTTTTCACAAAACTAGAACAGATAATCCTAAAATTTGTATGGAATCACAGAAGACCCCAAATCACTAAAGCAATGCTGAGAAAGAAGAACAGAGCTTAGAGGTATCCCAATCCCAGATTTCAAGATATACAACAAAGCTGTAGTCATCAAAACACTGTGATACTGGTACAGAAATGAACACATGGATCAACAGAACGTAATGGAGAACCCAGAAATAAACCCACGCTTCTATGGTCAATTAATCTATAACAAAGGAGGAAAGAATATCCAATGAGAAAAAGATAGTCTCCTTAACAAATGGTGTTGGGAAAATGGGACCACTTTCTAATACAAAATAAACTCAAAATGGATAAAAGACCTAACTAAACATGAGCCCTGAAACCATAAAATTCCTAGAAGAGAACACAAGCAGCAATTTCTCTGACTTCGATGATAGCACCATTTTTCTAGATATGTCTCCTCTGGCAAGGGAAACAAAAGCAAAAATAATCTATTGGGTCTACACACACACCAAAAAAAAAAAAAAAAAAGCTTTTACACAGAGAAGGAAACCATCAACAAAACAAAAAGTCAGTCTGGGAATAGGAGAAGATATTTACAAATGATATTTCCAATAAGGGGTTAATATCCAAAATATGTGAAGAACTTACACAAATTCAACACACAAAAAAAACAACCCAATTAAAAAATGGGCAGAGGAAAAAAATGGGCAGAGGACCTGAATAGACATTTTTCCAAAGAAGATATCCAGATGGCCAACAGGCATGTGAAAAGATGCTCAACGTTACTGATCACCAGGGAAATGCAAATCAAAACCACAATGAGATTACACCAGTTAGAATGGCTAAAATAAAACTGACAAGAAATAATAAGTGTTGGTAGGGGTATAGAGAAAATGGAACCCTCATGCACTGTTGGTGGGAATGTAAATTGGTACAGACACTGGAAACAGTATAGTGGTTCTTCAAAAAATTAAAAATAGAAATACCATATGATCCAGTAATTCCACTACTGGGTATTTACCCAAAGAAAACAAAAATACTAATTTGAAAAGATATGTGCACCCCTACATTTACTGCAGCATTATTTATAATAGCCAAGATATGGAAGCAGCGAAAGTGTCCATCAATAGATAAATGAATAAGGCAAATGTGGCAGGTGCACACACACGCACACACGTGTGCACAATGGAATATTATGTAGCCATTATAAAGGAGGAGATCACACCATTTGAGACAAAATGGATGGAGCCATTAAAAAGGAGGAGATTACATCATTTGAGACAAAATGGATGGACCTAGAGTGTATTATGCTACATGACATAAGT